>NC_132940.1:20493750-20808000 GCF_034638445.1 Ciconia boyciana | reverse complement strand
ATGAGACCACAAAAATACTTCCAGATTTTTCCATTCCCTACTACAAACCAGCCTTAAAGAGAGACTCCTTGTTTACCTTTCATGGATCCTTTGAGCTTCCCCTTATTTCCTTAGTTTGTCCCAATGCTGGAAAATCTTTGACCAACATCATTTCAAAGTGTTCTCTGGCTCTTTAAAATAATTTCCTTAAAAAGCATGAATGTATATCTGAAAACAAATGCTGGATTTCAGCAACCTCTTGTGTAGCCTAGTAAAATAGCAGGAAGAATAACATATAATTAACCAGATTGACTTCTCCAGCTCCAATATGTTAACAACCTTCATCATTACAAATTTCAATAGATGTTGTAATGTTATAGTGTGTAAACTTATGCATTTCTTTTTTCAAAGTCTAGAGGCAGAATAAATAGTTGCCAACACAGCCAGGAAGTCCAGGCAGACTTACAAGCAAGAAACTCTATCACTTGTGTGAATGCTAAGAAAGTAGCTGTCTTTATACAATTAAAGTTCAAGGTTGCATCTATAATAGGTTTTTCAGCTGTATTTGAAAGTAGATTTAAATTGTTACTCACCCCTAACCTTGTTAGAGATTCATGGTGTCGAGTATGTAAAGCAGAACAGACTGAAAGGGTTATAATACATTTACAGAAGGAAGAGAGTCTTGTAGCTAGAGAGAATATTGTGCAGGGAAACTACAGGGTTTTGGAAAAGCTGCTTTTTCTGAGAGGTACATTTCTCTTACACCATCTGAATTATTCTTAAGAGAGAATTCTTTGGAGAGGTAGTCATGGTCATTTACGAGTTTTATAAAGATGTTTATTTTCCATCCAGCCAAGAAATTAAGCAGGGAGCTGAATTTTTAGACTCGGTTAGTTACAAAATGGGTCCTTATGTTTCTATCCAACCCTGGTAAGGATATGGGAAAGGATTTTCCTTCAGCAATTCAGATAGTTTAAAAAAACCCCTGTGATTACCAACTGGTGTTCTCCATAACAGCCTCTGGGCCCAGAAATGCAGCAAATTCTTCCAGGCATCTTCGGGAGCTCCTATGGAATAGCGATACGATTGGAGTTGTTTTCGCTTTGATTACAGGATGTTTCTCACACTGTTCATCAAATCGAAGATCATGTGGGAACTCTTAAGTGAAGAGAATAGAGTGATCAAGGTCCCACTCTGTTTCAGGACTTAGAGAAAAGGAGGTAGAAAAGAGGAAAAGCAGAAGGAAAAAGGGAAATGCCAGCAGGCCAGCTTAGTCATTTAGACTGGCACAAAGAAAACAAGGAAAGAGAAAGAGGTCATTGAATGGGTAATATTAAGTAATGGCATAACGTCCAAATATTTGCAATGTTTGCTTCCAAGTACCTGGCAAAGTCATGTTTCCCATTACAGAATAATGCCAGGGCATCACCCCGTGATTCAGCTGCGGTCCTCTCTGGCTCTTTTCACTGATGAAATACTTCTGTGGCAGCTCTACAAATTCCACTGTCCAAGTCTTCTCTTCCAGGAGAGGCTGAAATGGCATCTCTTGAAATTTGCAAAATGTCATTTAAAAAGTACATTTCGGCCTACTCCACTCATTTCATTTAGAGAATCTGAAAAAAGATGGAGATATTTAAATCTCCTAAAGGGCTATTCCCACAGCATTTTCAAGAAAGTCAAGAATTTGAAAACCCTGCTACACCTGTGTACATTTTACACTGTCCCCATCACATGGCTTTTAAGCACTTCCAAAGCTCTTGAGTGCTTTGTGACCACAAGGCTTGATAAGCCTCCTGGATGCTTATCTTCTGAAAATAAGAGATCAAACCTTTGGAGAGTCATTCTTCCTAAAGAAGCTTCTGTCTCACAAATCATAGGCCTGACATAGCCTGTCAGATGCAAGTTCACCAAAGAAACGTTGTAGCTGTAAGTACATTAGCGATATACGATGTTATCACCGCAAACTGGTATTTGACTGCAACCCTTATTTGGCCTATGAACTTCACCACAAATAATAGTTATTTGGTTTTTATACATATATATATATGTAAGAGGCAACAGGTTCCTGAATTCATAAACTATAAGCTACATTAAATACACTGAAAATTGACTGATGATGAGTGCTGCTCTTCTAGGCTAATTTCTCTTCTAAACCATGATATGAAAATTCCAGCTAATGGGCTCGTGACAAGACTAAACAGGGGTAATAGCAGACTTAATCAAGAAAACAAATGGGATTCATTAAAAGCTGGCACTTGGCGGATAATCTTTGGAGAGTTCTCACCTCAATCTACATGTCTGCATCAAAAAGAAAAAAAAAATTAGAAATCTCCAGTTGTTTTTATCTCAGACTATTGAGCCAATTCAGTAGAAATTCATGATGGAAAAATATTAGACACAGTTACCTTCGAACTCCCTGTTCCATGTTTTAGAAGATGTATCCTCTTTCCAACTCTTTTTATACTCTTTATCACAGTATTCACTGTAAAATGTTAGCTAGAATTTTCTTCTCACAGTTGAGAAGACAAATTAGCTATAGTTTTCACATCTACCTGTAACAGGTAGCTTAAGACGATGTTGCAGTACTAAAAGTATTTCTTGGCAAATACTACTAAGGAAATACATATATACATCTTTACATATGTATGTATTATTTACAAAGCCTATAAAGCCTATATATTTATATATAGGTTGAGTACAGATACAGCCACACACCTGCCCTGCATTGTGCACTTTTGCAACCTGAAAGGCTAGAAATGGAAGCCAAATGCTATTCCAAGTTTCAGAAATACTCTATCTACAATGAATGAAGCCAACTCCCTAAATATAAACACCTTCAAAATTCGGTTTCAATTCTGTAGTTCAGCCTCCCATAAAAAGGAAGACGATTTAGAACCTTATTATCACTCTCTTCCAACAGCTAATATCTTGTTAAAATATGCATAGAATTACCAGATAAGCACATAACTCCCCCAAATCAGTAACTAAATATTTCTTTAGTCAATGTCACACTATGAAAAAAAGTGGTAAAACAACTCTTGAATTGCAAGAGATACATGTCCAGCCTTGATCTACTTTGAATTTAAGAGCAAGACAAAAATATAATGTTTCAAAATTGTTTTTTATTCACTTCTGCTAGAAACATATGTCATCTACTGCCCCTGAAATCTATGTAACCTACCTGAGCTCTCTAGGGGCCAAATGGAGACCTCACTGATGCCAGTGGAAAGACTTCTGATGTTTTTGGTACGTTTGGGATCAGGAATTGTTAAGTATGTTCAATCTGTTCTGTAATTTCCCCTCTTTGCAAAGACACTTTTGCTTTTTGCTTACATCTCAAGTACCACTGTAAAAAGACAGGATTATCTACCTTCTCTTTCCCGCACTTGCAGAAAGCCTGACTCCTAGTTTATTTGCTCTGATTTGGTTCACTAATACTTTGTTCTGCAAAAGCTTATTTACTCTCGCTACCACCTCCTAATTACTTTAGGGAAGTCATATTGTTTTCTCATTATGTTCTTCTAGCTCTGTTCTGAGCAGGGCATATTTTCTGTTAAAGTGTCCAAATTCTTTTCAGGTGGCTGCACTTTCTGCAGCGTGTGGCCTTACACAGTGTCTAAATTTGCTAAGGCAATTTGAGCATTATCTGATTGCTAATTAATGTCCTATAATAATTCTGACCTTTAAAAATTGTCTTCTAGCGCTGCTGTTTCAGAGGCCTGCTGTGCATATGCTTTTTTTTTTGTTGTTAAATTTTTCTACTTACAACTTCTGCTGTCAGAGAAGTCCCAGCTTACTTAAGCATTGCTGACAGAGGTTGGGAATAGCCCTGTCTAGCATTTTAAAGTTTGGTTTGAGGTTTGTTTTTTGGTTGGTTGTTTTTTTTTTTTCCCCCTCTGTTTGCTTTTAAGGCTTGATTATCTCAGTTACTCTTGCAGAAAATATTCAGAGAGAGGATTTGTTTGCAGTGTCAGAGTGTGCTGCAAGCTGGCTCCTTGGCAAGCCACATCCACATGCGAGCCCTTCCCCTCCAAGTCAGTAGGTCCAAACGCGTGCAGATCAAGAGCAGGAAAGGTAATGACCACCTGAAAGCTGTGGGTGAGCAACAGAGAGTCCGTGCTCGAGTTCATTTGGTGCACGAGAACCACTGTTAATACTCCCACCTTTCAGGGATGGCCTTTCTACACACATTCAGGGGACATCTATAGGACATACACAGTTCTCCAACTCCAAGAGACAACCCTTCTGCTTCGCAAGACTACACATATAATCCTTCTGCAGATACTGTTATCGACTCTCGATCTAGCTAGTGTCCTTCCTTGATGAATATTAACAATATGGGAATGGCTGTAAAAGGTTTATTATGTGAGAGTAAAATGAGAAACTTCCTTTGCGGTAGAGTCATTTGGGAGGTACAGGTGTGCGTGCAACAGTTCATGCCCCTGTAATCACAAGGATATCTGATACTATAACTGGCCTTATCAGAAACCTTTTTCTATTTTTGAGATTAATCCAGAAAAGGGAAACAATGTGCCAAGTCAGAAACCGTAACAGTGCTCACTGTGATCCCAGCTCAGAGGAAAGGCTGTGTCTACGCCTTACTTTCCCTTCCCAACGCTGAGAAAGAGGGTCCAGAATAACACGCTGCCTTTCTCAGGAAGTTTTGTACATAACCCGTTTTGTTGACTGCTGAATGGCACACAGCATGACCAGATTGACCTCACCCCTGTTTTACACATGGGGAAAACAGAATAGAAGAGTGAAGTGACTTACTGAGGCTAGGAAGAGCTCCTGTCTCGGAGCTGGGAGAAGGCAGCAGACGTCAATGCTGCTGTGCCCCGAGGCAGACCCAGAGCCGACGCTGGCACATGGCCTCTCCCTGCGGGCCAGCAGCAGTGCTGCCCACTGACCAGGGAGCCGCTGGCAGCCGGCAGGCCCTTTCATGCCCATCAGACAACATTTCCCCTTATAATCACCAGCTGTGTTGAGGTCTTTCCAAACAACAGAACAGCTGGAGCCAATGTTTTCACATATTGCAAAGAAAAAAAAAAAAGGCAGGGAAGACTGGCGTAAGGGACAAGGATATCTGGAGGGGAAAATGACTGCTGAAGAAAAAGCTGTGACAAGATATCATTCCAGTGATGAAGTTTTATATCCATTTATGTTGTCAAGGTCATAGACTTGGAAAGGGATACTTTGTTTGTTACAAAAATAATAGCAGAGATTTCTTTTTTTTAAGGCCTCCAAAACCAAACTGAGGATTTTCTCGTAGTCCTGCAAAGCCATCTTTCATGAACCCAACGTCAGGGGTTTCCTGTTATACAGTTTCAAAAACAGTGGGGATTTTCAAGGGTTTTGCTTGTCACACCGCCAGCATTCATTGAATTATCTGAGGCAGGCGTTGCAGCTGTCAGAAATCTGTACCTGTATGACACAGCACAAAACAGAAGAAAGCTGTCCATAAGAGAGCAGCTATGACTGTATTCACCTGAAAACAGAGAGGGCATATGAGTAAAAAGAGAAATATTCCAAAACACGCCACTGGGAAAGACAGCTGTTGTGGTTTAACCCGGCAGACAGCCAAACACCACAAGGTCATTCACTCACTCCCCCCTACAGTGGGATGGGCTAGAGAATCGGGGAAAAAAAGGTAAAACTCATGGGTTGAGATAAAGACAATTTAATAGGACAGAAAAGAAAGGGAAAATAATAATGATGATAAAAGAATGTACAAAACAAGTCATGCACAATGCAATTGCTGACCGATGCCCAGTCAGTTCCTGAGCAGCGGACCCCTGGCCAGCTTTTCCCCTAGTTTATATACTGAGCGTGACATCATATGGTATGGAATAGCCTCTTGGCCAGCTGGGGTCAGCTGTCCCGGCTGCTTGTGCACCCCCAGCCTCCTCGCTGGTGGGGTGGGGTGAGAAGCAGAAAAGGCCTTGGCTGTGCAAGACTGCTCAGCAGGAACGAAAACAGCAGTGCATTATCAACATTATTCTCATCCTAAATCCAAAACACAGCACTATACCAGCTACTAGGAAGAAAATTAATTCTATCCCAGCTGAAACCAGGACAACAGCAAAGGATGTTGACCCTTTCTGTAGTTTCACTAAGGATGTGAACATGTTATCAAAGCTTAAGGAACAGAAATAGTCCCTTTTTACTCCCAAGGTATTTCTATGTTTTTGTTACCGATCGTGAACACAGTTATCTAAAACCACAATGAATGAGAACGTGCATACACGTGGCACGCATCAAACATATACCTGGACAGCTTTCACAGCTTCTGGGTTTTGTAAAGACTTTCTTTCTTCAAAATTCTTTACTGTAGGTGCAAAATGCCTCTATCAGGTAAAGCCAGTAAACCTGATTATGAAGATACTACATAGGAAAAAAAAATCTTGTCACAGAAACATCAAGATAGGAAATATGGTACCGACAGAGAGAGATTGTGTTGGGCAAAACTAACTCGGCCTGATTCTGGTGTATAGATACAGAAGAAGTATTTTATCCTGATAAGTCAATGCATAGTGCAGCATATCCAAGACGAAGAGCAGAGAGCATTGATTGTAGCACTTACCCACTGAATGTGATTGAACCTCTGGTAATCGGACACTTGTGGCTGTTCACTGGCTACATGAGACAAAGTAAATAAAGTAAAATCCAAATAACAGGAAAAACAAAGCCAGACTCACCCATCTGAGAAACACCAGGAAACGAGACAGTAAAAAGGATGAAGTTGTGTCCATGACTGGTGAGTGCCTCACGCCATGTGCTGCATTTACCAATGAGAAAATCCCTGCTGTCACAAAACTCACCCCTTCATTAGCCACCCAGTTTCTTTCAACTAGTTTCCCAGATGTTCCCATGTTAACCAGTTTGCACTACACAGGTACACGGATAGTTGTGAGCCCGAGCTAGCGCTCACAAAGAGGTGCCAGAATGATCAACCACGTGAAGCAACTTTACCACTGCGCAAAGCTTCTGAGAGGGAAGAATGAAGAGCGCACTCAGCTTTCAGGAGTTCCTCATCTAATGTCCAGGGGGGAGAGCTCGCACAGGTCAACAGGACCATTGCAAAGAGCAGACTATGTCAAGCTTTGGACTGCTGGGTTCATGCAAATCTGACATGACCAGAAAAGAAATCAAGGCCAAAGACTGCAGCCAGGCTTGACCATAATGTCTGCTGCTGATCTCCATCCTGCAAACAGATTACAGATGGATATGTTAATAACCAACATTCAGACTAGTTTGGAGAATGAATGCTGATCTCAGAAGCATGCAGAGACTTTCTTCCTTGCTGCTTTGGAGAGGGCTGGGATATGGCATAGACCCGATCCTGCAAAGAGTCTTCCATGAGCAACTTTGATCACATGCGTAGGTCTCCCACTTACAGGAACAGCTGCATTCACAAATATTTGCAGTTATCAAACAAAAATTTTTGACATCTAAGTGTGTTGCATCTGTTTGAAATAAAAGGCTTCAGTATAACAAAAAAAAAAATCACTGCTGGAATATTAATCTTAAAGTTGCTCTGCAGTGTCTTGGTTTTGGGCGGGCAGGATCAGAAAGCCTACTAGATACCGCTAAGACTAAAGTTGGTGCATTAGCTGTCCGGGGTTTTGTGGGGGTGGCAGGTTGATGTGTTTAGCCGCATTTTTGCCTGAGTAGGGAAACGGTAGCGTACTGAGACCTGAAGTAAAAGGGACTGTAGCCAATGTGCTGTTATCCTGAAGCTGGAGGTAATCCTTCCGTGTGTCTGTGCCCCCGTGGCGGCAGGGTCCGTGGCCGGTGCTGCCCTCACGTGTGCATCGCATAGCTCTCAGCGGTAGGGGCCTCTTGGCCTCACTGTTAAGTTGTCCTTCAGGCGATGGCGGCAGACATTGAGCTCTTCTGTCAGACTGTTCTCCAGCAAAGTTTTAGTGAATTATTAATTTTCTCTGCCTTCATTATCCTGCGTTTGGGTCACCTGTTGGCTTAAAATGTGTCCCAGAGCTCTCTAAAGAGTGGAGAGAGGCTGGAAGGAAGCAGACACCTGCCTGTCTGATGGCTTTGCAAAAGCTCCCCCAATTTTCCTGCCTGTAGCTGGGGTGGGAGCGTGAAGGGGAAAGAGATAAAGTTGTCCTTTGACATTTTACATCCAAGGCTTACTGTGATAACCTTTACAGATAATTTTCCCAGCAGGTGTTAGATATTTCTTGTGAGCGTTTTAACAGTGAAACATCATTAAGTGTTCCTGACAAAAGTAATTTGTTACAAAAGTTTTTGGAGGGGTGGAACCAAGACAAATTAGCCTCAGGATTTTAGATACAGAGACGACATGTTCTTTTTGTACTAATCCTATTACTGTGGATATCTTTTCTAGCATATTTGAAAGCAGCTTCGCTTGTGCTGAACTTACTGTCATACATTCAAGATGCTCTTTCTCCAATTTTTAGAGAGGGAACTGCAAACAATTACCATTAAAAATATTTGAAGGGTTCTGCAACCATTCCTGCCTGTTTCAAAAGACACCTTTCCCGCAAGATTAAGTAAAAATTTTTTCCAGATTTTTTTAAAAGTTCAATTCCAATAGTAGAATTAATTCTACCATTTCATAAACAGTAGCATCATGAAGAACAAATATGATTTCCTTGTTTTAAAGTTCTGCTTGTTGATCTCAGAAGGCTGCAATCTTAAAAAAGTTGGGGGGTTTGTTGTTTTTTGGTGGTGGTTTGTTGTTTTTGTCGGTTTGTGGGTTTTTTTACAACACAAAAAGTGTCACTGAAGAGGCAAACTTGCACACACGTGCAGCGCCGAATCATTCCAGAGCAAAGCGGTGGCCCCGTGCCCGTGCTCAGCGTGGCACCCTCTGCCCCCTGAGCAGAGCAGCTTCCTGACAGCCCTTACCAGCAGGCTGGGCCAAGCTCAGCTTTTCGGATGATTCACACGCGCTCTGATAGCTGCAGAGCTTTTCATCTTCAGGGGAGAAGGGCTCAGCCTTGCTCCACACCCACCCTTCACACTCGCCCCCTCGCGCCCAGCTTTTCTTTCCATTCCCTCCTCTTTCTGTTGCACTTTCCCCTCATTGCCCCTTTCCCGTTCTTCTCTCCCACCACGTTCAGGCCGGTGTGCTGCCACGACGCCCACTCCATGCTTTGCCCCTTCTGCCCCCCGTGTCGAGCAGGACCTGCGCTGAGCAGCAGAGCCCTGCCACGGTCAGAGCCAGTCCAACACATTAACAGCTCTTGCCGGCGCGTCCCCACTCCGATGCCAGGGAAGTCTGGCAGCATCACTGTAAGGCTGCGGAACTCCTGAGATGCCGCTGTACAGTGTTTTGTTTTGTTTTATAATGGCTCCATTTCACACTCTGATGCAGCTGACTTAACCTGCTGTATGTCACTTTTCTTAATTAGATTTTGCTCATTATTCCCGAGCACCTCCGAAAGCAGGAGCAGCATGCCCCAGCAGCCACGTTGCAGCGCATCAGCCTGCAGCTGGCGCAGCAACGCCAGCCGAGGGGAGAAACCCCCAGCCGAGGGGAGAAACCCCCACCCGATGCCTTGCTCAGCCACGGCTGCAATGTGGCTGCTCTCTCTGCTAAAGTGGCCCCAGGGGCTTGGGTGGTGGTCTGCATCCTCACAAGCCGAAGGAAGGAAGCGTGTGTTTTATGCCAAGGAAGGAGACGTGCAGCTGAGGAGCGTGCTAAAGCACTCGGCCACAGGCGCAGGGGAGAGGCAAGCGCTCGCTCGGCCGTGGGACTTGTGAGCCCCATGGGTGTCCATCCTCGTAGCCCCTGCCAGGTGCCCCGCTCCTGCCTCCGCTCTCAGCACCCCGCCTCCCATCTGCTCTTCCCCTTCCTGCTCTCCACTCGCTCTGAGTATAAGGGAGTATTTTTTCGAGGAGTGAATTATCTGATACTTATCTTTGACTCCAAGGCCTGTAGGTGCAATATCCAGCTCCTGAAGCCCCTGGACCTGTAGGAATTTATAGCAGCAGATTGACAGTGAGTTTTTTCTGCAGGTTGTTTATATTATTGTAAGCTGCTTAGGAGGAAAGCTTTAACAGAACACTAGATAAAAAGAAAATGGGTTTTAAAACCTCCAGTAACTCTTTTTTCTTAACTTGTTCTTGAACAAAAAAATGTGAGCCTTGGGAAAGCACCTGAAGGCACTTTCACAAGGAACTAGCACAGAACGCAGCAGAGCACAATGGGCAAAACGTCCTCTGCTCAGCTTTTGGCAACAAAAAAACCACTGAAAACCTGGGGGAAGAGCAGGACGTGAGCAGTGAGGTCAGATAACAAATGCTGGCACTCAGGAATGTGAATAAATAAAGGGTCCTTGCTTTTTCTACCAGTAGGATCCCATATCCTGCAGTATTACGTATCTTAATAGCTAATGATTTTTTCTATATTCTGCCCACAGCTAGAAAGAAATTTCATTCAAATGAAGAACTCACAAACTTGCTGGCAGTTACCATGGGTTAAGGAAAGACAACGGGCTGGGAAACAGAATATTAAACAGAATATTCCCTTTAGCATTGTGCTGAGGTCCCATTTGGCAAAGAAGGACCATCAGCAACCCTAATGAAAATTATTCAGGCTTAAAGACATAAACAGAACAGTTGTCTCTCTTCTACAGTAACACTGAACTGACACCTTTTTGGGGACAAGTGCGTGTCTACCAGTCACTTAATACATCCTTATGTGCACCAAAGGCTGTCCCTGTTGCGAGAAGGGCAGCACAATGAATAAGTAACATCAATTCTCCCAGGTGGTGCCAAATGGCAGCTCGTGCTGATGCCTTCCACCATCACCATGAGCAGAGGGGTTCAGAGCCCATGAAAATATTCTGTCCGACTGCCTGTCCAGGAGGTGCAATGTAAACATGGGGGCTGCTGTCAGGAAAAGAACAGGATCATTGCTTGGGATTTATAGCAATCCAAGCATGGAAGAGAACCAAGAATCGAGGTTTGACTCAGTCTGTCCCATTGGATCATACCAAAGAAGAAAGCAATTTGAATAAACAGTCCCAGTCCTGTACAAGTGGAGACCACGTGGAAAGGGGAAATTTCTCCTTCCCACTGCTGGCTAACAGGGACAGAGCAAGCAGGTTTCCTTTTAAGTGCTGGCCATCAGCCTGGAGGACAAAGGTTTTCTCCAGGCAGGGAGAAGACATCAGTTGGCCTGAGTCAAGTCCCAGCAGGAAGTTTCCCTGCAAAACACAGAATTTAAATCCATTATTTTCATTTCTCACAGCTAAAGGAGATACTAAGAGGGAGAGAGAAAGAGAAACCTGGGAACAGCAGGCAGCTTCCTTGGAAGGGAACTACAAACACAACAGCAAAAGGGCAGCTGAGTTCTTGTGCCAAACACGGTATAAAGCCTGGCAATTCTCAAAGGGTAAAAATAACTCAGAGCAAATTCACAACTCATAGCAAATGGAGCAGCAGCAATTCAGAGTGTACTCAATAAAAGAGTTCATTTCTTCAGTATAGTCTCTAATAATTTAGCATATTAGTTGCTATATAATAGCAGCTTATTTCCTTATTGACAGCATGCTTAGTTTGTGTAGATAATTAAGATTAACTAATCAAGCTCTTAGTCATTCTTCTAAGGGAAAAATACAGGTATGAGATAGCTTTTAATGCTGCCTTGTTAATCCAGGTAATAAGGATGAGTGCTAAGCTGACCTGTAATGTGCCAGCAGTGACCATTCTTTGTCCCCGTGCACGAAGCAGCTGAGCTTGTAATTAGAGTGGTCTGTGGAATGCCATTGCACTGTGCTGCAGAGGGGAAGACCAAGAAACTGTGGAGAAGCAGAAGTAAGGGAAGAGATGGGAGAGGGAACAGAGCACGAAATGGATGGTGGAGGTGCAGGGAGCCAGAGAGGGGCCCAGGCTGGAAAGGGAAAGCTACTGAAAACTCAGGAGAAGACAAAGCTTTTGGTCCTGCTATGTTGCCTGGCTCAGCTGGAGAATTGGGGGTTGAGTATTTACAGTGTTAAAGCTTGTTTTCCAGGTAGAGAGACAAGCAGGCAAGGGAGCCTCAAGCGATCCTGTGATGCTGGAGCTCAGGGCAATAGACATCGCCCACAAATACAGAACTGAGGGTCGGGGTTATAGTCCCAGCAGGGCGTTGGATGCTCCACGCTGACATAGTTCACAAGTATAGTTGAACAGAATGGCAAAATGCAAGCAGCTGTGTGTTGGCAGTTCATACTGAAAGTTTTGATCTCTGCAGAAAAAGTAAGTAAACCTCAAAGAGTCGTTGATCCCTATCATACTGTCACCCATCCACTTCAGCTCCATCTATCAGTCTAGCTGTCAGTGTTTGTGAAAGAATGAGAGTCCCCTTCCTGCAAAGTGACAGCACAACAATTGAATCACTGCTTCTGGGCAGGTGCGAGGTGAATCGGTTTTGTCCTGGGACGAGTATCTTCTCAGGCCCTCTCCAGCGTCCATGATCAAACAGGAGGCATCCGGGGAGTCAGTGGCTGCTTTCCCTGGCTTTGGCCTATGTGGTGTGTGCGAGAACAAACTTTTGACACCTGTATGGGTACAGATGGCTCCCTGCTTTCTTCAGCAGTGGCCCCAAACAAGCACCTGAAAATACACTGATTATACATTTTAAAAGAAAATGGATTCATCAGGTCAGTGGTAGTGTAATTCTGGAAAGGGTATGAAAGTAAGGAAGCAATGATAACACATGACTTGAAGGGCTGATATAATTTGCCACGGCTGCATTGAGGTAAGAAATTGTAAATAAAACTTCCTGTCTGACTGGAACATAATGAGTTCCTTACCTTTTAACAGTGCCTGCAAAATAAATTAAAAGAAAACACATACTGCCTTTCTTCTCTTGCAGATAGTATCTATTTATTAAGGAAGAAGGAACAGTGACAGAGAATACTGCTTCTGCATGGCAATACTTGCATTAACTCCAAAGTCCTGGCCACAGCCCAGAGATGAAGAAAGAAGGGGGAATGACGCTGGCATGGGAATAAAGTGATCTGAAATTGCCACTGACAGTAAAACAGGGAGAGTGACGGGCAGTAAAGGCTTGTCCCTGCCCTTCGCGTGGCCTTTCCTGTGCTGGAAGGAATGGTGATTTTAGGGAGGGAGAGGATATCTGAAGGCAATTATTGTTTCTGTGAAAGAGGTATTACTATTAGTGTTTAACTGCAGCCACTGCTTTTATAACTTGTTAGTGCTTCAGTAAAGATGTTGTCCTTGGTGCTCGGAAATTTTAGAGTGGACTTGTGAGTGCAGGAACCCCAAGAAGGGAAAGGGAACAGTGCTGAAAAAAGAGGGATGTTAATGGGACACTCAATAAAAATGTCCATAGCCAAAAGGGGTCAAGCTCAACAACCCCACTAAAGGATGTGCAACAGCTGAGTTTCTGGAATATGCAATAATTAGACAATGCTTCTTATAAAACTGTTCTGAAGATATCCTTTACCTAGCTGGTAACTCAAATGTATCGCACCAAGCTTCTGCAAACAGGGATATTGCTAAAAGCAAGCAAACAAGGGAAAAGGAAAAAAAAAAAGACTGATTTTTGCCTACACACAACAGGGCTCTGCATAGAAACTTCTCATTCCCTTAAACCTCACCACAGGCAGGGACCCTATGTCAACCAACTGATCAAGGCCTCAGTGAACTACACACTGAAATGCTTCTATTTCTTATCTAGAGAACAAAATGGAAACTATGGTAACAGAGACAGACCTGGTGAAGTCCATCAAAGCCTGAGAAGGTAACTCAGTCTACCTCCGCCTGGAGCCCTTGACCTCTCTGCTAGGGCTCCCAGCCAGAGGGGCACTTCTTGTGATGGTACATACGGCGGTGTAACTAACTCTTACATAGCCATAACCCACCGCAGAATAATTACTGATTTTCACTCATGCTGTGCTTGGTCTCCTGGTTTGAAGGCATATGCGTCCCTCATTTCGGGATATAACTCTTAAAAGCATATATCACTTAAGCTGTCACCCAGAAACAGAGTAATCCAAAGCATTGGGATTTTGCTTGGTAATTTTAGCTCAACCTGCTACGTTTACCTTAATCCGTCTTTATATGAAACACATCTGGAAATTGTGCCACTGTTGTAACTTATAACTTCCTGTAAAATACATTTAAAATACAGAGAACAATTCTGAATTTACTGCTTTTATGGATAAACATAATTTAAAGTTTTGCAGATTTTCTTTCTTCTGAAACAACGGATAGAAATTCAAAAAACAGTGTAGGAAACTTACCTCTCCAGCAGTTTTCTTTTCCCGCAGGAAGTACGGCAATTTTTATAACACACTCAAAGGCAATTTGCTGTGACATGACTTAAAAAGTAAAGCTCATTTTTACAGCGTATAGGTTTTTTGCAACACCGTAGAATTCCTGTATGTCTGACAGCACAAAGAGTAGTGTACAAAATACCATGTGGATTTAAAGTGACCAAAAGCAGAGGTTGGTTTATAATTGTCTTTCCTTTTGTTGCAGAACCCAAATTCTTTTCTTTTGGGGGCTGGAGCAGGGTGTCTGTGAGCCTCAAGAGAGAAAATAGGTCATCTATTTCAATGAGAAAAGGAGGCATTTTGGCTTGTTTTATTTTCCTACAGCTAGTAACAAACTGCATCCTGAGCTTAAAAGCAGAAAGCTTAGTGAGGTCAGAAGTAAATGAATCCCTGAGCTGTATTTCTGCCATTTGTCTTTCCAGGCTGATTTTTAACTCAATCTTCATATGTTACAAGGAGGTTCTTATTGTTACGAAAGAAAAAAAAAATAGCACACAGCATGGCAGAGCACTGAAGACAGTGCGAGCCTGCTCTTCTCCCTGGAGGGAAGCGCCAGGCTGTCCCCGGGCGCCGGAGGCTGCCCACGCTGCTCTCAATTTGGCTGGACCCTGGCTCCTGCCAGCATCGCACGGGAGCAAGCCTCGGACAAGGGCTGCGCCTACGACGTTGCGACTGGCGTTTGAGCAAAAGCCTGCCTAATGTACAGTTTATCCAGCGACAGGGGATGCAGGGCAGAGCCAAGCTGTAAGCATTCACGCTTACACTTTTCAAAGGCTTTTTTTAAACAAAAGGAGAGCTGGTCGTTTTGGAGAAGGTGAACAGCAGGGATAGGCACATCCTGTTGTTATTAACCCAATAAATGGATGTAAAAGCATTAAAAGGAATGGAAACCAAGGCAAAGTAAGGTACAAAAACTTGTCTATATTATACCATTGCCACTAGATTCGGGAACTTCTAGTGCTCTCGTGCTCCCATTCACACTATCAAGGTATCTGGCCTCACAGCCACTCAGTCTGTGTTCAGTGCTCTGTTTAAGGTGCATCCCATAATACCTACTGCCCCATGGTCATTTAGGAGCATTTGCATTGGAAAAATAGAAAAAGAAGTAAGGCTTAAAATTTAAAGGTGCAAACTATACCTACATTTTTTTTAGATATATATAATGGGATATTGTACTGTGCAGGATGGGAATCTAGGAAACAATAATTAGACCAGTTACAAAGAAGTTTGGCTTGAGGCATCTGAATTTTGAATTGGCTACGTAAAAATCCTTCAAAACTCCTTTTTGAAACTCCAAAAAAGATTTATATGTGTGACAGACTCTGAAATGAAAGAAAAAAAAATCAAACATTTTAGGGTAGCAAACAAAATCATAAATAGTGGTTTTGTCACACACATTTACTGATTAGCTGCAGCTCTGGAATTTTAAGCACTAGTGTTGGAGAAAGGAAGCAATCAGCCAGGTGCAATCCGAATTCCAGTTTCAAATGATTCCAGAACCTGTCCTCTGGTATATCAGGCCACTAATTCACTAACAGATGTCTTTATCATAGTAGCAGAGATCAGCCTTCAGCCAGAATTTTTTCTCAGAAACTTTCACAAAACTAGATTTATTCTGGAGATATCAGTGTCCTGTTAATTCTGGACCTCAGTGGACTTCTAAAAACACCATGCAAACTGAACTTATGGATTAATTGCAGAAAGACTAGATACTATCACTTACCTCTGAAAAATAATCAATATTGCAGAAAAGGCTTGTAAGCAGAATTAAAAGGAGCGGTGATTTTCTTTAATCAGTTTTGAGCTGTTACACGCTACCAATTTTCATTAGGACTTCTCGTCTGCCCCTAGAACATACAGTGCTAGGTTAATTCTAGAATTAGTGTTACAGCCTGTCTCATATTTCAGGTCCTCAAACTCTCATAGTTTACCTATATAAAGAGGAATTTGTGGTTTACAGTTCTCAGATACGTTTGTTAAAACTTGCTTCCTTTCTTGTGCCTTGACATACGCTGATGAGTACCACCACAGCGCTATCACTGCATCTTACCTACCTGCAGTGTCGGAAGATGTAATTTTGGCAGGGCTTGGCCACACATGGTATGGTCAGCAGCCTTAGATATATGCTTGTATAGAAAGTCTCAAACACATCTGACTGCTATTAAAATGTAAGAGGTTTAGTGCCTTGCAGAGCATGCATACCATGCCACAATTACCTCTTTGGTTCACGGTCTGCCTATGTATGTATACAATGGCTCTCAAGCCCTTGATAGAACAGTTGGGTTCCCCATACAGATGCATATAAGGGGGGGAGAGGGATGTATATAAAACTAGGTTAGACAGTTCTATCACATTTTGTATGCTGCTCCTTGCCTACTCTTTTTGGGGGGTTTTTTGTGTACTTTTTGTCTTTCACACATTAAAATGATACAGTAGTATATCAATTATAATTGAGTGGTAAAAAAATATTATTTCTCTCTTTGCTAGATGTATGGTATGCGTGAGTCAAAGCAAAGATTTGTAGGCTGTGGAGAGATAATTTAAAAGCATAATGGCTGTTAGTGCTTGCTTATGTTACTAAGTTTGTTTTCTTTTCCTTTTTTATATTTTTCATATAATTTTTACTGTTTTTCTCCTCTGAAAGCATTTCAAAAGACATTATAATCTACCACCTTGTCTTATAAAAGGTCATTAGTCACCCAAATTGTCATTTAAGTTGAACTTTAAATTCTATGGATTTTCTGTTTCAGCCTGTAAGAAATGAGACTGAAAGTGGAAATTAGAACCACCCTTTGGCCAAGACCAAAGCAAATTGTGAGGGACACCTCAGTTGGGTTTAACTGTCTGCCCAGCTGGAAGGATCGTCAAACACATGGGGTCAGGGCAAAGTGTCCATCACAGCCACGCCATTGCTGCAAGCCTCCACATCTAACTTTTGAAAGGCTCCAGCGTCTCATCAAAGGCTCTTTAAAAAAGTAACATACACACACACACACACATTTTGAAGAATGAAGATTAAAATCTGGAGTGTAAAAGGACAGACTAAGCCTACAAGAGTAGTGCAGGGATCTTCCATTGTGCACTGCTGCCTTGATAAGGCAGTTAACATAGTTAATGATATTTGGATTTTAGGAAACCAAAAGGTACTCCCATAGTTTTCAGCTGTTATGATCTCTTGTAAGAAGATTCTTCCCTGCTCTCCTGAAGTAGCAGCTACAGGCACAGATCTGAAATGCAGAGAAGCTAGGCTCCACTATTTTCATCGCTATTATTAAAAACACAAAAACACCCCCCGCACACACACACACACTTTACCAACAGATGTTTCAAATGACAGATCTGGGGGTTGAACAGCCCTTTCTTTTTTCCCTTTCTCCTCATCTGACATCACTTCGGCAGGTCTATGCTGAGCAGTGGATGGAGAGGGGAAGGAGCAGCGTTATGAGGATGCTGCTTGTGGGTCCCTGGGCGCAGCAGGGCTGAGCCCCCACTCGCTGCACGCGCTCCCCGGGGCACTGCTCGTAACTGGGGCCATCTCTCACACACAGGTTTGATGCTGCAATATTCTTCTCCATCTACAGAGCTCTGCTTCATCCAGACTGATGTTTATTCATACTTCGGTACTGCAGTTTTCCACATTTGGAGGCTTGCTGCAGGACAAGGCCATTTTTTGTGGCTGGAATCCTCTGTTTCACTCAGAGATTTGTTTAACATCATGTTGCCTGTGTACAAGCCATTATAAAAAATGTTTGGTGGAAAATTAATGTATAAACTGTAAATAGAATGATTGAGTCCCTGTTTTTATCAGTGCAGACCAACACAGCTCTTAATTGCAAAACTGACCTGGTCCCAAAGAAAAGGCCAGCTGTGTCTAAATATCCAGGGGACGGACCACAACACACCAAATAAAGGAAATGGAAAGTAACGCCAAAATGTTTTAAGATGTAAAATGACACAGCATTCAATGAACACTTGCCAACATCATCTCTAATTACTGCAGTGATTAAGTAGTAAAGAATTTGGTCCCAAGAGGACTGCAGTTCTGAAGGAAATACGGTGCCATGTGTTGCAGAATTTTTTCTTGCAAATCATTATGGAAATCCTGCTTTCTGTGGTTCTCCTAACAAACTCTTTCTTTGCAAAAACCATGCTTCATTTGTGAAGTGCAGAGGGAGTGTAGCTTGCCTCCTTCTGAAGATTTACCTCTTTATTGCCATATATTCAACTTGCCTCTTTAAAAAATCCTTTTATGTCTCTGAAGAAAGAAGCATAGAAAGCATTATATATTTGCATACTGTAAGGGTTCCTCTTATCCTTGCTGAAGAACAAACACAGAATAGGGGAGGGCTAGATAAAAGCGTCGAGACCTTAACACAGCATGGCAATGGCCTAACAAACAGCCAAAGAAACTGCAATTAATGCAAGACCAGTTTAAAATTATAGTCCTGGGGGACACCTTAGAAGACCTTGTTTAGAAGTACTTCTATTTCTTTTTTTCATAGTTCTCTTAACCACAAGATCAAAATTTTTCCAGCTTAAAAAAACCCAAGCTCAACAAAGGAACCCTGAGGTTGAATAACAAAAGCAGTTGAATTGATTTTAATTTACAGGTTATGTTTAAACTTTTTAGAACTCTGGATCAAAATGTCTATTGTACAAGCAAAATGTATATTTCACCATAGCATGCTCATGTTTATTGTGTTTTATTCTCTCAGCAGGTGTCCCTAGGTATATGCTGTCTTGTCATCTTTTCATTCAGCAAAGGAAGAGGAAAAATCCTCATCCTCTTGCAGAGCTAGTATAGGAGACAAAGAACAGCAAGGGAATAACCATGGACCTCCTTCTCTGTTTGTCCTGATTTTTTTGCATCAGATCCATGTCTCTGTCTTCCTCCTACCCCTTGCTATACAGAGCTTCCAAACACGCTATGGCATGTTCCACAAAGAAATATTTAGCTCTCACAAAGCACTTTTATCAATAATCAAAGCAACACAATTATCCCCATTTTGCTGGTGTGAAAACCAAGACTCAAACATCATCTGTATGGAATATGCACAGCAGGGAAATAGCGCTGTAAGTTCCCAGGCTATGAATGCCATACGTACACATCAGAAGTGAGGTAGCAAAGAACAGGACATTTCTGTCTGCTGTGCACAAAGGGGTCAAGAGAGAGGAGAAGGAAGAAGAGGCACCAGTCCCTAACACCCCAGGTTATACGCTTTCTGTTGTCCTAAGAAAGTTATAGAATCAGCCATAAACAATTAAGAACAAGACCAAAAGATTTCAGACATAGCTTTTGGAGAAAAGTGTAACACATGATTAAATGTGAGTGAGAAATGGCAACGTAGGCAGTTACTGGCTGTCAGCTGCGCCCCAATAGCCTGGCTATGCCACACTGCTAGGTATATGGTAAAATGTAATAGCAGAATGAAAAACAAAACTCTTGGTTTTAGCCTGACTACAGTAGTAAATTAAAATGCTTCCTTTTACTTCTTAGTAGATATGAGGTTTAGCTGGAAAGGCAACAGATGCTCTGAATTTCAGTGTTTAAAATGAGACATTGAGACTCTTCCTTCTTAGCCAAGTTGTTACAAGTATGGGAGAAGATGCTCTTTTTTTCCTCAGCATTGAATAAGATGTTAAACTTAGTTTTCTAAGCTTATTTCATGAATCATTCATGATCAAGTACAAATCCTCACGAACTCACAAGCTTCCTGGTCGAGAGCATTGAACCAGCAAGAAGAATATTTAGGGAGATTTAATGGGAATGCCAAAACAGTTAAAAATATGACTGGAGGGATCGTAAACAGTAAGTGAATTCCTTGGACCAGAACATTATCAGTTGGTTCAGTCCCATTTGTACTATCAGCAATGTTGATAATAAAAGCATTGCAGATTTTGCAAAGAACTTCAGATTCTCAAATTCTCTCTAATTTTTTTATGCATCTGTAGTTGTTATTGCTGTGAAGGGCATCATGCCATCCTGCTGCACTTGTGACTCACTGAAAATCTTTTTTTGAGACTTAGCAGTATGATGTTCTAAGTAAGTCACGCTGAGAAAAACACTCATTTATGATAAAATAGATGAAGTTGTGTTTATGGTGACCAAGAAACTTCTAATAAATGTTGTCTCCACAAAAATCTGAGAAGAAAACCAGATTTAGAGGGAAATAGATGAGCTGACCAGCAAACGTGTTGAACTAAGACCGAATGTTTGGAAGGCACTGAAAGCAAAAGTCTCCATGCGGTTTTTACCATCCCCTTTTATGTCGTCACTTAAGTAGAAGGTGCACGCATTTCTCTGGCATCTGCTCCCATTCCACATTATCTTGCTGGGGGAGGGCACAGATGGGAGAAAGAGGGGTCGGGGGAGGACATGCTAAGGGAAAAGGAAGATTAAAAGGCCTTCATGGTTGTAAAGGGAACAAAGAAGATGTACACTGCTTGTGAAATGGCCAGGTGAGAGTTAGGTTATGACGATACTACCTTTGACAGCATGGCCAACACCAAGAGGATGGTCAGCTGGGAGCCTTCAGCACCCCATGGCAAGCAGAGCCGCATCTCCAAGAAGGGATGATCTTACTCTCCTTGCACCACATCCTCTAGCACTGCCTCCATATGCCCAAACAACAGGTCTAGGTCTTTTTCCTTTTAATGACTACTGCAGTTGGATATAAACTTATAGGCAAATATAGTGGTGACTCTCGGCTGGTGATTTGGAAATGAACATGCACCTTCACAGGCTTTAAATTCCTCAAGGCTGGAATCATCTAATACTTAAACTCTTCCACATCAATCTAACATCTTGGCTACCTCCAAACTACATCAGTGCCTTCTGGTAGCACTACAGCAAGCTCCCAGAGGCACCAGTCAGCTGGGGACCCTCTGCAATTACCTGTCAGAAATACAACACACGAGACCAGGAGCGGGAACCTTCATAACGGCAGGCTGCCATCTCTGTCCCCTGCCCCAAAGGAGACTAGGAAGAGCCATTCTGTCATCATTTTCAAATCCTGTAAAACTGCCATGATCCTATCAAAACACAAGAACTACTGTAATCAGAGACCTCATCTATGGCAATTTTGTACAAACTGAGTACATCCAAAATGCAATGAGAAATTAGTCTCTGCTACAGCTTGCCAGCTCGTATTTTTGTTTGAAGCTTAGGTGTAGTGGAAAGAAATGAGTTAAAAATGATGATAGGCTAAGCTTGGTTTTGGTTTTTTTTAAGAAAATAACTATACTCTAAGAAAAGTCTTAAAATTAGTCATTTATGTTAAACATCAGCTGCTTCTGTTTTCTATTAAAACAGCTCTGGCTTTCTTTTTACTAACTGTATTAAAAGAAATTCAGGAGATTTTCATATTATGCAGTTGTAGAAACAAAAATCACGTGGTTCCTCAACTGTTCTAAATTGCATTTGTACAGAAACGTAAGTAAACTTTCACCTTTTTGAAAGAGTAAAATCTATGTATTGCTTTGAAAAGGGCACTAAATGGCTCCTGCATTTAGGACAGGATGGCAAACTCTTTTTACTGCAATGTCTGAGATGCTGCCGCTGGCCTTTGCTATGTGTCAAGCATCGGCCTTTGTGGCATTGCAATTTCCCTTCTAGAAAAAAGTTGATATTTGTGGACTAGATTGCACTGAATGAAATTTGCAGTCTCTGATGCCTGCTAGTGGGACATTTGTTACATGCTCTGTTTTGAATGTAGTAATACATATTTCAGTGTGGCACTGCTTCTTCAAAAGATTAAAAACCTCTTAGTCCTATGAGACTTGTGTCAGCATCTGATTTCATGTGCAAGGTAATCTTTAAATATTAATATGGAGCAAGGTCATGCTCTCTTTAACCCCAAAAATGGAGTTAGTAAATCATGATCTGGCAGTAAAAATATACAGGGCACATCAGTATTTGTTTAGGGCAAAATCTAAATTTAAATTAAACTAAATTGGCTACTGGTATTTTTATAATCACATATACGTAATATATTATTTGTGGGCAGGGGGGAAGCATGGATATCCTATGAAGCTGTAGTTGAAAAATATTTATTAGAAGGATATTAATAAAATCTCCCCCATTGACAGCAGGGAACGTGGTATCTGAAATACCAGTTAGATAAATCTAAAGTGGGAATTCAGAAGCTCTTGGGGCAAATCTGCTGCTGTCAGATCTCTGTTGACTACAGCAGAATGAGTCAGTTTACACCAGATGAGCAGGAGCCTTTTGGGCTCTCGTCTAAGCTGAACCGCTGATTTATGGCATGACACTGGTAGTCTCTTTGACCTCTTTATATGCCATTCATCCTACTAAGGAACAGAGGAGCAGGGAGTGCCGGACCTTGTTGGAAACTAGATGATAGACCTAAATAGACTTTCCCTAGGCAAAATAAAACATTTCATAGTTAAATTTCTTGAGAGGGGCTGATGGGTTAGCCTTGTAATTCTGGGTACATTACCATTACACGTTAGCCAGAGCTCAGCTCCCAATGCAGCTGAGGTTCATGCCACACATAACTAACCACATTTGTTTTGCTGCCAGGGGACCTCCCTTGCTGCGGAGATGGGGAATGGCTTTATCCTACAAAAGAGAGACGATTGAACTCTGCAAGGAGTCAGTATTGTGAGACCACGACCTTTCATACAAAATACTTAGAGGGCAACTGAGAGGTAGCAGAGTCTGGGGAGGGAAAGAGTCTTCATCTGAGCATTGGGAAATAAAGGGAGACAAATCATTTAAATTTAAAAATACAGCAAATGTGCTTGTTAAATAGACAGTGAGTGTGTGATTCTCATTTAGAGCAGAGAACAGAGTATTTTAGCTTTGGCATTAAAGATTTGAGCTACCGAACGGGCAAGATTTTCCTTACAGAAGCATCTGAGACAAAAGGTGGTCATAAATAATGGGCTAAAGTAGCTCCACTTTCCTCTTTGCTTTGCTTCCTGAGTTGCCAATTATTTCAAATTATGTATATAAATTTTTTCCTGTGGACTGTTATGTCCATTGGGAGATGTGCCCAGGCTTTTAAACTCATTTCATCTGGCCCTTTTACTTTGGTCTTAGCCCAAAAGTGTTTTATGGGCCTCATCTGTAGAGGTCTCTGGATCAGGTCACGCAGGCTGCATTACACCAGACACAAGTCAGTCACTTAGAAGTGTGCAGAACAGACTTGGAGTCTCCGAGACGCAACAGCTGCACTTCAGTCCCTAACCCTATAGAGTGATTAAAACAATGTTTAAACCAGCCTGTGTCACCATTCGGGGCAGGTTCCTCGGCTCAGCGAAGCCATAATCTGCACTTCATCAGGAAATATCCTCCTAGACCTCACAGACCATTAAACTGCTTGGTGGCTGTGGTTTCCAGTCTGGGGTCCACGGATGCTCAGGGATCTGTGGATTCGTTCTGAAGGCTCTGCAGAGGTAACGAGGAAGAGCTTATTTTCAGTAGGCTTATGTTTGTTATGCAGGTGTCCACACCTCCACCAAAAGCTTTCTTAGAAATCCACAGATAAAAAAAATTGATTTAAGACTTTGCTTTCATATATAACAATTTGATACTAATACTTTGCAGTTCCTTATTCACAGATGGATTTTTTCAGCAGGTTCAGAAATTGCTTTCAAAGCACGTTTCCAATTCTCGCTAAGTAGCCCTCACCTGCTAAAAACCCACTGGAGTTATTTTGTAATGTTTAAAAATGTATGGAAACCCAATCCTGTCTGGCATTGCCTCATAGAAATCAAACTCTGAACCACAAAAAACCTTCCTCTGAGGAGGATGCGGGAGCAAAGAAACAAGCCAGTGGGCAACAAGGACACCGAGAAAGAAGCAGCAGATTATCTGACAAAATACAAGACTGGGAAAAGAGAAGGAGCGGGAGAAAAGGGAGGACAGAAAAGAAGCAAATCTAGAAATCAGCCTGTAAGAGCAGAAAGCCACACTGAATCTCACTGCACCATCCCCTTTGGCCTGGAAGGCAGCAGGGTCATGGGCTACAAGCTTTGCAGGGATGCGGTGGCAGGGATGCGGTGGCTGCAAGGTGGCAGCTGGCAGCTGGCACCCCGGTCCCCGGGCAGCTCTGCCGGAGCCCTGCGGCCACACAGCTCCTGGGGCAGGGACCGGTCCCTCCTGCAAAGAGCCAACCATGTTACTGTCATCCTGTAAATTACTGGTTACAACAAAACCAACAAGTAAACACAAACAAAAAACGTGGCTGCATTTAAAGCAGGCAAGCTCCCTGCTCAGAAAAGGGTCATAAATTCCTCAGGAATCCAAAACATTATCTTTTAGCACTAACTGTCTTAGAAGAGTATGGGGAAGTTGTACTGAGGAACTTGTCACCCTGTGTCAACTGCACGTTTACCAGCATCTGAGGATGGAGACGACATTGCAGCACCTTGGTAGGATGGATCAGTCAAAGATGGAGGAAACCTGGCAAAGCCTGGTTTTCCAAGTAGGATAGCAGAATAGCAGATTTGGGGTGCTCATTTTAGCCAAACGAGGCTCTCTGCAGGTGGCAGATAATTCAATTGAAAAGCCCTTTCTGGAGACTGGACAGGGTGTCAGCAGCACAAGGAGTCACTGCTCCCGAGGGCATCTTTCTGAGGGCTGCTACAATACCCTGGTGGTTTTAGACCAAAAAAAATGGGCTCTGAGACGTCAGGGAGGGAGATGGCCAGGGCAGCAGACAAAATGCAGACAGCCAGGCTGGGGCTGGGACCATCTGAAGAAGCCCTCAGAGCACAGCCTGTTTCAGGAGAAGGGTTCTGGCTTGTCAAGAGCAAAATCAATGACAAAGAAACAGCAATTAGAGCAATTAGCATGATTTTAAATATTCCTCTAAAATACACTATAAATCGTTTTGCCCTTGGGAGAGCCAGAACAAAAGACGAGCATAAAACTGCAGGCAAAATGCAAAAGTCTCCATCTCACTGTGCAGGCAGATGGAGTTATTTAGTAAATCCTCTACAGTCTTCTCTGGGCTATAAGGAAAAGAGAAAAAAAGCTGCCCAAAGTTTCAGTCAATATTTACCTCTTGGGTTAATAAATTATGATCCTGACCTCAACAAAAGTCAATATCTTCTGATTATTATACGCAGGCACCTTTTTATTTGTCCTCACTCATTGTATAATGAGTCACTCATTTCCACTGGCAACTTCACTTTAATTTTGAATGTCTGAATTGAACAATCATTTATACTCCAAAGGCATAAGACAAAATTACTATAAACCAGAGCTGTAAAATGTGGACTTAGGTTGCTATTTCCAGTGAATAAGCAAGCTTGGGCGGGGGGCAGAAAGGATCAAGGATTAAGCACGAAAAATAGCCATTTTAAATCCTCTTCTAAATACCTCTGAGTGACAAGGAGCAGAGAGAGGAAAGCCCTGAACTGTGCTATTAAATACAATAGGGCTGCAAGTGTGGGAGGAAAGAAAAGACAACAATCTGGCCTGACTAGCGAACTTGTTTTAATGGAACATTATTAGTCTTTCTCCCCAAAATAACCAAGAGCAACACCAGAAAATATATGTCAAGGGCAACAAGTATAGATTCGCACACTTGCAAGCCAAGCCACAAAGGCAGATCTGAAAGAAAGTCACCACACACTTGCTGCTTCATTAGAGGTGGGCTGGGCCAGAGCTAGAGGGAGAAAATTCAGGGTGTTATTCTCATAATTATGTAATGTTTTATATAATACCACAGGTGTGCACTGTGCTCTCATGAAAAAAATCAAAGCACAGCCTCCCCCAGCAAGATCAAGAATCAGCTAGAATCACATTTTTGCTCTTCAACTTCTCATTTTTCGAACATCCCCCACTGACTATAATAAAAATGTCCTTTGGGCTTACAAGCCTTGTGATGCTGGAAAGATTTTCACCCACACAACCCACTATGCCCATCTCTTTTAAAAAATGTAAGTTACTTTACCAGTTTAAGTTTGTCTGGCTTGACATTATTCTACTATTAATCCCACTCTGGCAAACAACAGTGAGAGCAGCACATCTCTAGCTTAAGCACAATAATTTTTGAACAGTGGAAGATCAGGAAGATCAAATTGTGATCAAAACAATCATGATCTGGCTGTCTTTGTGAACACTAATAAACCCCATATAAGCCAGCCTAGCATATTTCTTCTAAAAGCCACATTATGTATCTGCATGGTCATGGTGCTACTCTGATAGCATATTACCTTGTATTGTAAATAAAAAATAGTTCATTATGACCAAAGTAGGTAATGTTGTACTCATGGGAAAATGAGTGCGGAAACACTATTTTAAAACTAGAAAAGAAGCTGTTGTTTTCAGATGGGACATTCAGCCCCGTGTTTAGCAGTTCAATAAATATTTTTGTATTATCTGTTAATACTGTGCTTAAATCCTATATTATTAAAAAAGGTATAGCTCATTCAGAAGGAGCAGAGCTGGCCTGCCTGAGCTGCAGAAAAAGGATGTCATCATAAGTAGATTTTCCCTCCTACTTCACAAATCCAGCTTACAGTTCACTTGCTATAAGCACATTTTAAATGGAGACCAGGAGACATAAAGTCATTTAGACAGCTCATACACCAAAAAGCAGGTGATTTTCTAAAACAAAAATACATAAACCAGAATTTTTAAAAATCCCCCCCACCAAGAAGTCACAACCTGACAATGCTGAAGCTTAATACATTAAAGGTTCATTTGATATCCTCAGACCTGCTCCTACTAAATTCAGATGTTTTTCACCATTAACTTAGTTGAGATCCTTTGTTTCCATCTAATGACCTGTGTCAGCAACTGCCACCATTACCACATGATACCAACAAGTAGACGTGCTAATTCGTGTGCCATTAAACAGCATGCATATCCATAGAGGAAGGCTGGAAACTGTCTTGTGAGCAGAAATGAAAGAAGTTTCAGTCGGTTTGAATAAATCTGTGGGCACTCTGTAGCTATAGAAGATTTTCATCAACAGCCTTTATAATAGGAAATGGAAATGGCAACTGATTTAAACTCACCAGAGTCAACAGACAGGAACTGCAATAAGGTGGGCAAAACACGGTGGGATGCTGCGGTTTCTGAAAACCCAGCGTGCTCCCAGGGAGATGCTCACTTTGGAAAAGAAATTATACCTCTGCATATTTTAGCAGAAAAATCTTGAAGTACATTCTCTTGAAGGGAATGGGAAGAATTAGACATAGTGGGACATTCCATTAATTTTGTTGACTATGGTTGGAGCCCAAGATACTCTAAGCCAAACTTCTTCATAGCAACCTTCTCTAGACAAACTCAGATAGAGTAATTTATATATTTCCTGTGAAATAAGGAAATGTGTCCTAGTCTGCTTGTCCATCTTGGGTAAGAGTACAAGCTGAGCTTCTCATCCATGTTTGGGAGGAAGGCCACTGCAGTGTCTGCCAACACCACATCCCCAGCCAGATGCACTGTTGATATGCCATAAGTACAAATGATCACTCTGTATTACAGAGAAAAAAGTAGCTATGACATTTTTCATGATTGTAAAATGTTTTTTCTGCATTTTCACTCTTTCCTATTTCAAGGACAAAAGTCAAAGGACCTTAAAAACCGGTCAGCCTTGTGGATAGCTGAGGCCTCCAGCTCACATCATTTTCATCAGAGAAGAAGGGTTTATGTGCATGCATGTTTCCTGTGGGGATGAGACAATGGCCTTCCTCCTATAAATTTCCAGAACAAAACATGCATAAATAGAGAAATAGTATTCAATTCAGAATAAGCCATTTTTTGCAGTGAATTTGGAAATACTGCTCTTGTGGGAGGTACAATTCCCAAGGGCTCTTTCAAGATGCTGAGGCCTGACAGAAGAGTAGATAATTTCCATGGTGATACTGTTTTTGAGGTTATGCAGTCAGGAAGAGAACTTCTCCAAGGAGGACAAAGTCCATCACCCACCAGGAGAATGAAGAAGAAACTCCAAATTAGTCGTATGCCATCCCCAGGTGCTGCCGGAGAGATAAGGAGAAGCATGGCAGGGAAAAGGTCCCGGCCACAGGCCACAGTGGAGTAATTCACAGCTTTGAATGCCATTGCAAGCAATGCCACTGACATGGAAGCACAGGAGGCAACTGAATCAAAGTGCCACCACCAGAGAGCACCTCACCAGGGAGCAGAGCAGAGCTTGGACCCAGGTTTTGGACGGGGTGATTATTCTTCTCTGCCTTCTGCAGAAGGAAGCTTCACTCCTGCCACAAACAGCGCCGTGTTACCCGTGGAACCATGCCTGGCACTGCACAGGCAATGGGCTGCAGGCAGGGGCTCCACCGCTGAGCTTTGCGCAGCCTTCCTCTGCACTGGGACCAGGCCACGAAGTGTCTCCAAGATAAGGACTGCAAGTTGGAATTTGTTTTTAAATTTCACAGCAAGCCAGTGCAAAGAGCAGCAATTATGTTTGATGCATTTATTGTAGCCTGTGCTGCTGAAGAGATTCAGTGAGTGTCCTAAATTAGTACAAGCTCCTGAATCCTAAAGAAATGTAAGAGGGTATTGTGAAGGAAGGCAGGAGGCAGATGGTTTCTGCAATGGAAAACAACAAATTATTTTTGTTAGAGAATTTTGGAGGTACTGAAGGATCATTTCTACTGGCAGCCAAGATAGCAGCAGATATAAATGTTATAAAATAGTAATTCAACAGTTATTTCTTCACTGTCACTCTCACTATGGGATGTATGTGATTTTAATTAATAAGCTTAATATCTTCAGCTGGATGGATTGCTGTTTTCTTCTGTGCTCTGTCTCCTCTTTATTTTTCCAAGCAATAACCTAAAATATAATGCACTGACCAGAGCGTAATGGAATGGACTAAAATATAAGAATCATAAAAATACTTGTTTACAATACAAGGCGTGGATTAATATTAGCAAGTGTTTGAAAGCACTGAAAGAACATTTGCAATCTCCACCTTTATGATCAAGTAAATCCTTGCTTTATGCAGAAAATAATATTCAATAAAGAATACAATCTAAATCTTGAATTATATAAAAATCACAACACAGCTTTTTTGTGCTCCTCTAAAATTCAATAAATAGTTCAATAGATCTTCTTTATTCCTTTCACCCTTCTGGGGAAAAAATGTTTCTTAGGCAAAGAGCTTGCAGGCCAAATTTCAATCTGAAAATAATCTTTACAGTTGAGTTATAAAACAATGAGAATAAGGGTTTATGATGTGAAAGTTGATGCAGGCTTTACTGCTTTGGCATGATTGGTGAAGCTGTATTAAAAATAAATAAACTGAAGAAAACAAAACCAAAAAAACCCAGGCATTCTCTGTCCTTTGACTAAATAATAGAAGCTGTATGCTATCATGGCTATATAAATCTAAAGTCTTAAACCACTCCACCCTTATTATCTCTTCCAAAAGAAAAATGTTTATAATAATACATATATTGACTTTTGCTTTTTGTTCAATAACAAGATTTACTGCCCCACTCTTCAGTCAATTGTAACCTCTTTGGGTCAACAAATCTTGATACTGATCTCAATAGAAGTCAATACCTGCTTATTACTTACCTCCGCATTTAGACGCCTATCACAAATTCTTATGGGCATCCCCTTGACAAGAAGAAATGAATACTTTCTGTTTAGTTTCTATACAAAATAGGCTTATGTGCTTTTCACACAGTCATTTTTAAAGCCATGAGATGATGCTGTATTTTAGGAAAACAATATTATACATTAATTTCTGGAACTAGTTAAAGTTGTTTAGCTTCTCTGTGTTGTTTCCTTAAAAATTCACAGACTGACCTTCTTGTAATTCCTATTTTCTTCCCACATAAAATGTAATTGAGCAATAGGATATTTTGTCTTCACTAACTGAGAAAGGCAAATAACAGTAAAAATTAAAAAGCTAGTTGCAAGTAATAATACGCAAACTAATATCCCAGAAGTTCAACAGAGAAACATAACAATCACCTTCTCAGTTGCATTTGTATAAGGCTAACACAAAAAATGAGCCTAGAAATTCACTCACACCTGAATTTTTATATGAATTGATTCTGTCCTTACATAGAGTCAGTCTTCAGATAATCTGTTTGGTACCTAAAGTGTCAAACATTTGCTATGAGAAGATAAGCAAATCAGGAATTTCTGTCTTATATGTAAACAGATTAAATAGGTGTTTATTTACCATACAATCCAAAGGCTTGTCTAAGGATCTTATCATAGAGTTGGATAATGAGAAATTTATTTTAAAATACATCGGACTGGTTTTGAAAATTGGATTACTTACATCACGTGTGTGTTCAGAATGGAAACTGAAAAAAAACTGGTACAGAAGTCTGGAACACATGGTAAGGAAATGTCAACAGGTTGCAGAAGTTATGTTCAAAAGTGCCTTTAGAAGTGTCCGAAGCACCTGCAAGGAACGTCACTGTACTGGTCCTTTCTAGTTGTACATGCAGTATAATATTAGTTGTGTCAAACACAGCAGACAACAGATGGAGCAATGACCCTAACCTTGAATATTATTATTTTGTTATCTTTTCTTAAATCTGCATTTCAGAACATCACAAATGGCAATCAGAGTATTTGTACTTCCAGCGATGGAAGGATGGAAGGAAAATAATGAACAGGAAAACTGTATATTCAAGATGTAAACATAAAATCAATTTTTAACTTTTTCTTTTTAGCCTAGCCCATGCAATTCATATAACACTATTTAAGGCTTGCTTAATGTTGCACGTTGCCATCACTGTCCCACAACATCTGCATCATCTGAGATAACATGAGGCTATGCAATCTGCTATAACTTTGCTTTCTTGTGTTTGTCAGTTAAATCCCAGAGCCTGAAAAACTTCCATAAAGTGAAAATTTAGATGTGGTTTATGCGCAGGAGATCCCATTCTTATCTTATTGACATCAGGTTTGCATATACCACAGGGGATAAAAGTAGTGTGATGCATGAGAATCATGCCTGGACTTACCCAAGAACTGTATTTGACTAATAAGGTGAGCCAATTCAGAATTAAATAGTTTTTCAGGCTAAACAAAATCAATATTATTTATAGGATGTGATAGTAGGCCTAAAAAAACATTTCTAGCTTTTTAAAAATAGATAAAGCTATATTGATTTACAAAACGTAAGGCATTAGGCTGCTCAGATACACAGAACTGTCATGTAAAAGATCTAGGTCAAGAAACACCAATAAAACTCCCATTCATCTAATTAGTTGAACAGCACAATGAAAGGTCAAGCAAGGTTAAAGTGCTCTGTCTAGCCTCTGGTATTCCTGCAGGATGACAAGTTATTCTTTATGACCAGCTTTAATGATCATCTCCGACAGTCCAGTGAAGGCCATGTGCTCTCTGGGCAGAGGGACTGCAGCAGGGAGGCACCAGGAGTCTCCCGCCTCCATCAGACCCCATCTCCGACCACGGCTGACCCTCTGTTGAGCCCTGTCTAATGGCAGTGCCATCGTTTACACCCTCATAGCAAGAGAACTGGATCTATAGGATGTTTTGATCCAAACCACACATCCCCATCCCCTCTGCTGCGGATCTCCATGAGGAGGAGGAGTGCAAGTGTGCTGCTGAAGGGCAGACGTGGTGGGATGCAGCCAGGAGTTATAAACGAGAATGTATATGGCCCGGAGCTGCTGCGTGGAAGCTCTCCATACATACCAAGAGATACAGCAAAGATCCATCTAATAGGGAGAAAATGATAAAATTAAACTACAGTAGCTTCCACAGAAAAGAAGAATCCAGGATTTGGTTTCTATTCTAGCAAATGGTAAGGATTATATTTATTGAATCTGACTGTGATGCATTTCCTTCACAAGAACTGATATTAGCAAAACCATCTCCAAATTAAAACATTAGTGTATTTTTATGTGATACTGATTAAAGTGGGTGGACTTTGGATACCGTAACGTGAAGGATGACGGTAATCAACATGGATGAAGTGCCGGTAGAAACATAGCAGAAATTCAACAAAGATCAAGTGCCAGAGTAAGGGAAAGTGAAGGAAAGAGGAGGAGACTAGAAAACATTTTTTGAGGGCAAAAATAAGGTTAAGGGTGATCATTAACGTGCTACTGACAATCCACAGTTATAATGAGGACTGTGCAAATGAATATATAATAAAGAACAATAATAATAGTTGGGTAGCGCCAGCTAGATGGGAAGAGGCAGAGGACAATAGGAAGATCGGTCTAATAACAGACATTCTGCCCTGACTGTGGCAAAGGCCTTGGAAGATGCTCAGAGGGAGGAAATCTCCATGGAGATTCGTGAAAGCTGTTCCTTATTATTATTTTGCAGATGTTTCTACCCCTGCACAAGCCCTGAGGCCCATTCAGATTTCCTGAAGGTCCTAGAAATGAAACCTAACTTTGAAATGGGAAGAGCTTAAGCATAAGCGGTATTTTACAATCTTCTGAAGGAGGTGGGCTATCTACAGGTCTACCTGTGGAGGGGCTCACAGCCCTGCTACCACACCACGGTCCCAGCTCTGACAACCCACCTTTCCCAAGAATCTCCTGTGCATTTTAAAATACCACTTGTGTCTCAATCCATCACGTTTCAGGTTTTGGTTTCAAGGTGTCTTCATGTTAGATTATTGACCAAACACAGGATTCTGGATGAGTGTCTTTATAGAGCAGAGAGGAACAGAGAGGCGAGTGGAGGGGAAAATACTGAAATGTTTGGGCTTACTCCATGCTAATGTATACACCTCTTATTTTGTGAAACAGAGTTCAGTTAGTCAGGATATAAATCGTTGTCACTATTTGCAAAACCTGAGCTCCCTCATTCACTAATTTCTATAGCTGCGGAATTAATAGAATTAATGATTACAGCTAACATTTGACTTGATTATATTTTAATTGAAAATGTTCAGATGTATTAAGGATTTTCTACTAGCAGCCTTTCAGATGACAAGAGATGATGAGGCTGATGGAGCTACCAATGCAGCCAACTCTTAAGTGGGGTTTTGACTGTGAGGGTTATCGTTACAGGAACCTCTTGAGTTCTGGCATGTATTTCACTGGCAGAAAGCAAAAAGTACTATTGTGTTATGTATTCCGTTCAAGTTTCTCACTTGGAAATAGTTATGATTGTCATCCTTGGCCAGGTTTAAATTGACATTTTTATCACAACATTCCTGGCATGGTACTGCAAGTTACTTGCTTGTGAGTAGTTATCAGCTGGCAAAAATTTAAAAGGCGGTTGGCTGATTAAAATTATATGGCAAAAGCTATACAGAGACAACAAAATAATCAAAAGCAGCCAAAGGCAGCAAAGATTCTTTAAAAAAAAGGAAAATTTTTCAGAGAAAGGAAACTTATACATGCAAAAGAGTCATAAAGCACACATCTTCATCTAATATTTGATCATCAAAAAGCTAATAATTAAAACTGGGAAGGTTAGGTTGGTCAAGTTTTACAGCTGAGCGCACTCCCTGAGCATGCTCAAATCACCACTTATGAGATTAATTTATAAGCTCTTCAAATTCTGAATCTCCAAGGTTTATGCTGTCTGTGCATTGTTTGCATAATGCAGTTTTATACTACTAAAGCACTACCTATAAAGGGATTATTTTCATATTCAGCACGTTAAAGATACAGCACAATTCATAGATATCGTACTGTGTTTATGCCTGAGATAGCAGGTAAAGTGTCTCTTGTTCTGATTATCCGTGAAGCAAACGTAGGAGCGCGGATGTTTTGGGAGAGAGTGTACCCTTAGTGAAATTAATTTCCCCAATGGTTTTATTAAAGTCTGCAAATTGCATTATTTTCCCATCATATTTGAAATATTGCACTTCCTTAATGCTTGCTCTAACCCATGGCATGCCATCTTCCCTGGGGTGTCTAGACATGGTGTCTTAGATTTATGTGTATGATCTCAGTGTGTTACAACATCACTCCTGACTAATGCATTATTACAATACTTACATATATTCCCAAGTGTCACTGTATTGATTAGAAAATCACCAATCTGCATATGCACACCATCTGGGCTTCAGAGAAGCAAAACATGCAGGATAACATTTGCCTTACTCAAAGGGAAATTCAGATACTACTAAAAGAACAAATGGCAACCCTTTTTAATGTTTTGTTTTGTAAAATAACAAAGAAAATGAATACTGTCTCTGCAAAACAATGGTCCATGCCTCTGACGGTTTAAAACAGAAGCCTTTTCCTCTCTACACAGCAAGGAGATTTACCTTTAGTAACAACATGCAAACAATCTGCCCTTTTAGATATAGCAAATAATATGGAAGGCAAGCATACTGCTGCAGTGAATTTTAAAAGTCTCAGCTCAGATGCAAGAAGAGGGGATTTTTCCGCAGAAGGGGCTGTAGTCAGCAGCGAGTCCTTTCTCAGCTGAAAGCTGCAAGAGTGGTTGTAAAAGATGAATGAGGCCCTTGCTTACTGGGGTGAAATGCTTTTAAAGGACAAGAATCTGCTTATCTTTGATTGATTGCTCAGTCTGATACTTTCCTTTATAAAGTTTATTGACTACAAGCCCATAAATCAAAGAAAAACAAATCACAGGTTCAATTTTGGGGGCATTGACATCCTGCCATCTTGCAGCAATAGCTTAGAAGTCACAGGGCAGGGAAGAGGAGGGATATGGGGGACTCAGGGAGACCAAAGCATCTCTTTCAGGTAAACTACTACTTCAAATGTTTCTAAATGATTATTCATTTGTGCCCTATAACATTTTTAAGTCAAGAGAAAAATGCAGACAACCAAGCTACCCAGATTATATTTTTAAAGTCCTTAAATGCAGAATTTACAATTAACAGACATACTTTTCATTGCGTTCCTGCCGTGTGTCTCCGGTTCTGTGAGGTTACAGTCACATTCCCACACATCCCTCACCCTGTGTAAGGATGGTACATTTACAACTTTAAATATCAAAGCAAGAATCAGATTCCTTTCAGGGGGATTTGAGGGTTTGGGAAGCCCAAAATCTCTATACTGAAACACCCCATACAGTTGCCTGTAAGGAAAGCACTAGCCATAGATCTTGCTCATATGGGGCATACGGTATAATATGACAGCACGATAATACAGATTAATTTGTGCTGTTGACCTTGACACACTATTCTGTTGTGTCTTCTTTTAAAGTCAGTGCTTGGGTCACTAGAACATCTGGTGTTTAACAAAAAAATCCCATTCTGAAGTGCTAAATGTGTTGAAACAAATGGTACTGTACTATCATTATACAGTGCAACCTCTCTGCTAGGGGTCTAATTTCAAGGCTACCCTGACTGAACTACATTATTATGAGTGGTTTTATAATTCACATCTTGCCACAGTACACAAAATACCTAATTATCAAAAGTAGTCTTTTAAAAGCTGGATTGTGTTCCACGTAACCGGGACTGACTGTCACTTTCTTTTAATTTTATCTTTGGAGATATCTGGAAGGGCTCAGCCCGCACACTGCTGAATGTCCTGGCCTCGACCCAGCAGAGCACTTTAGCATGCACATGTCTTTATACACACAGATAGCCCCCTGTATTTTAGCAGGACATGATTTGAAGTTGTGTGCACTCTAGACTACCTTGCTGAATGTATGAACTGGGTTCACCACATCGGCTAGAAATTGCACAGCGCTCAGTATTGCATCCTCCCCGTCTTACACCCTGTTATTTTGAGCTTGTGCTCGAGTCTAACCTAGTGCTTAGCATTGGGAAAAGCTGATGCAGCCTTTTAGGAGGAGAGTGAAGATCTGGGAGATGATCGGTAGCAAACAGTAAGCAGCTTTGTTTCACAGGAGTATTTCCATGGTGTTTAATACGAAAAAGAAAAAGCAAAGGGTCATGTCTCTGCCCTAGAAGGTATCCCAGTGCCTTACCACCCCTCTAACACCACTGCCGTCCCCACGCCTCTCTCCCATCGCTCCGCCAGCTCTCTGTTTCCCAGCAGAGATTCTCCATGTGACCAAACACACAGGTTGTCTCTGCAGGATCCTAGGGAATCTCACAAAGCTTCTGCGGAAAGGACTAACAGTTTCCAGTGGTCTGATGACCTTTATTTGACCCGAAGCAGATCGAAAGGTCTATCAGCATTTCAGCTTTCCCAATTAGTAGGGAGGCACACCACCCAAGCTGGGCTCTTCCGACGCATTGTGTTTGTGCTGTGAGTCACGGTGGGCTGATTCTCCCCTGCTTCACAAATCTGGCAGTCATGTATGCCCCAGCAAAGCAAGTATGAAATGTTACTACTCCATTCTTTCACCTGATTTGCCCTCGCTCTGCAAGTGCAGGCAGAAAGGAATTAGCCCTGAGAAATACACCAGTAGCCGAGTACTACGTATTTGACATATCAACATTTTTTTTTATAAGGTGGAAAAAATCCCCACAATCAAGAGCATGGAAAATTACTATAGGCATCTATGAACTAAAACACGTGCGTCTCAATGCCTGAGAAGGGACGAGTACCTCCAGCTGTTGAGAAAAGGGAACGCTGCTAAGGCGAGCATGCAGGCGTATTTACAAAGAGCAAGGGAGGTGCATGCTGAGCAAAGCAAAGAAGGGGCAAGAGGAAGAGGCTCGAGGTCATTCGGCACAGGAAAGTAACGGCCCAGAAAATGCCTTTCACTCACAGCAGGGCTGGAGGAGGAGGAGGTGGCTGTTACGCTGTGACTTGGGCCAAGGTGAAGTCATTTCCAGTTGTTTTAAATGAGATTTCTGCCACGAGGTCCCAGCTGATCTCCATGAGAAGTTTAGATATGGTTACTGAAAAGAAGAAAAAAGAAAAAAAGACTGACACTGCTGAATGAGAAGACAGCATTGAGCAATCAGTCACCAAAGACCTAATCTCATTAACTCTTTCTAAGATTTCAGCTGTCAGTCTGTAGTTGGCAGCTAGTGGAGAACTGAATACAATGAATGAGACATCTTTTAAACATTATTTTTTCAGGCCATCTTCCTGATCTTTTATACTTGTTTGTTCTGCAGTTTCTTAGAAGTTACAACTGCTGAAGGAAGTAGAGAAAATCCAGAAAAAAAAAAAAAAAAAACCTGCTCTCCTATGCAGCTTCATGCCGCTGGGTCAGTGATTAACAAAGACAAGGTCCTACTGCAGGGAAGCTAAATGGAGTTCATTATGGACATGAAAGTTAGCAGGGCCAAAAAGGTGAGACTATAGGAAAGAGGATGAAATAAGAGCCTAACAAGTGTGGATTTTACTTCCTCAGTGCAATAAGGACAGCTTTTAACTACCAACTACTCTAAAAAAAATCTAGATAATAGTGCCTTTAAGATAGGTACTGTCCTATATACTATACTAGACTCTTGTATATACTCAGGAAAATTAAAATTATAATGTACTACTTAAAAAATTCTGTGTTGTGCTGCAATAAGTAATCTTTGTCTTACAGACTGAAAATTTGTTTTTGCACTTTTTCCTGGAAAAATTAGGAAAATTGAAAGAAAAACGAATAGCATTTAAGTGGAGTAGAGTGATGTCATTAAACCTGGATGGAGACATCTACCTCAAAACCCCACAAAACTATGAGTTTGTGTGCTCATTGTTGAGTGCCTTGGGAATGCTGGTGCTTCCTGGGGATGCTTCCTAGCAGCAAACTTCCCGGAGAAGGAGACTACAGAGAGCTTGCTCCTATACACGCTGACAGAGCCTGGAACTACAGCCAGCAGACACTGAGATACGAGAGGATTTTCTTGGCCCTGAAGTCTGCAAGCAACAGCCTGTGTCCCACTCACAGATAATTTTTTGCCACACACTCCAGTACCGGGTACCTGGGCACCACAAAGAGGGTCAGCTTTTACAGGGTGTCATATTTTCTCCCCACAACTGACAGTGAGTAATCACTTTTTCAGGAGTACTTCTGGTTTAGGCCATTTCCACTTACTTTGATTTTACACCAGCACTACACCCTGTTCCTGTCTTTTGTTAGAGAACCTGATGTTTTCTGCTACAGCTGCCAATGTCCTGTATTACCAAAGACACCAGGTGGCTTCATCGTGACCCTCCCAAGGTGATGTTTGAGTAGGTGCCAGTCAATCCATCACCATGAGACGCTAGCCACTGTAGAAGTTGCTTAGAAGTGGAGCTCACCTACAAAAGGGGTATGTGATGGTGAGGCTAGAAAATCAAGTACTTTCCAAAATAACTTATTTGATTACCCTAGAAAAATCAGGCCCAAAAGAGTTACAAAAAGTAGCAAACCAAAGTCTCAATGAAGCTTCAGTCCACAAGGGATCAAAGGCTCCTAAGAAGGACTGTGTAGGCAGATACCTTTGTCTGAACATACATCCAGTAACTTCAACGTGTAAATAAATGTTTTCAGGGAAATTAGAGGATGAAAAGTGACTTGAGGTCCCTGATTCCAGGATTGCCTGCCACCTAGAAAAAGGGGAGTGGATAAGTAGCTGATGAATAGTAACATATTACTTGGTCCCTGTAAGTAACCACCTCAAGGATCTCTGTACAGATTAGCGCTCTCAATAATTTTAACCATGTATAATATGCCAACAGCATCTTTTACTTTATTTCTCTTGTTGCCAATATTTTAGTGTTACATAAATTATTCTTCTGAATTAATAATCATAGTTACACTTTTCTGGGAGAGGGGACTTCAAACCTTTTATGAGATACCATTTAGGAGATGATCTGTTGTCTAGTCTAAGCAACACTTAGAATAGGCAGGAAGAATCAGATGTTAGAGTAAATTAATGTGGCATTAAGTTGCTTCCAACAGCTTGTTAATGGAAGTGAATTCAACAAGCAGCACATCCTAGAAGGGGGAAACTCTCCCCATTTGCACTGGTTTGCAAAGCAAACCTCAAAATAAAGCAAGAGGATGGACACAAAGAGCTACTTACCATGAGCATCCCTGAAGAACTGCCATCTCAGCAGAGAAGACAGGGATGAAACAATGCAAGTCTGAGTAACAAACTGGGCAAGAAGAAAAAGGAACCAATGGACCAAAATGTAAACTTTCAGCAATCATTAACATAAGAATTTTGATGAAACTTCCTAGGACCTTACAGCCATGTTGTTCTTCAGAAGGTGAAGGGCAGCTTGAAACAGGGCTCTGTGAATTAAAATTCTTAAGTATTTGGGTCCAAATTTGGCTTGTAATAGCAAAAAAATACCCCCAAAATAATATGGAAATAATAGCAAAAAACCTACCATACTGGCACATGGTGATAATCATTATAAGAATATTGCTAACCCATGTGAGATCTTGAAAATACCATACTTTTAACTTTGCTCCCACTGTTATATGTTCTCAGACTTGAAGGGAAAATGAAGAACCTAGTTTGTTATTTTGCTCAGATAATAACAGTTATAAAAATAGATTAACTGTCAGTATCATGAATTAATATCACAGAAATACAGAGGCTCAAATAACAGGCTTAGGCCATAAGCAAAGAAGCAAGAACACAAAGCTTATGCTTTGACCTGGGAAAGGATAGCCACATCACTACTGCAGAAAAATGGTTACATAAAATGAAATTGGCGTTTATTAATTCTGTGTGCTTTTAAAATCTACATTTTGTTTTGTTCTACATATAGAGGCAGCTTTTGATGTTAAAGCATAACACGCTAGCCACAAAAGCTGTTGCTCAAGTTAAAAATCTACAGCTTTTAGTTCATGCTTTCAATTTTTCTCCCCCCCCATCCCCCCCCCTTTTTTTTTTTTTGAAAGAACCTCTGAACGTCTAAATGATAACATGTTTCAAGTAGCTGCTCCTTCCCTGGAGTTGAACAAAATTGAAAAGATCAAAGTTAGTGCAATCTCGTTCAAAGGTGAAGAGGTGAAATCTTATGTGTGCTGGAGGATCAGAGCAAATAGAAATGTACAATGCCTAGTGTGCGACACCTGAAGCCCACTTTCATCAAGGTACCTCATTTTCATCTGAATTCAGAATGTGTCTCATTTTATGGTAAAATAAGGAACAGCACGGGATTAGCTTGGTTACAAAGAAAAGAAGCCCTTCCCCAACACTGAAAAGTAAACATCAGTGAAAGGTGAAAATGGTCAATTTTTTTTAGAATTACTAAATTCACCACATTACTTCTATATTCCTTCTTTAAGTAGCATTTATATAATTGAGTAAGATTAAGCCATTACACCCACGATGTTTCAAGTATCATAATGCTGTTGATAGTTGAAGAGTTTCTTGAAAAAACACTGTGTTTTGAAGGGGGCTGCAGAGAGGGACATCTAAAAAGGGTATGTTTTTTTCCATAAAATCTTCATGTGACTGATGTGCCCTGACATAATGTATCACGATGAAATACAGCTGCCAAAAAAGAACTTCAAATGATGCCCTTTTTCGGGAGAGAAAAAAAAAAGTGATAAGAAAATAGGTACCTTTTCAGCAAAAGCTTTTAAAGCTTTAAAAGCACGGCAACCAGTAAAAAGGTTCTCAGGTAAAGGCTTCTTTACTCAATTTTGTCTAAGTACCTAGAAGCTAAATGGGGGGAAAAGGGTATGGAAAATAATGCTCCAGCCTCTGTGAGAGCTAGAGACATCCTGAACACAAGACACCGTGACACAGGAAGACAAGAGGATTTTAATGTCCTTGTCCTACCATGGCATTTTCAAACACACTGGAAGGTCCATTTCCAAATCATTGGGAATTGTGCTACATTATGCTGATAATGCTGATCTGATTATGTGTTAGCATAAACCTGGACTTAAGCATGGCAAAGTGATCACAAACATGCAGACACTTAGAAGCTGAATAGAGATCCACGTTTCAATTTTCCCTTTTTGAATACGTAGTTTCTTTTGCATATTTTCTTGTCCTAGTGCTGTTGTTATAGGGCTCTCTTAAATTCCAACCTGTACTTTGCTGCCTGAAAGCAGTAAGTATTATTGTATATATTGCCTATTATGGGTCAAACCTTGACCTGAAAATCAGGTCTGCTCAGGAGTACTATAAAAGTCTTTTATATACACAGTCCTCCTAGGAGCAATCCCACACAGCTACCTGCCAAAGGCCGTTTCTCAAGGATTCACCCAGCACATCCACACCCAAATTCCCACTTTCGTTTTCTTTCAAACCTCAAGAACTGTGAGAAAATCTGCTAAAAAAAGCATTTAGTCTTCCAGTGGTAGCTCCAGAAAATGAACCCCTGGAAACAGAGCATGTGGAGAGGCTGGGGTCTGCAGGCTGGACGTGACCTGGGGGGGTTCAAGGACAGGACAGAGACAAAGGTGACAAGACACCCAAAGAAGAGAGACCCAAAGATTAAGAAAGCACATGCAGAAAGTCAACGTAATACATATGCATGATTAGACCGGGTGCAATTGAATCTTTCAGCAAACTACTACCTTATACTAGATCAGAAATTATGTTGTTCAAACTTCAGTACCTTCTGGATTGTCAATTGGCACACATTTCTACTAGTTTTCCTCTTGGCTACATAAACATCCACCTCCATCTATCACAAAGTATGATCTAAAATACACATAAGCAGGTCCCAATGGGGTGACACAATCTGCTGGTTCACATGTGTTAACACAGGGCTTAGAGCAGAGAAATCAAGCCCTCATCATGTCCTCTTTATCTGCGTTTCAGGCCCCCATTTCTTATTTTACCTGTGGGGTACAGAAAGAATTGATCTATCATCCTACATCCATTGCCAGCCTCCTGCGATTAATCTGGGCAGATAACCGTGAAAGTGCTGTAGGTAGACTAAACCTCTTGATGACAGGGAATCTCTGTGTGTTTCATAAGAAATGTTACATTGACATAAAATATCTAAGGATCGGGCACGTTGTGCAGCACAGACTGGCTGACTTGCAACCAGAGGTTGTGCCGACCGTGTGTCTTTATGCTTGAGTTTGCTCGCGTTTTGGTGGCACGTAGATGGTCGTATTTGCTGCTTTGAAAGGGGTGACATGCTGGGATTTCAGGCTGCTTCTGAAGTGGTCTGCAGTGGTATTTCTTTAACCGAACATTTCTGCAGTGTTCAGACCCTCCCAGCAAACCTCCTAAGCTCCCTGACACACCGGTGTTTTACATAAATCATGAACAACGTGTTGTCAGCATAAAGATGGCTTTTAGTCACTGAAGACCACACCAAGAGCACCGTGTTTTGAGGCACGGTTTCTCTTTCCTACTGTCCCTTTCTGTCCCAGAAAACATGCAGCCAGTCACTATTCTGGTACTCATGACAAAGTCTCACAAGGTGGGATAATAGCTCAGATGTATCATACTGTTATTGTTCCTTTCTGTATTTGTATTTGTTATGGACTATAAACCCTGATGATCCCATGAAGGGCTGTGACCATGAATCACAATTGGCTGAGCAGTGCTATTTCATGGCGGGGCGAGTCCGGCAGTAACGAATTCAGTCAACATAATGATTTCAGTTTCACTGCACTGCTCTGCTTCCTGGGAACCTGCAGAAGATGAGTGACTGTGTCACGATCATAAATTCAGACACATACAACGCCGAGATTTCTTATGGAGCTTTAAGTCCCCGTGAAATGTCAGACTAATAAATATGGTGATCATATTTGCTATTTGGCAAAAATATTAATTAACCAGGAAAAGTTAATAAAAATATATTCCCCAAAATTATGCAACAGAAAAAAAATTTTTTTTTCTTATTCATGGTTATATGAATGCAAAATGCCATGGATTCTTCATCTTTAATACCTAAGGGATTTATAAGCATATTGCATCCATAAAACTTGGTTCATCAGTACAGTACACAGCCCAGATATGCATATTTAATTACTCTGAAAGTAATTTACTTGTACAGATGGTGGTATTAGAAGGTCTTACTTCAATTTAAATTACTTCTATTTGAAAAATAATGTTATTTTGCTATGAATCTTGAGTGAAGAATTCACTCTTATTACAGATGAATAATACTTGACAATTGTAATTAATCTGTGACTAATGTAATGCTTCCTCAGTGAAAATTTTGTTTCAAATTTTACAAACCGGAGCATCCTCTTTCCAGGAGGTTCATCTAGTAGCATTTCAAATCCAAACCTGCTTACCGTGAGGGACCCCAACATGCTCTTGGGGTCAGTGAATAAAAAGCCACAGAAGATTTTGTTGAACATCCCTGAGACTTCCCAAGGCAAAAAGACATTACAAATTTGTTTGCATCTTTCTCTAAGATTAAGCAAGGATTAAAGTGAAAGGGTGCATTTTAGGAAAATACCTGCCAGGCATAAGATTTCAGGAAAACAGTGACTCGATGTGCATGTGGGGAGTTTGGGACAAGCTTTAACAGGAAAGGATTCCAATATCCTGTCCTGGCCGTGGGCAGTGAGCTCTCCCAGCAGCGTGGGCAGCAGGGCCGTGCCGGACGCCCACCCCACCGCCGCCGTCACCCATCTCGCACCGCTCAAATAGCAGCAATTTCCCGGAGTGAGCATGCAGCAGAGGCAGCGAAAGCTGGCAGCGTATTGCGTTAACTCTTACACCCTTCCTGGGAAAACTCGACTGCTTCTTCAAGCGAGATTGTTTTCTTGTGCAGCACCGTAAAAGGTCTACATGTGTTTGTTAGGCTTTCTTCAGCAAACGTCCATCTTTATTAAAGCGCTGGCTATCTTGGAGGTGGCTGCCGTGGTTGCTATGGTAAGCATTCATGTTTTATTGAAGACTAAATGGCCACAACCCACATAAAGGGCTCCCGAGTGGCCCTAAAATGTGCTCTGCCTTCCCCTTCCCCCACCTCTCTCCCCAGGACAAAACAATTTTCTGATAGTCAATCTGATTTTGGAGGCCTACCTGGAATAAGGGGCTTTGTCCCTTCTATCTACATAACTTTAACCTTGTGGCCTGGATTTAATACAAAAAACAAACCCCTGTGGACCTGATTCAAAGAGCTGGAAGGCGCCCGAATCTCCCAGAGAGTTCTGGGGGAGCTGGAGATGTTGGGTGAGCTGCACCTCTGAGCAACTGTGCGACTGCTGGCACCACACGCCTTTGTCAAATTGGGGGTGTAAAATGGGGGGGGGGGGTGTTGGAAATCACGCTGGCTAGACCAGCAGTGCCATGTATGAAGGGCTGTATGGCCCAAGCTGGAGCGCACAGCCTGGAGTGCGGACGTTTCACCCAGGCAGGGCAACCTGGGTGCTGGAGGAGAGAAAAGGGACAGGACACGTCACCCCATTAGTAAATCTGCTCCTGCTGTAGCAAAGGAGCCGTGGTGCTCTGGCTGTGGCTGGCATTCAGTTTCCAGGCTGCTTTTCTTTTTAATCATCCTAATTAAGAGAAAACTTTACCTCCTCTGGCTTTCACGCATTTACACTTGCACAGATTTCCAATAGCATCTTTCCCAGGAAATTTAAGCACATTCGCTTCCACCGAGTTTAAAAAGGATCAACATCACTTCTTTTCAATTTTGAATTTCTTTTTTTTTTTTTTTTTGCAAACTATCTGCGGTTGCTGCATCTCCAAGTAGCTACCCAGGGTTCACATTATCATACCTACCGCTTCCGTCTCCCGGCCGTCCGAGTTGCACAGAGCCGCACCCGCAGCCACCCCTCGCGTCACTGCGCAAGGGTCGACTGGAGCATGTCCGTGCTCCCGAGCACCTCACGCCTAACCCTTCAGCAATGCTTTTCCCCAGGGCGTTTCTCACCAAGTGTTCTCTCCACAAGGGAACAGGATCGCCGCTTGTCCTCATCCCCTTGGAGCCAGCGTGACCCTACAGACTCCCCAGCAGCGCTCCCGCTGCTCCAACCACACCGGCACGCTGGCTTTAACCTTTCAAAGACCCATGACAGCCATACGCAAAAGACAGAGGCTCATCAGAGGATCAAAATGTGCGTGCCCAGGCGCGGGGTGCCTGGTTAGCAGGCTGCTGGCTGGGGTGCATTGCAGGTGGTGTGGAAAGAGTCAGGGAGGGCAAGCGTGGCACGCATCTGCAGCAGCAGGGTGGGTGGGGGGCAGAGGGTTGCAAATAACAGTCCTGTAGAAGTTTGGGGGTGAGAGAAGGTGAGTCAGGAATCTGGAGAAGAGAGGAGTAAACAGATGCAAACTGTAGGATGGCTGTAGCTGAGCTGCTCTCAATTACAAACTTTCTCTTTTTAAGTATGCCATTTTAAAGCATGGAAATTCAAGGCTACAGTTTGTATTTTATAACGCAGAGTCAAAAGCCCAAAACAGAAGAAGCATCTTAACAGTTCTGTCCCTTATTTTTATACAAATTCACACACACACGCTCAAACGCATATAAAGTCAGCCTTAAACACAAGATCCATAGTTAGTTTTTCAACAAAATAATCCTTTAGACACTGATAAATCAAGCAACAATGACACGGGGATATCATAGCATCACTAAAAATGTCACCACAGTTAACAAGCCTGCTTGCCTCAACAAAAAATATTGGTGAATAATCATCCATCAGCTAGCACGTTAAAAAAACATGCCTGGTGTTCCTTGCCTAAAAAACGATGGGAGTGGAAACACTGTTTTCTTGGCAGGTTATTTTCATTTCAGGAAGAGAAATAACCAAGAGAAACATGGAGAGAAGAATAAATAACAAGAAGCAGTATGAGGGGAAAAAATCCTTCATAATTATGCTGTTGCCTCTGCCTTTCTCACTCTCAGATTCCTCTCCTGTACCATACTGTGCCAAACCACTCGCACGCAGGGCATCCTCCAGATGAATCAGCACAGTGGCACGCGGACTCAAACGTACATCAGAGGCACAGAGGAGGTGTTTGATATTGTATTTATGAACAAATCAGAGACAAGAGCTTGGTGGGGGTTTTTTTGGAGGAGGAGGAGGAGTAAGGGAAATAAGACTGTATGTCAGCTTGGGAGAAAAAAACACTTCATCATCTTTTTAAAATTTATATTAACCACAGACTGTGTTCAGCCTCATCCTCTAAGTGCTAAATTAAAACGCCACACATACAATCTGTAGATTTTTTTCTTTATCCATCACTCAGAAAATACAAGATGAAAAGCTGCCTGTACTGATCAGGGCTCTGGCATCCATAGTAACGCCACGCAGCGGGGAGAGGGGCTGCACTGGGGCACGGCGCGCTGCCCGCGCTTCTCCCTGACACAGGAAAAACTCTGTTTTGGCAGTTTCACCGTAGTTGTTCCTTATTTCACTTTGCTAAGGCAAAACGGACTGATTACGTCCACAGGCCATCAGCTGTGACCGCAAGCCACCACGACCTCCCAGTTGCCAGGTGACTTCTCTGAAACTGGCCAGTAAAGACTTTACTTTTTTCAAAACTAGCACTAGTGAAACACAAAACCTTTTTTCAAAACTAAGTTGATTAAACCCTCTTAATAGCTCTTAAGACAAGTTTTTCCACCAATGAGCATCTGCTCAACAGGCAGTGACCGTGAAAGGACCTCTAGAAAGCCTGGCAAAAGAGAGAGAAGCCAGAGAGCTGGAAGGCTCCAGTCCTAGTCCCAAGAAGGTATTTCATCTACTGCACGTTCAGCCTCTTCTCACAAAAGTTATCAGCATAAATGTATGCTACCTGTGAGAACAGGATGTCATGCCAAAAACGTGATCATGTTCCATATCTTTTAAAAAGCAGAAGTAATACCCGTTCATAGGCAGGGCATCGTACTCGGCTCGCTCCTGTCTGCAAAGTCTCTCCTGTAAACCTTTCTCTTCTTCTTTTCATTTTTCCTCTCCAAAATAGGAAAACCAGATATGGCAACCATTAATCAAGCAAGCAATAAACTTAATGTCAGCCGAGGGGGAAGACAGAAGCTGAGGAGAGGTGGACAAGGCACTCCTGCACGTCTCCTGAGGAGCAAATGATACTACTTCTGCAACTGAACTGTAGATCATACAAGATAATCACAAAGAATGAAAATTGTTATGTTTCAATTATTTCATTGGTAAAACAGTTTAGCCAATAGGTCATCAAGCACATAAAATATTAATATTTGCATATATGCTGTTGTGTACATCAGTGACAGAAGATTTTATGCTAAGATGGGTGTGCGGGGGAGCTCCAGAGGTGGAATGAATATTTCCAGCCTGCCCTTTGTAGCTTTTGTTTCCCAGCCTACACCCTTGCGGCAACTGAGTTGAAAACAAAACCAGAGCCTCCTGCTAAGGTAAAGAGTGTTTGAAATGCAAACACCTTCCCATGCCAGGCTCTGAAGAACATGACTAATAGACACCTTCCTTACATGGAAAAATCTCCCAGTGTTCCAAATGGACGTTTTCCCAAGTAAAGGCTGGCCAAAGGCTTCGGAGGTTGGCTGTGCAGTTTCAGAGGGTTTAAGGCCTAGATGGACTTAAACATGGGCATTGAAACAGAACTGACTGACCTCCAGCATCAGACCCCCGGTTGAGTGGGGACACATCCTTTGGAAAGCCATGGAATTCTGATAGGTAATCCACCAGTCTCAACAGGAATCCTTTCCAGTGCCTAATTACCTCCACTCTGAAAAATGTGTGGAGGTTTTAATTTTCAAGTTTTAATTTTCCTGGCTTTAACCTCAATTATTCAGTCTTTTTATATGTATTTTTGTCACATCCTTGGCCACGTTACAAGTCTTCAGATAGCAGGCATCTTCACTATACCTCGGTACTTATGTATCCAAGTATTTGACGAGTTAATAGGCTGACCTGTCTCTCATTGTAAGAAACACATTTCCCAGACCTCAGATCATTCCTTCAATTCTTTTGAACCTACTTGAATTTTTCCCCATCCTTTCACTGGACAGAGTACTCTAGCAGAAGGCTCACCAAGAAAAGTCAGGGCGGTCATTCCAATTCCTTGCTGTTAGTTTGCCACACTTTTTATTAAAGATTCAAGTATGTTCTGTCTAGCCTCCTCAGAGGAAGAAAATGCTTTTTGTTTGGTTTGGTTTTGTTTGGTTTTGGTTTTTTTTAAATTAAAAAAACACTCCAACTCCAACACTATCGGTGATATGAAAATGAATCATTAAATAAAAGATATTTTTTCCCCTTGTGCTGCTCGAATGAGTAAAAGTGCTTACAGCAAGAGAGGGATGCAAATTTCAGGGGGAGTGAATGAATGTATGATTCAGAGAACGGATGGAGGGGCATGCGTGTGCAGGGGGAGGCACCTGGGGGTGTATTTGCCTTGTCTGTGCATATATGGACTTATATGCATATATCAGAGTACTATGGACAAACTATACAAGCCCTTGAGTATTCCCCTAAACAAACTTTGAAAACTTAAACTGCAGTAAATTATGGGTTTTGTAAAAACAGAAAATAATCAGTAATGGTAACTGAGATTGATTTCATATTTGGATTCAGCACTCTACCTAACACCAAAATTTTTACTAAAACCAATCAGCTGTTGTTTTATTAGATTACTTATTGCACCTCTATTTATATTACAGATGCCAGGATGAGAAATTAGGTATTATTTTTAGGTGTTATAAATATATAAATTAAATTGGGTATTATATATAGCTCTGTACACAACATGTCTCTGTGACACTCTCTGTTTTTCTTGTACAAATGTCTGTAAAATGCCTAGCCTGAAACTACTTGAGCTGGCTAAAAACTAATCAGTTGCAGAAAGCTGAAACTTCTGTCAATTCTATGAAATTAGAAGGCAGAAGGCTATGCCCCTCAGGATTTTGGTTACATAGATCAGGAAAAAAAAATTCAAGAATTAACAGTGCAAATTTTTAAATATGCCAGATGCATGGTAATTGTAAGTGCTGTTACAAGTTACGGTAAGGGAAAGGTGTTGCTTTCAGATTTGGAAATGCCTACTACAGCCTAACCTCTTTCTCAACGCGTTTGCAGCTTTGCAACATCCATTTCTAAATGAATTACCTTATGGAGGAAACCAAAAGGCAGAAAACTAAAGAAATAGGGGTCAAATTCCTCCTGTGAGATCTACCTTGTAAAATTATCCAGAATGTAATAATACCATGTTATTGACTTAAGCACAGTTCCCTGTGACATGCTGCAGCTGACCTGTAATTTTTATCCTACATGTTGCCAGCACTATTAAAATGACACTTGTGAATGTAAATTAAGCTCACAAAGGGGACAGATTGTATGATTCTGGTTTCTCTCAGATGCCTGTAGGCTATCACAGGTTCCATATGTGAAGTAATTATGTTCACTGAAGGAAAGAATAAATGCTGTCAAATTGTGTACTGAGAGAGAAAGCAGCTATTATATTGCAGTAGTCACTGGAGCATTGCCTTAGAAAGTGGAAAGATGTATAAGAAAATAATAATAAAAAAGAAAAACTGGAGCAGAGCTATATTAAATATAACCTTTAAATGAGTATCTGCTTTTGAATATATATTACACAAAGTTAATATTTCACAAATAAAAGCATTTCAACTCTTTAATCGTATTTTCTTCCTCACATCTAGAGGGCATAGGGCAGAATATTTATCAGAGGGGTAAAGGACAGATGGAGCATCTTGCAGCTTTCTGTGTTTCCCCAGCAAGAGGAGCCCTCCATGGCCCCAGAGATGCTGTCCCCACCTCCTTCCCCACCAAAAACCTCCCCGAAGGAGCTGTGCGGCGGCCAGCCTCCCTCCCCGGCAGCTGGAGGTGGCCTTCCCCACCCTATCCGTCCATTATGGCCAGCTCCAAGTCAACGCCTCCTGCAGACCCTGAGTAAGGGCAGCAAGGCCGGGCAAGGGCACCGCTGAAGACTGAAGGTGAGCGGCCCCTGTGCAGCCCCGTGGCTGTCGGTGGGCAGCGACCCGCGCTGCCCAAGCGCCGGCTGCAGCAGCGTTGCCGAAGATGTGGCTTCGATCATGGAAGCCGACAGAGCTGCTAAAAGGAAAGGCAACGCTCCCATCACCTCCACGGCTGCAGCACGGTCCTGCTCTCCTGCGCCTGGAGGAGGTGAGCCTGTGTTTAGACCAGCAAGGTCATCAGCGGGCCAGCGCGAGAGGGGGGAAAACTGAGGTGGGAAGGTGGCACTTTTAAAACCTTTCGCTTAGAGGGAGCCAAGGACACCAGAAGCAGAGAAATACGCATTCTGAGTCTAAGTGCTTGTGTGGTTTTGGATTTTCATCCAGAAATGAAACAAAGACAGACAGGAAGTTAGGACGCTTTGGAAACAGCCCTGAAAAACACAGACAGGAAGGCGCGTTTTCTGACAGGGTGTAACCACAGGTATAGAGCTCGTGAAGAAGCCCACAGCACTGCAAAACAGAAGGCTGAACACTTCTGTGGGTTTTTACTGTTTACTAGAGTAGCATCGCTGGCCTGGGCACTCTGGAGCTTCCCATCTGGGTGGAAAGGGAAGGTTTCCACAGTGCCCCATTAGCACTAGTTCTGGATCTCTCCAACCTCAGCCTTCATGTGTTGCAAAAATAACCAAGGGCAACCAACTTTCCAACACAGCTGCCCTCCACACCTTCCAGCTGCCTGTGCTGCCGTTACCTACAGATCCGTTGTTAGTCTGACTGCCTGAACGGCAGCACGCGCTTGGGCCAGGAGAACCGACTGTGGAGAAGTGCAGAGAGCGCAGGCTGGCTGGAGAGACGGCACGGCACGCTTATTAGCTACCCAAGCACTGAACTCCTTGTGTGGCCCAGATCTTTGTCTGGGGCTCTGAGGGCTGTCTGTGCTCATCTAATACTCAAAAGCTAATACGTACAGGAGACCAAATCCTTCAGGCTGCTCTAAGATGTGAAAGCAGCCCTTGGGGAACCAAAGCAACTGCTGAAGCAGAGGCAATGCCTGGAAGCTCCCAGTCCTCCTCCATGCCCAAAGCCATGACCACCTGCCAGATGACGCTGCATGGACGCAGCCACACTGGGTCTGCAGGGTCCTTCTCCAACTTCTCCGAGTGGGTGATTTTCCTGACTGGCACCATCGGGTAATTTGGGTAATTAACTTGCATCCAAGGATCCAGCCTGATTCTGGACAAGCACAGTTTACAGGCAAAGTGTTGTTCTGCTTTCACCAAGACCTCTCCCTGGAGTCCATACTCATGGGACCACTGCCCACAAAATCCTCGTGTCCATGTTAGCAGTAACAAGAGATGAGGTACTGGCAGCGGTATGTCCCATCAAAGCCACAGCTTGTAGAAAACCATTCCATTTGCGTAACATTACATTTCTGCTTTTGTGAAAATAGAAGCTATGACCTTTTTTTGAGATTTCTTCAGATAAAAAATCTGCCAGTCAGCTTTTGCAGTCTCTCCATGGAAGCCATTTTACCAACTGCACATTGCATTTGGTAGACTCGTTCAGCACAGAGAAGCACTCACTGCACTGAACACCAGGAAATTTTCCTTCATCATTTCTGGGCACACAGGCTACATGTCTGCTACCGAAGAAAACGGCCCCCCAGGCTGCCCCTGGCACTGGCACCATCAGACACAGCACAGCTCACATCTGTTTGCCTACATTCTCTCCATACATTAAAATAGGGCGGTTACATCTGAATTGCCCGTCAGGAGCAGGGCCTGGCACACACTGTCCCTGCTCACCCTCCGGGTGCCCAGGCACAGGGTAACAGCCTGCTCCAGCCCTGCTCTACATCCACCTTGACTGAAAGGGCTCCCATGACACTTTGGTTTCTCCACACCAAGCACTGCGAAGAAAGCAAAGCATCACCCCATCTCCTTATTTTGGTCATTGCTTTTCCACCTCCACTCCTAAGGTAAGAGCAAACAGCACCTGGATCCCAGCAGGGATGCACGGGGTGTGTGGTCCCCGTTCCCCTCCCACAGCAGCCCCCAGCCTGCAGCCCTGCTCACTCCCCAGCCACCTGCCCTGCTCTGCAGCACCAAACCCTGGCAGCAAATCCCCGTCAGGGATCCTCAGCAAAAACGACTAATTTCCTCTCTGTTCAAGGCTAGCTTGCTAACGAAAGGACTGTGAGCACAGCACAGAGCAGCGTCCGGACGCAGACACGAACACAGAGCGAACTCTTCCATCCCGTGCACCAGACCTCCCTTACAGCTCATACTGGCTCCTGCAGGCTTCAAAAGCAGATTGTGGCTAGCTGCTCTTTAATTGCTATTCCTTTCCATGTATTAACATCTGTGAGTAGGTGGCTAAGAGACGAGGGGCAAACCTACCCAAGCAGAGCACAATTCAAGCACTGGTCTAGGCAAGAGCTAGCTGCAGAGAGGGCTGCAGGGAGAAATCCTCCTCTGGGCCCCACAGCCGTGCCCCCCGTGGCCGTGACCACGCGGTGCAGAGGGGCACAGCATGGGGCACAGACCCCTCACCTTGCCCGCCATGCTCTGTCAGCCTGCAGCATGCCTCCGCAAACCCCCTCCAAGCCCCCGCGGATGCATGCACCCTGCTAGAGAGTCCTTCCCAGGCGAGTTTTCGGGGGGTAAGGGGTGCTTGTGCATAAATGAATCATTGCATTGCGCAGACTGTTAATACCAATTGGTCACGAATGGGTGAGCGGTTAGATGGGCAGACAGACAGCCTGCCTGTTTGCAATTAAACGCAGTAGCAGTTGTACAACACACTACTGCAACAACTTTTTTAAATAAAAAAATTGAAATCAACTACCATTTCCTAAGCAGCTCAAAACTATTAAACAACTGTTTGCAGGGTAGCTTATGTCATACGTGGGAGGCTGAAATGTAACGTAGAAACGAGAGGCAGCATTGACAGCAACTATAATGTATGACTCTCTTGGATGCAGCGTGGCAGAAGCAGGGTGAGGATCATCCAGTGCTATTCACTAGAGAAATTGTTACACATAAAAAAGAGAAGGCAGAATCAAAGATCTCAGGATCATGGCAGGAAAGAGAGAGCGAGGAAGACAGGGAAAGACGTGATTTGCTCTTGCAGCTTTAATAAGGATTTGTGGGTTAATGTTGTGTAAAGGTAATACAGCTGGATCTTTAATAATAATAACTAGAACCAACTCTCCATGTTAACTGACCTTTAAATATTATTGTCCCTTTCAGTTTACCAAAAAGACATTTACTTCATGAAAGATGTTATTCAACTCTGTTTAAAGATCCAATAGGCTAAAATATGCTAAACTGACATTTAGAATTATCTCATAACACTTTTTTATGATGACTCGTATTTTTTCCATGTGATTTGAATATGAGATTTATTTTTTTTAAAATGTATTTTCAAACCATTTCAAATAATAGGCAGATATTGCCTGGACATTCAGGTTATCTGTAATGATATTAGGGCCTTTCTCAACAGCTGAGTAATTACTTCCTTATTACACTCAAGGCAAGTTGAAATCACACGCCCTGCTCAGGATTTAAACCTACATCACACAGGCAAAGGAAGCATTCAGTCTGACATTTTACATACCTAACTGCATTTTTTATAATAATGAGAGCATCTGTGGTATATTGTCTTGATAATCTGTGAAATGAAGACAACTGGGAGCACCAGAAAAAAAATCCATTGTGTTGGGGGGGAAAAGGCAGTGGGACTTGTGTAAAGGTAGACGTATTGGTTCTGCCTCTATTGCAGTCATCTCCCAGGACCCATTTTAGACACGGCCAGGCACAAGCAGGCCATTGCTTGGGGCAGTAGATCGAGGTGGGCAGCAACGTGCGGCAGCGTGCCAGAGCCTTGGCTGCTGCCCCGAGGGCTGGGTGTGCGGCATCGCCCCCTGACACCCCCCGTCCCGCCCCGGCCCCCCCAGCAGACACAACAGCCCAGCGCTCCTCACCTTCACGGGCCACATCGCATGTCCTCCCCTCCAGCCCTCTGCAGAGGCACGCTCCCAGTTTTCCTACGCCACTGAGACAGCTCCAGCCTCCAGGTCCTCCCTCCCCTGCCAAATACTCTAAGCCCACCTCCAGATGTGTTGGGCATCACAAACCATGCTTGAGAAAACAAGAAACAAACATTTCTCATTCCTTCGCGCTCCTCTACTGCATAAGAGGGAGGAGAGAGGTTCAAGTCCTGATGCCCTTAAACTAGGCAGAAAGCAGGAAGGGTCACCCAGCAACAGCAAAAGCACAAGCCATCCTTCATTTTTTAAATTCTACATTTTCTTACTCTGCAGCATCACTTTCCACCCTGGGGGCCTGCCCGCCCCTGGCTAATGCAGGTTATAGCCCAGCTACCTCAGCATCTGGGGAGAGAAGCATCCCTTTCCCCGGGCATCCTTCAGCTCCAAGAGGAGGGAAAACCAGCACAGATTGCCAGCGTGCCAAGAACATGGATAAGTGAAGACACGGTAAAGTAACGCACAATATTAAATGCCGTCCAGCAATCCACTTTGGCACTCCTGATTATAATCTTTCATAATTAAAGAGAAAGAAATGGTCATTTGCGTGACAAAACACTGTTAAATGATTAAAAGAAACACACACAATCAGCAAAGTACTGAAGTGGAAGCTACAAAGAAAACCAACCCCTTGTGAGAATTTTAGTATTCTGTGATTTCAGCAACAAAATAAAGAAGCCAAGATAGAAGGGATGAATTAAGTAATAAGAGGAAGGAGGCTAATTTCATAAATAAAATCTGTAATATTTTCTAAAAACAAATCCTAGTTACAATACACTCATAGGATGTGTTTTGGTTCAGATCGGCTCTTATTTCATCCACAATATTTTAATGTTAGTAATCTAAAGCAGACAAAACCTAATTTTTAATTTGATATTACAGTTCATTTAAATTGAGCTAGCAGCAACGTATATGCAAAATCTAAACAGAAGACTTCAATAAAATGCTTGAGATAATCATAGCATATCTAGCTGGTGTATAGCTCTACTGTGGAAACACACTATTTATCAGTTTTGCATCTTCCAATGAATTAAAAAAAAGTATTATCTCTTTTCTGATTTCAACAGTTGTTTAGTGAGTTCTGGTAAATTCTAGGTCAGATATTAGACACTTGACCACAGGAACAACTAATTATGTTAGAAATCCATAGTGATAAGAAAACTGCACAGTAAATACGTTATATCCAGGCAACAGCAGAAGGTAAGTTTGTATTTCATTTGCTGTGGATTGCATAAGTTGGTAAATGTTTTCTGGCAAGTGTCCTTCAAATTCCAAAAATAATGCATCTATTTTATGGCATTATCTCATTTTCTATTATATTTGTTTATATCTCTGCAGTGAAACCATATTGTTATTAAGGGTATCGTTATAATAGAAAATTGCATTAGCTTTTAAAACCCTGTTCTATTTTATGTGTATATAAATAGGAACATTATGATCATGCGAGATTCCCATTTGTCCTTGCTATACTCTTGACACTGCTGTAAACGCAAGCAGAGCACCAAGCCCTTACCAGGGCTTAAAATATTGCCCCTTTGATTAGCTGCACAGACATCTTTTTTGCTTTTAGCACGCAAAATCTCGCCCTGCTGGTTACGTACTCGAAAAAGTGCAAACCCTGTGTTTCTCTTTACCTTTGACCACCAAGATGGGTCTCCGTGCATCTGTGTTCATATAGTATGGTGATAGCAAATCGCCCAACATCCACCAGAGGACTGGTTTTTGAAGATATTTAGGGGGCTAATGGCAGCGAGGTGGCTATTCCCAGGTGCCTACTGGGGAAAGGCGAGGCGTGCTGTCACTCTCGGGCAGGGTCCTGAAGGGATGCGTGACACCCAAGGCTCTCCTAGGGTGCAGGTTGTGCAATTATTTCTGAAAGTGCAATGCAGAAACCCACTGTGGGCACCGAAGTGCCTCCCCAGTAACAGGAGGAGCCTAGATTTCCACCTGTAAAGACAGCCCAGCCCGCAGCCCTCTAACCAAGAGCTCAGGAGCAGCCAGACAGGTTGAGGATGGGTGCACAGATCAAGCCGGAGCTGGACGAAGGGGGCCAGACACAGTGCAGTAAGGGGCATTGCTGCGGTAGTGTCTGCACGCCTGAAAGGGGATTGGGATGCCCTGTGTCCTGGCAGCAGAGTGCCGCATCTCCTGGCCACGTGCGTACAACACTGTGATGCTCTGACTACACCCTGAAACTGAGATAGGTGTCGTGGTTTAACCCCAGCCAGCAACTAAGCCCCACGCAGCCGCTTGCTCGCTCCCCCCACCCAGTGGGATGGGGGAGAGAATCAGAAGAGTAAAAGTGAGAAAACTCGTGGGTTGAGATAAAGACAGTTTAATAGGTAAAGCAAAAGGTGCGCACACAAGCAAAGCAAAACAAGGAATTCATTCACTGCTTCCCATGGGCAGGCAGGTGTTCAGCCATCTCCAGGAAAGCAGGGCTCCCTCACACGCAATGGTTACTTGGGAACACAAACGCCATCACTCCCAACGTCCCCCACTTCCTTCTTCTTGCCCCAGCTTTCTATGCTGAGCACGACGTCCTATGGCATGGAATAGCCCTGTGGTCACTTGGGGTCAGCTGTCCCAGCTGTGCCCCCTCCCAGCTTCTTGTGCCCCCCCAGCCTCCTCGTTGGTGGGGTGGGGTGAGAAGCAGAAAGGCCTTGACTCTGTGTAAGCGCTGCTCAGCAGGAATGAAAACATCCCTGTGTTATCAACACTGTTTTCAGCACAAATCCAAAACATAGCCCCAGACGAGCTACTATGGAAAAAATTTACGCTATCCCAGCCAAATCCAGCACAATAGGGCACTTATTTGTGAGGGATAACAAAAATGTTTCAAAAATTATAAACAAGGCTTTGCATTAATGACAGTAATTAACGTCATGGCTGCTGAGAAATCAAACAAGTTCGGGTGATTTTGTGTCACCTGATGACTAATTAAAAGCTGTGAATTTTGAGAGCAATTCTTATTTTTTCCTGGATAAGATGGAATTTAATTTCAGTGTCTTAAAATGTTTTACACAGTGCAGTTGTGTCTCTTTCTCGGTGCCATAACACCCAGTCGTTCAGGGAACGCAAGGGCGTGTGATTACAGGGCAGTTCCCAATCGGATACACCATGTAATCAGGGCTGATGTATAGTGCTACACTCCGAGAAAACCCAGAAGAGTCTGGTCTAAAAAGTTCTCTGAATCAGGGTAATTACAATATTAATCACAATCCATTGAACTAAAGTGGAATTAAATACAAATTTTCTGTTTGTATAGTAAGCAGTGAATGACAGTAAGTTAGCAAAGCCATTTTGGTCTGGTTTAACCGCCTAACATCTGGAGAACATTATTACAGAGTCATCAACCATTTGGCCAGTGCCCAATATGGAAGCAGTTTTACCCTCTTTTCTCTAAACATCAGCACAGCCTCGCTGAAACATGCGTATTTCTCTTTTCTCTTCTTGAAACGTTCTCTTAAGTAGTTTCAATATTGTAGAATTTTGATGGGATAAGCCACTTGTTTCTGTTTAGAAAGCAAACAAAATTGGATCAAAATAAGAGGCCAATTTTAAACATTTAATTTAAGCAAAGATAGTGCTGCTTATGAGAGTCCGTGGGAAAGGCAGTTTTCCCAGCTATTTAAACAATATAATTACACAGCATTTCACAGTATAGAAGAGACAGATTACTAGAAAGTCTGAAACTGGGTGCCCTTGTTTCTATATAAATATGTACACATAACCTATCACTGGTTACTACCAAATTTATATGAAGTATAATTTGGTCTTTATTACAGTAGCTGTGCTTGAAAAGAACCTCTTTACTTACGAAGAATCCTTTTTTTCTTTTTTTTTTTTTTTTCCTATAGTAATGAAAAAACACAGTTGTCAGCATAATATCCTGACATTCAGGATGCCAGCCTGTCTCTACTGGAGTCAGATGTGAAAATAAATAGATATTAAACTGTCAGTCAATGAAATTACAAAGTCAAGAGCAGCTCTAGCTGCGATCCTGTGTGTTCTGTTTGATGGACACAGGTGTTTAAGTGTTATGAAATCCAGCAGAGCCTCAGAGTGAATAATGCACCTTCCAGCAGTCCTGCCTTAGCCAAAAGAGCTGCAATGAGCTCCCCTCTCACCCTGAGGCCCCCGAGCAATCGATGTGCCCTAAGAAAGGGGCCAGAAAGGCCTTGCAGGTTTATCAGAGCTAAAACCTGAGAAGTCTTAAAGCCTGCGTTATGGCATACGTTGAGGAATCGAAGCTACACTCCTCTGAAACTGTTGAAGGTTAGTCCCACTGGCTTTGCATACATATCTAAGGCAGATGCCCAAAATCCACATCATTTATTTATTATTCATAAGGCACTTAAAATCAATCATCTGTCACTAATAAACATTAACACTATTAAAAATTAATGATCATCCTACAGCGTGCTGAGACAGATTCTTCTTTCTGTTTGAGAAGTACTGGAGCAAAATACATCACTTTCATTTACTGACTCTTAAAGCATTTATGCTTTGTATAATGCTGCTACTTCAGCTCCTCCTTCAAACGCCAGTGACCCCCTTCTCTTGGGATGCCAAGAAATGATCAGTCTTGTGAGAGGAGCTTGAAAGGATGGGTTTAGATACAAATATGTATCTACAGAGAAGAAAAATAAATCACAGATTCAAGGTTATCACACAGCACAAGCCTTTGTGATTATAGGGCCTTTTGTCTCCCTTTCCGCTCTCTGCTAAATAGTACGCGGTTGGTGATAGGGGACACGCATCCCTCTGCTCTCCGCTGTACGAGAGGCTCCCGGCTCCGTACCGTACCACAAGTGGACAATGAGGCTGGAAATAACAGCTTCGACGAGACTACCTGACAGTCTCACAAGCTAGAACAAGAAAAGGCTTCCCGAAGAGCAACTCAAAAAGGTAACTTCACCAAAGGTCCGCACAGTGTCGCAGGGCACTTTCTTCTCTTAGTGGGTGGGAGGCAGAGCCCACTGCTAGAGATGAAGAAGCAGCTTGCACCTTAACCCTCAAAAGGACATTCCCTCTAAAAGTGAAAATGATCCTAGACCCTTCATCTTTTGTGCTCACATTTTCAAATATAAATCTTGGGGAATACATTTTCCCCCTACCTTTATCACATTTCTGTCTTGCGCAGGCAGAACTTGTAATTCAGCGATATTTCCTAACATGCACGCATAATGTTTTGCCCTGCTCCTCATTTTAGCAATTACTTAATTGTGGGAGTGCTGTAAGTATGTTATAAATAATCGTTTGATACACAGTTGATTATGTTAAAATGCAGATAAATAAATCTAACTAAGCCTGCAGCAAAGACCACCCTAGTAGTAGAAGAAAAGAGCCAATATGGTAGCGTGCATCAAATCAAACTAACCTCAAATTTCTTTGAGTTATGTCAAACCTCTAAAAACAAGCTAAACTTAAGGTCTCAGTACTAATGATATAATGGGGAAACTTGCCAAGACGGGAGACATATTAATCTTCCTCTTGCAATTTACACTATAGTATTTCAGTGCCAAACCATTTTTCATAGAAAAACAGTGACTGTTAAGAAATAGAAAGATCTGCAAGTAGAATTAAGTGACTGCAATCACCCTGTTTTCTTTCCTTACTCATGTTTCACATGAAATAACTAATGAGGATTTGCAAAGAGCAGCTATCAGAGCTAGAAATGCACTGACCAACTGGAAAAACATGATGCCGCAGGACCACACTCGCTCTACTGAGGACTGGGAAGGGTTCATTTTACAAATGTACTACCTTTGTATCAGCTGTTGCCATTACAAATGAAATGGTGCCATTAGAAAAATGTGTCATCCAAAACTAATTCTGCTTTTCAGGGTACAGCAAGTCAAGAAGTAATGAGAACTCCCTGCCACGTCCTCAGCACAACCTGAAGAAAACTCTTCCCAGATACTGCAGAGCATCAGGGCCCAGTTCAGTGCCCGGCACACCATTTTTACATTTGCACATCTCCCATCTTCTGCAGAGCCGCACAACAGTGGGCAGCTCCATGAGTCACGACGAGGGAACTGAGGCCTGGTCCTGCAGTCACACACCTATAAGCCCCACAGAAGCTGTAATTAGACAGCCTTGAACAGAATTAAGGTACATGACCTTTTAAATCTCAGGCTGAAGACTGTTATGAACAATACTTTTTAGTCACACGACCTTGTCCTGCTGCCCATTCTCCACTGCCAATAGGCTTCTTCCTAATTTGTCTCATTTTTAGCTTAGAATTCATGCACTGTCAAGCTACGTTACTCTTATAAGGAGAGTGGGAATTACAGTCAAGAAAAAGATATATTAAAGCATCATTATTCAAACATAAAAATGCAATGAAAATGTTAACCAGCTTTCCCTAAGGTGAAGGTGTTTATTGCTAAGTTTTTGCAGCACAATTACGTTCAAACAGACAAATGCTAGCTTAAAATAAAGCATTTATTTTTCTGAATCTACCTAGGAGAAATGGAAAAACACCTTGAAAGTAAGCTGCTTTGTATCAAATACTTACCCTAAAAGCTTTTCTATTAAAAACATTAGATTTTTAAGAATAATTTTGAGAAAACCAGGCAGCTAAAATACAGTGACTTATTTTCCCTTCTTAAATATGAATACCTTGCACTGACTTTCTGCAGTGGGTAAGTTTGGAATTTGTATTCACTTCCAGAACAAAACCTGATGCTTTTTTACATTACGTGGTGCAAGCTGCGTTTCCATAGATTTATTGCGGTTAGCCCAGCACAGACACGCCACAGCCAGCAGTCGGGCGTGCAGGGGGCTGTTCATGCTCCTGACTGCTGGCCCGCAGCAGCTTCCCAGGCCGGAGGGGCTGGGCACTGCAGGACCTGGCGAGCGCTTCACGCGAAGCTGGCTTGCGTTTCAGATGGGGCAACGGTAGGCATGGCACAGGCTCTTGCAATACCGTCAGCAGCAGTGCTGAACGAGGTGAGGTGTCCAATGGACACCGAGCCTGACAGGCTGCCCGCAGGCACAGCCCCTTCGTTTCCCAACCTGCCCTCGTTGCGGGGCTTCAGCCCCCAGTTGTGGTCTCTCAGCTATCCTGGCTGTTCCTCTCCCCTCCGTTCTTAGGCCAGTCACTCAGGTGTCACCTTCTTCCCACCTGAAAAGGCACAGATCCCCTTTGCCTCCCCAGACAAAGGCGAGGCGATGCTGCTCCCGAGGCCCATTTGGAGGCCATACAGATTATATATAGCCAGGGACCTCGTGCAGGCTTCTGGCACAAAGGACTCGGTGAAAAACCTAGATCATAACAGCAGGAGGTGATGTGGCCCATGCTGGGCCACAAGGAACAGCAACTCTGCAGCACCAGTATTTATAAACACAACCGAGGGCTGCTATCTGTCTCCTTCATACGATTGCTGGACCACAGACTATGGGCCATCTGCCCACAGTCTATTACCACAATCTGTGAACAATTACAGACAGGATTTTTCATCTTAGAAAATGGCAAAATTAACAAAAAAAGGCACTGAAAAAAGCCAGGAAACAATGAAAAAGCAAGCAACAAAACTGCGGTCAGCCGTTGCATGGAGCCCCATTTGCCAGCCCTTGAACCCAGCAGGGCTTCGTTCCCAGACCCACCACCACCACATCAGCTGCCCCAGAGCAGAGGTGACTTCTGCTGCTGCTGAGGCCATAGCGGGTGCCAGCCTCAGCCCTTCTCCTGCAAATGCAAGCACCTGACCACACTGCCTGAGACCTGAGAGTGCCACTACCCTGCCTGTGCAGCCGGCTCGCTGTGTGCAGGAGGTGTGAGGGCAGCTACAGTCAGCATGGTACTGCCTCAAAGGGAAATGTCTCAAACCCCTTTCACAGCCGGCAGCTGAGCTTGCACCTGAACTGCCAGCCCTGCAGTTCGGCTCAGGCTGCCCTGTCTCTGCCCGCTCCATCACCATCCTCCACTCCCCTGTGCCATGCTGGAGCTGCTGCTGGCAGAGGGTCCGCTGCACCCCCAGCCAGCGGCACCCCGCGGGGGTCGCGCAGGGCTGCAGCAGGAGACAGAGTGTTCCAGAGGCATGTCACAGACGATGCGCTGGGCCTCAGCTGGAAAGGCAGGGGGAGAGGACAAAAACTTACCACTCCTGGCCTTTGATCTGTGATGCTGCTGCAGACAAAGCTGAGGAGGTGGTAGCTGCTTCTGGGGTGGTTGGCTTGCTGTCGCTGAGCAGAGGGTGGTAATGCGCGGTCAGCAGGAGATGTGGTTTGTCAGTCCTGCCTGTTCCCCACCTGCAAAGCACGGATGCAGCGAGGGAGTATCCCTCTCAGAGGAGCCTGCTGAATCCCTAAGCAAAAAATCCCTTCTAGGATGAGGCTGTTACCATGAGGCTGGGGAAAGGCTAGCTCTTGGGATTTTACCCTCTCCTCATCCTTGCCTCCATTACATGGCCATCATCTTGGAGCTGAGCCTCTCTACCCACAGCCCATCCTTTGACTCAGGACAGCGCGGATCAGACTGAGCCGACCCTGTCCCTTGGCATTCCTGGGATGTCCCCTGTGGTCGGCCAATGGCTGACTCCAGGAGAAGGTGGCCTGGAGATGCCATGCTCCCTTCCACTCACTGATGGTCAGGGTGGGAATGGGCAGGAGTCTTGCATATGGCCCAAGGAGGGCAGCAGGACTGCTGCCCAGCACTGCATGCTGCGAGGGCGAGATGTGAGGCTGCCACTTCTGCCATGGGATAATCCCAGTTCAACCGGTGCTGTGGTCCTGGCTAGGGCTGGGGACCTGCGTGCCCTGGCTGGGAGGTGAGCCTGTAAAGCCCTGACACCGTTGGAGTCCTGCTTTCCCCAGGTTTCTGTGTCGTGCTCCAGTTGGGGGTCTCCAAGGGTGCCCCAGCAGACACTGCCGGACAGGACAGGGTAGCTGTACGGCTGCTGGGGAGGCAGCATGGGACAGCACCGCCGGGCTGAGCCAGCGCAATCCAGCAGAGAATGCTTAAAGAGCAACAAAAACTATGCACATGCAAAAACCCTGCATCAGTCTTCAGCACAGTCTGAGTAATTAGTGGTTTCTTACAACAGGGAAACAGTACAGAAAGTAAAAATCCAACTGCCTTAAAACAACAGATACTCTCAATTCATTTCTAATTTATGCATTCTTGTCATATGAAAGCCACTTGCTTAAGCTGCTTTTCTATCTATTTGCAGTCTGTTCAGACACACAATGCTCAGTAGGGGTCTGTCTCCATGATTCATTGGCTCAGATTTCCTATAGAGTTTACATGATGTCTACTAAGCCCCATACAGTTTTGTATCCATTATAACCAGGGACAAGCAAGCAGGGCTCGGGAGGCTGAGCATCCATCTAAGAATAGCTTCCTGTCTTCCAGCTCTCTTCACAACAAATGAACAATGGTTACATTTTACCGGCTAGCACTGCATGGTGAGGGGAAATTATAGGAACTTGTCTGAGTTAAATAAGGGAAGAAGCATTTAGAGTGAAGCTCCTTAAATGAGCAGGTCAATAACTAGTTTACTGAGACCAAGGCACATAGCTAATGAGAGAATAAAGAATTATTCTTGTCAAGAGAGAAAAAGATGCTGCCCCGGATTTGTGCTAAATAATTACATTCATTATGTTTAGGACAGCCCTGCAAGTGGTCTTTTGCACTAGTAAATTCATTAGCAAAGCTAATAGGCAAACTACTACTGGGGCAAATTTAAACGATTGCAATAGGATGAATGGCAAAGATGGGGAAAGGTAGTATGAGAGCTAAGAGCCAAAGTCAGCTTTAAGTATAATTGAATTTATCTTCTCATCAACTTTAAGGCCTCCTTCTGGGCTTGAAACAAGGAGAGGAAAAGCCATTGAAAAGAAAGGATATTCACTTGATTGGATTTGTTGCTAGCTTTTCCAGCTTACCAAGCTGTCTAAACTGACCTCTTGACACATGACAACAATTATAAATCCAACAAAAATTAAAACGTTAACTAAATTGGCTCAATGTTTCCAAATGACAAAGGATCTCAAATGTGTCAGGAAGCCATCTCCCCAGCAGAAACACTAAAAAAGTAACCAGGCTTTGAATTTACCCAGAAGTTCATGAAACTCAGGTGGGCAGCAGGAAGGTAGGCTGCAATGTCTCTAGCCAAGAGTCATGATCACGCAGGGGCTGCGGAGGAGGGCCAGCAGGATCACCTCCCATGGCTTTGGAGAGCAGCAACGTGTGGCCCCATGCTAGGCACCGCAGAGCGGTGGCCGTCCTCCCTGGAGGGCAGCGGTGGTGGTGGTGGTCCTCCCTGCCTGCTCAGGTTGCAGTCCTGCCATCAGCGCAGCCCTAGGTTCAACCCGCCACGAACACACACGGGGCCATCAGCCCTCTCTGGTACTCTGATTCAAGCTGGCTACGTATTTATGCAGACACCATCATGTTAGGTATGCTTAACTAAGGTTTTCTTTACAGATACGTTTTTAAATAAAGAGGTTAGAGTCTGATAAAATCACTGGAGGAGCTGTGGGCATAAGTACCTCTTCTTTAATCACGCCCTGCCTAGACCGTAATCACAGAAGCTTCATAGATACAAATGCAGCACATTGAGGTGAGCCTAGAAAATGATTGAAATCAATTTAGCGAGTCTGTGGAGCACAGCAGTAACACGTGTAGGACAGAGCAGACCGCCGACAGTGCTTACAGCAGCGTCTGGGCACTGGCCACCATCTCCAGGCAGGGCTGCGCAGCTGACAAACGGACTTACAGGGGAACAGAAACCATTTCTGTTATTGGGGTCAGTACTGGACATACCTTTAGCCGAAAAAGCAGGAGGGATTTTTTTTTTTAAATGTTGAAACATTTTTTAGCATTTTAAAAGTGAGATTCCAAAGTGGTTTTTGTTTTTTTTTTTCCTAAAAATAACTTTAACGCTATGAAATGAAAATGTGTTATGATTGAAAAAAATACTAAAAAAAGAGAAAAAAATCATCAAATATTTAAGCTTTTTGCTTTGGATGTAGAATAAAAACACCTCTTTTTTTGTTAACTTTGTAAAAGACTTATTAAAGTGTCTGAATCAGATTCACCTGGGTGGGGTTCAGTTTTGCCACTGAACCAAAAAGCTGTTAAACATCGTATCTGTGTCGAGCTGTTTTGAATGGACACTCAGAGTAAAGGCATCCAAAAAGTAGCTTTTCAGTAACTGAATTTGGGAAAGACAGAAAAGAAGCAAATGAAATGAAGCCCATATCTGAAAGAAAAAGGGGGGAGGAGAAAAAAAAAAATCTTCTTTGCCAAGTGGAAATGGGAATAAATGTTCTTGGCTACTGCTGCAGCCTGAAAAGCCAGAAAGACCCTGAGGCTCCCCAGTAAACCTAGTTTAGAAACCTCCTCAGCTGATCTGTTATTTCTTCTGGCTAGTTGCCTTATCTACTCAAGTTAGAAACTCAGGATCTAACTCTTGGTGAGAAATTGGAAAGAGAGGTATATTGTATGTCTGAAGGAAGACATCCAGAGAATTAAGTGTCTTTACCTAAACTAAACACCGGGGAAACGCTTGCCACCTTTGTCATTTCAGCGAGAGCTGATCCCTTCCCTCCGGCCGTTACTGCCCACCTCCCCTGCCAGCAGGTCCGAACGGCATGGGCTGCGACACGAAAGGCTGCTGGAGATCCCAGAGAGGCACAACACCTCTGCCCACTGCCGGAAGACCACCAGTGATCGCCATCCTTCTTCCCCCACCTTCGTTCATGCACCTACAGCCTTCAAAACCAGACTGAAAAGGTGCAAAAAAATCTGAGGTCTGTAGATTATGGCAAAGCTTCCTTCTTAATGAATTTTTAACTAATCGTTTCCACAGGGAAGATGAAAACTTGAAGATAACTGTTAAGAGTGTGGGAAGGGTGTCAAAAAGTGTTTTACTGAGGACAGGCCTAACAAGCATGGGCTGGGGAGAAGTTGGAACCTTGTTCTCTCAGAGGTCAAGAGCAGACCTGGCCTTCCTCACTAGATTTTTTCCAGCTATTAAGTAATACAAACACATTATGCAATCTTTATATTTAGAGAGTCTAAAAGTTCAATTATATGGCTGTTCAAGAGTTGTTATGGTCAGAAAAGTGACTATAAAAATGTCACCTTGTTCCTGCACTTATCTACTTGCTCAAGTGTCTGCTCCCTCTTGCCAATATATGTCCATTTTACTCATTAACGTTAGTGGGAACCAGGTATGCCAATCAGAGAAGATTGGCCCCTTAAGCTATACCTATTTTGCCTGCTAACAAAGCAAACTTTTTGTGACAATAAGCAAGGGAAAGCCAGCACAGGTGTGCCACAGTAATATGCATTATACTTTGCCTCATGCTGTGTCACTACCGGTGAAGCTTTATTCTCATTCCAGAACCTGTACACTTGCTGAAGGTTAGTGATGAAGTACAGTGCAGGTCATAAACAACAGAGCTTCATTTTCCACAACCAGACGGAGCAGCAGGCACTTAGAAAAAAAATTATACTAGCTTGTAAATGGAACAATTTAATATGGAAGTAACTGATGGCAAATAAACATAGAATGCCAAGGCAACTTCTCTGTCACTAGCTGTACTCTGTTCTTTCCATTTCTTTAAAAATCAAAGCTAGTGAACTAGAATTTATTCAATCTTACCAAAGAAACCGATTTAGAATGGAAAAAATACTCTTAAGAAGGGAGAACACTGTGCTCCTTCCTGACAAAAATCTTTTCTACAGACAGTGCACTGGGAAGGCCTAAATACATGCAGCTATGGCTAAGATTTTCCAGCCACGTAGCTGGAAACACTCTACACTGCCATCCTTTGACAAAGTCATTTGTGTGGTAAAACCTCCTCAAAACAGCGGAGCCTAAATGATACATATGGCAAAATATGTCCTTGTCTTGTTTCTTCAGCTACCTTCCAAGTGCATACGTTGTTTCTCCAAACACGTGATGCTTTCGCACATGCTCTCACCAACCATCTCTTTAAGCGACATTCTTGTTATCTACTTGTTATCTCTTTAAACATCATTCTTGTTATCTACTGCAGCTAGTAGTGCTTGAATCCGGTCTCTTCTAGGAACTAAGACATCGTTTTCTGACTTCTTGCAGGAAAAAAGATGCATTGCTTATGGACTCCCATTGACAAGTGAATGCAGTCTCAGTGCTGCATCAGCAGCAGATTTGAGTCTTTTATCAATAGGTTTAGCCATAGAAATCTATGTGTAGCTCTGAGAAGCACTGGCTCCAAACAAAATCATGTTGGAACTGAAGAAACTGGTGAAAAGACACATTTATACTTTAAGTGTGATTTCTAGGCAGGGGAACAGCAGTGGAGGAGGGTCCCAGGGAAGCTGTGTCATCTCCATCCTTGGAGATTCACAAGAGCAGACCGGCCAAAACTCTGAGCAACTTCGTCTGGCCTCACAGCTGACCCTGCTTTCAGCAGGAGGTTGGACCTAAGCCCTCCTGCAGTCCCTTCCCAACCAAGCTGGGACTGTGTGACATGAGGTCTCACTCAAAATCGTATCACCATCTTCAGCCAGCCACAAGTCAGAGAAGAGGTTCTTACCCTGCCCCTTCCCTGGGCGCATGGCATTTTGGTACACCCACAGACCTCTTGCTAATCCCTTCCTACACATTTTTCTGCCCTATCAGACAACACTCCGCATATTCCTAATCTTACTTTTCATAGTCCTCCTTTCCTAGGAGCCTGTAGGCTTTTCAGCGGTATGAACCTACAGGCCTTACAGAGTCTCATTGGTCTTTCTTAGTGGTTTGTCAGAACAGAGAGCGCTCTGAAGGGAACAGCAACAGACACCTCTGATCTTTGTTTCCAACCGTTCAGATTAGTATTCTGCATTCACTGCTATTTATACTCTCTAACTTCTTGATACCTACGGCTGAGTGAACTTGTCCAAAACCTCTCCCTGGTTTACAAGCATGGATTTGGTTTTTATGTTCACTGACTGCTAATGAGCCATCTTCCTGCCTTAATCCTGCATAAAATTAGGTACCTACTGTAAAATACTCCTCCCTACTGCTTTTCATTGATTGCACAGGGAATTAGGATCTGGCAACCATCGATAACAGCCATGAAGAGATGCTCACTGCTCTCTTGATCTTATAAAGTGAACTTAGTTATAGCAAGCAGTCAAAACATGGCTCAGCATGAGAAAGAAACCCTTCTCAGTCAAATCGTACCAGTAAGGGTCCTTGAGATCAGCATGGAGCTGGACTTCAGCTTCAGACAGATCTGAGCAAAGCACCAGGTAGCACCAGTGCCCAGACACACCACGACGCTGCTACCACTCACTGTCCCCTACCAGCTGTTTCCAATTTCTGAATGCACCTTGTGAAAGGACAGCAAGAATAGAAACTTGTGCTGGTTTATGGCATCCATGTTACAGTGCCTCCAGCTTAAGCTTTGCCATGTAGCCAACACAAAATAAACTGAGCAGCTCCCCCAGACATGTCCCAGTTGACTCGATTCATCTGCTTTGAACAGGGATGAGGCAGAACGACAGCACTCACACATTTTCCTATGTGCAGAGCCAGGCTATGGGCTCAGAGGAAGTACAGGACCTAGGGAAGGAGCTCTAGCTCCTTCTTACTCTGCCATGCAGGTGAAAAGACCCAACTGCAGTTCAGCTTTCCACTACTGCAGGTATATGGGAAGAGCAAAACACAGCAAATTAAATTTAACATAACAGTCCTAAACGGGTGATGGAAAAGCTGACTAGCACATCCATGGCTGAATTTAGTTATTTTGTTTAATTATACTACAATTGTATATGATCTATATTCTTGGCCTTTAAAACCAAGGATAATCTATGGCTTCTAAGATTTCAGTTTATCCTTAAACAATACTAATGGCTGTGCATAGCAAACACAGCTTTATCAGAGGAGAGAATATTGGAAATTTGAGGAAGAACACCTCCATCTAACTGCCTACCTGTATCTGAGAAATTAGCATTCTTCCCAAGAGAAAAAAGGCTGAGGGTAATTAGGTGATCATTGAACAATGCATGCAAAGTTTCTATTGTGAACCATGATTTTATAAAGAAATATATGCACATCCCCACCTTGCCACAGTCTGATAAAAAACAAAGGAGAGCACGGTACATACCGCCAAATGGATGACGACTTCATATAACTTGTTCTGAAAGAAAGCAGCCTGTTGTTTACTGCATTTATCGACAATCTGTGAAAGTAGACCAGAAATCAGTCTAATTACCAGAGTGCCAGTTGTGCTTGTTAACACCAGCTTTGTGACCAAATGTTATTCCACAGTTGTCACATCACAAGAAGGTTTCATTACTAACATAATAGTGAACAAGATCACATGCCTGGCTATTGATTGATCTGCCACACAAAGGAAGGACGTTGTTGTCTCTATTATAGCCAGTTACATCTTTGTCTGCCTGTATAATATGCACAGGAATGTATCATGAGCAGTTGCTGCACTGTTTCCTAATTTCTGCCTGTTAGCCCATTAACAGCCCATTAGGATTTGCAGACTTTACCACCAGAGAAGAAATGACCTTGCCATAATTCTGTCTTGTACGATCTTCAAAAAATTGTTTTCATCACCCTTCCTGTATTGGATCCTGCAAGGATTGAGACTTACTCAACGTTTGCTTTATTAATATATCGCTTCTGCCAAATCAAAAGATATTTTAATTCTTTCCAGACGCAATTAGGTAACACTGCAGGAACAGTAGAAATATTCATTATTACTGCAGTTGAATGGCCCTGAAAGCACTATATCTTAGACCAGAGAAATATTCTGCCAACAAGCACCTCAGACAAAATGAACTAACATTGACCCTCAGACCATCAAGATATTGCTTTCCGTTCACTGACCAGTCATAAACGCAAACAACAGCTTTCAGGCCTGTTGTTAATATTAAAAGTGAACAGTCTTGTTTATTTTTCTATGAACTCAATAAATATTATAATATAAAAGTGGATTTGTTTATCATTGTGAGCCTACAGAAAAACAAGCATGCCTCATCATCTTATCTGATGATGAATGATTTATCAGGCAGAACGTGAATCTGCTTCTAACTGAGTCTATTTTCCTGTTTATGCTTGTTGAACAGATACAATTTAATGAAGAATATAAAGTACTTAAAAATCTGTCTACCATTAATAGTTTAATTAAACTGACATGTACTTCAAAAACAGAGAGACAGAAAACATTAATTTTGGTTATAAAGGGCATGGCATTATTAAAGTGCAATTAAAAACAACATTCACTTACAATTAATAGCTAAAACAATTTAATTATTTAACATTTGATTGTCAGTTCTGGCTAACTTAGCCACGCCAAGGTGGGTATGTTCCTTGGTCCTCTTGTAAAGTATATTACATGGCTGCCATCACACTGCAAGGGCCCACGCACAAAGTAAGAAGTTGCTCCTGAGCAATATCTCACTGTAAATCCCCTGACAAACACCCTGCTGTGCTGTTGTCCCCTGGTCCCTTCCGTGTCCTTGAGGTGCCAGTTCCCAAAGGATCCCTCCCTGACCTCTCCACTGTGGAAGGTAACAGCCTCTGCTGAGGCTGGTGCAGGGCCTAGGGGCTGACTGGTGAGCCGGCTCCTGGCTTTTGGATCACTTTTCCCCAGTAAAAGCACTAATCTGTGTCCCTTGGTCATACTCAAGCATCTGTTTTCTTCCTAAACCTCATGTCTCTTACAGCTCTCCCTTTCTGTCATACTTGACTGAAGTTGGTGAACTGGCTTAGCAGTTATTTGAGGGAAGGCACTGGAAAAGAGAAGCAAGGAAAAGTAGCTCAGCCACACAGGTCTCATCTCACTTGGAAACAGGACAAAAAAACTCTCCTGCCACATTCAGAGTTAAAACCTGAAGATGCAAAGTGAGAGTCTGCCAAAGAATTGTTGTAGGACTTCTTCCCAGAAGCACAGGTCCTTCCCGAACAAAGTAGCAATGGAAATTTCCTTGAAATGCAGCCTACATTTTTTAAGAACATAGCAACAAACACATTTAGAAATTTCATCAGAATTTCAGGGTCAGGAGAAAATCGAGACTTAAAACACAGGACTAGTCTGAAAACAGGAATTCTGTTCCATAGGATATTTCAATACTTTCAGAGCTATATTGAGAAGAAAAGTCACTTTTGGTGTAAAATTTCAAAAAGCTGAGACACCCCAATCCCTCGGTAGCCAGGAACCCTACTGCAGAGCCGTCCCTTTGTGACTGGAGTAACCATGTCTGGATTACACCGTTAGCCAATGCACCGGCCACCGGGCAGCTGGCTGTCCTGGGATATGTGTGACAGGAACTTCGGCTTCAATTATTTTGAAAAACTCTTTTGTTGAACAATTCTCAAGAAACATTGCTCTAAGCATAATTAAAGAAAACCAGGTGCTACAGTTTTCTCCATGTGGGCAGAATGTCATGGCAAGTTCCATGGCTCTCAGCAGGACTTCACAGATCTCAGAAGTTTGCTCTTACAAGGAAATTGCAGGATTAATCTCCTACTAACCAAGCACGCTTATTCCTGAACATAGGCTGGAGCAGAAGTTGTTTCAGGACTATTTAACTAGTTCCTATAAATTTGGTTTACTCATTGCCTTATTAGTTGAGGTGTGTGGAGTGGTTGCAACTGCTCCCATAAATCATACGGTACCGTCCTCTATTACTTCCCCAGGAGGAAAGGAGAGAAAAAACAAATTATAAAATCGGGGAGGGGGCAAACCAATGGCATAGTTAAAATGGTCACAAAAGCTTTCTTTCATGCCTTTTTACCAATCCAGGGAGTGCCATAACCCTGGCCATACCACCTGAAGGGTGCTGACTGACTTCTTAAGTCCAGAAGGAGAAGTCCTTCTTTCCACACTGCAGGTGGCTGAACCAAGCTGGAGCCTCCAGGATTAGGGAGAGGAGTGCGCTGAGCCTGGCTCTGCCTTGCAAGGACGGCTTTCACATCTGGGACTTGGACCAGGGCTCCAGACCTTTACGTCTTGCTGCAAGTCAGACAAACACGCAGCAGAGGACGGCACCTGGGATTCTGCTGGTAGACGAATTTACAGAAACCTACATGGGGAAAAAATTGTTTTATTCATGTTTTCATAGACAGCATTTTAATGACAAAATATTTGTTACACTGCAGCTGTAAATAACGTATAAAAATGCAAACAAAAGTAATCAGTACAAAGCAATGTATTCCTGCACTTAAATTTCTCCATGGAGAAAATTTAAATTTATCTTAACTTTAATCTCTGTTACATTTAACACTTAAATTCCTCTGTGGAGAAATTTAAAGGAAGAGGGAAATGGTAAAAGGTGGGACTTAGCAGGATTCATTAAGAAAACCCCAACACATAAACAGTGTCTGTCTTTACCTTTTTTCCTCTAAAGTGTATTACAATAATAAATTTATTTTCAATGCAGTCATTAAGCATGCCACCTTCACATAAGAACACCTGCACTGACACAGCTTAGGCTTTGAATTCAGATGAGTTATCCCCAAAAGAGTAAATATATTCATAAACGGTCAGAGCTAAAGCATTTCAGTCCACCAGAAGAAATGATTATGAGAAGGGTTGTTCATTTGAAGACCTTGTGAGGAATTCAGCAACTAAGCTTGTTGAGGAGTATTCGCTGGGGAGGTACCAGATACCCTCACCGTGAAGTTAAGAGCTGATTTTGCACCAAGCCAAGCAGGGAATGGTGGCTCTTAAGGGTTTTGGCTCTGCAATCTCTAACCACATTAAAACCTTATTCACACTCTTTTCAAGATCTGTAACTGCGATGTGATTGCAGTCCAATGTACACTACCGGAGTAGGTAGAATAGAGGATAAAGTCTGGAAACACATTTGAAAGTAAACCAAGAGATATGGACAGCCTAAACACCATCGGATATAAGCTAGAAGTAAAATCACTTGTGTCTGAACCAAGCTTCTTTGCTTGCATGAGAATTTCTATCAAATTGCTAGCCACATCAGTAATCAGATGTTTGCATATATAGAACAAAACACCAGGCAATTACTGAGCTTTATTTTCTTCATGGTTTATTCACTGTTATGTGACCAATGCAGCCTAGAAAGTCAAGCATCTTATGAAATACTGTATTAATTGACCACCAGTTCGAATCTTTTCTTTAAAGACAGAATATTGACTATCATTTAATATTTTGTAAATATATATCTCTCTCTCAAACCTTACCCATTAAGAATATTTTTTCCGATTTTTTTAAAAAAAATTCTTACAAGTCTACGGATCTTTGGTAATATATTTTAAACTGCCATTTTTTTAATTATAGTCTGGTCTCTATTTCCTTTTTTAAACGGTGCAAAATCTCATTAAAATACTACGATCTTCTAATTAAGGCCTTGCCCCACGTAAGACTCAGGCAAAGCATGTCTGAAGCACTCCCTGACATAGAACCTTTAAGAAAAAATCTCCCAAAGTGTGTGGTTGTCTAGGTGGCTTTGCAAATGAAATCAAGGCTTTGGATATAGATTTTGTTATTATCGTGTTTAAATTAAGCTTGAAATGCCATGCAACTGAAATAAAAATCAGAAGCAGAGCAGGGTATTGTTTGGTTTCTGAATATTAAATGCAATCAAAAGGTAATAGTACTTATAGATTTTTCATATACAAACAGATTTATGGAACTGATAAAAAGCATTTGCTCATTGAGCTTCAAAAAATCTGGATGGTTTCTTCTGTGAATAATCAAATAAGTTAACTCAGGCAGCTTCTTTGGTTCAGTGCTACAGATATACAGGATTTATATTGAAAGGGCTACTATTGGTTAGAAGGCATACTTTTCAAAAACCAAGTAACTGTACTATAAATGTCACTTAAGATAATGAGACAAAATATAATGTAAAAAAAAAAAAACCAAGTTCACAGCGTTCACAGCTGATAAAAATGGCAAGTCAGCAAGTTTCATTTTTGTTGCTAATCAATTTTACTTTCAGGTTTGCATACATGAGAATAAAGTTGCAACACCTAAAGGCAATAGTCATTTACTTCTCCAAATTTGTTTCTTTATATATTTCATTTTTGTAATTTTATGAAAATGCTCCTGTTGATTTGAAGTTCCTGGAGAGCTTTTTTCAGTTCAGAAAAATCTCTCAGTTGTTTTTCAGCATCTCTGATTATCATAAGTAACCTGCTCTCTCAGTAAGAGAAGGCAGTTTATTGACCCAGAATTTTCTTGTGATAGCTTTTCAAAAATTAGGATTTATGTGGTTTTATATGTTAAGAAAATAAACAAAATTGTACTGCAAATTTTAGGGGCCCTAGTGCCTTCTCAAGATGCATGAAGTCTCTTCCCTGCTTCAGTGTCACAAGAATGCTAAATAAGGAGAGAGAAATCCCTTCCTTCAGGAGAAAAAACCCCAAAGCAAATACCACCCTTAAAATACTAGATCGTGTCAAAACTGTGGGAAGAGGTTTCAGATACTATCGGCTGTGGTTTTATATTCACGTTCTGCTTGCCAATATTTTGGGTAGTATTCTGACGCTGAGTTTGGATCCTTTAAGGACCTCCTATCCCCTAGGCTCAGGTTTGGCTCAGTATTGGAAAGGCCAGGACAGCAGCTGCTCCAAGAGCAATCTGGATGAAATTTCACAAAAGCAGCTTTTCCTGCAATATTTTAAACTAATCTGAATTGACAAAAGCAGGAAGAAAATAAAAAAAGATAAACACAGAAATCAGGCAGAGCAAAACGAGGAAGGGGAATGTGGAAAGCAGAACGGGAGCGAGGAAATACACGAGTGTGGAAGGACTGGGGAGCCAAACGGGGAAACTGAGAGAAACATTTGGAAAAAAATCTGAGGAGCAGAAGGCTGACAGAGGAGGCAAAATCTGTGAGGGGGAAAAGTGGAGGGGGGTCACACACCAACACAGAGAGGAAGCTAAAGAATAGCAGTGAAAGGAGGCAGAGGAAGGACAAAGGGCAGAGACACAGGAACTGGCAGCGTGAAACAAAAACAGCGGGGGGGAGATGGTGAAGAAGGTAAATTGAAACAGGGATCCAAAGCGAAGGTAAAAATTTTACAGAGTGAAAGCCCAACTTATGAAGCTTCAGGAAGTTTACAGGAAATTAGTTTTGGGGAAAGCCCAGGCAGCGCAAGGACGGAAGCACACACATTTCTTTACCTTCTCAATCTGGGTTCAGGTTAACAGGAGCCTCTGTTTATAGCAAGCCCAAAAAAAAAACAACCCAGCCTATCGGAACTGGTAAGGGGCACATGGCATAGCTACTGCTTTCTCCCCACGAGCAATGCAGTATCCTCCTTTTGTGCCCTGCCTTTCGGAACAGGAGGAACAAACAGGCAAAACATAATTTACAGTCCTGGTTTATCTGTATCCACAGCCCATCTGCTAACTCGAACCGCAGCAGAATGTGTATGTGTGCATTCAGAGAGATGGCTGTCATTAGACCAATGAAGTTAACCAACATATAAAAGCCAGGATCAGATCAGTAATAAAGTTTACACTTCATTATGGATGTCAAAATCCGTGCTGGTTTTTTTTTTCCATGAGTATTTAGCTTATTGAATTTCACAAGCAAAACCATCTCTAGCGAACATTCAGGGATCGGTTACTCGGAAGCTCTAGCATTCAGGATTGAAACCTGAAAACAGAGATTTCCTTAATAAATTTACAGAATTAGAAAAACTGGACATATTAACATACATCTCTGTATTCATGGCTGTAAAATGATTGGATTCTTGTCTCATCAAATTTACATTGTGGAATCTGAATATAGTATGATTAGGCATTATTTTAACAACTACATTACAATACAATTTAAAATAAAATGTCCCTTCATATCGCACTAATATCAGTGTTTTAAATAACAAAGGGGATTTTTTTTAAATAAAGGAAAGGATTAGCATTTAGTTTCAATCAGTATAAGCAATGCTGTACCAGTTGGTGTCTCAAAGATTCAGGATTTTATTAATATTCCAGAGATGTATTTGTGTTGCCTCTGGGTACACTGAAAAGCCACTTAAACTGCACTTAAAGCAGCACTACAGGATCAAATTGATGTGCATCAACCATTTACAATAAAACTTGATTATTATAAAGGCATACATATTTGCATAATTACATGTTTGATTTTTTGATAATGCGGCATACACTACAAAATGTTGCTTCATGTAGAAAGGCATCGTCAAAAAGCACCATCTGCTGTAGTGTTTAATGCACTGCAATGTTTGAAAAATTCTGAAGGTAGATTTCTGCAAATCAAAGGGGAAAGCAAAGGAGTTTTGCTAGAACAAGAGGCTCAGGGCTGGAGGAGGGGACATGGCACAGTGTGGACTTTTTGTTAGGCTGTTGTCTGTTTCTCTCTGGCTATTTTTAAATAAAATTGTGAGGGGGAGAAAGGTAAAAGACAACAGAACAGCACATCCTACAGTCCACAGAATGTAAGATTCAGAACTTGAGAGCATTTGGCATAAACACATTTTTGATCTTTTCACTCAAAAAAAAATTCAGTATCTAATAGATGCAGTGAAGGAATCATATTGGGAAAGAAGGTAAGCAGCACAGATAGTGGATTCTTACACTTATTACTTTGACAAGAATGAATCTTTTTAAAGGAATCTCTATTAAGCATCACAATAGCTTAAAAGACATAGAACTTGAAAGTAAAAATATCGCCATATTTACTCAATTCAAAAGGAGAAGCCGTCTGTTCTTCAGTAATATCTGACCATAAACCCTAACAAGAGCCCAGTGTGTTCAGGAAGTCTGATGCTAAGATCAGAATAGCTTGGGTCGGAAGGGACCTTTAAAGGTCACCTAGTCCACTCCCCCTGCAGTGAGCAGGGACATCTTCAACCAGATCAGGTTGCTCAGAGCCCCGTCCAACCTCACCTTGAACGTTTCCAGGAGTAAAAGCATATCTTGGGTATGAGAAAAAGCAAGCACTTCTAGACTCAGCACAGTTAGCCCTGAGTTCTTACGTCCTAAAAATATGCATCATTTTGATTAGCACTACGTGTCTATCATTTTAATACCTGAGGCTGTTTTTCAAAGTGGATTTTGAGAAAGACATTAATCAAATGTAGTTGTAGCTGTTTCTCATATTCTGCCATCCCAAGGAGTTTGTATGCATGCATCCAGAACATACACACACACAAAAGGGTCATCTGTGGCTTTTTCTGAGTCTGTTGCTACCTCTGAGCTAAGCTGTGAACATTTTTGGACGCTGTGCTGAGTGGTAAAGTGCAGCACAGAGCCAAGACAGGGAAGATCTGGCAGGAAAGTCAATAGGCATGTACTAGCCTGTTGCTTCTCAGTAGGAGCTCATTCCTTCACAAATTGGCCTTTGGTAAGCAGTGTGATTCATTGCTCAGGGACTGGATTACAAGCTGGAAACCAGCTGCCAGAACTTGGGCAACTCATTTCACTTCCCCATGCTTTCCATTTTCCTTCCTCCTGATTCTCACATCACATCAGTTGAAAATATAAAACCCTTCGGGGCAAGGACTTTTTCATAATACAAGTTTCCAGCATGTTGGGTATTAAACAAGCTTTTATGTCCATGGGCACCTCAAGGTATACCAGCATACAAACAACAGTTGGATTATATGCTGTATGTGGGACAAATACCAAGTCAATTAAAAAGCATCTTTAACAACACAATCTGACTATAAAGTCCAGCAGGCAAGAATAGCATCTGGCTCCAAGACATCTCCTACAGTTCAGTGACACAAAAGAGCTTCAGAAACAGACAAAACTTTGTCCAGACACCTGAAGGAAGGGCATGGTCGTGTATATGTGAATACAAATATTTAAAACGTTCTGTGCCCAAACCACAACAGCTTGTATGTAGATTCATTGAAACCAAAGTGACGGCCATAGAGCTTCAAGCCCTAAAGCTGCATTGCTGGCCTGTTAGCTTATGCTACATCTGGACTATAATAAATTTACATTCCCACCAAGAAAATAGCCACTGTTGTATAGTTATGAGATAGATTTTGTTTCACGTTATGAGGCAGGATGTGCTTGAGTCCTCTATTATGCACAAGATTTTTAAACATCTAGGTTCCTTACCCTGGCTTATCAAGTACAATTATAGCTTGGCATCAGAGATGCCGAACACCCACACTGTCATTGACTTAGATTAGCGCTGTGAAATCCAGTGCTTCTGAAAAATTAAATCTTTTGCATGTCATGCAGAAGAGTATGAAACATTTTTTAAATAACCGACATATTGTTGTACGTACGTAGTTCACAAAACCTCAGAAATATTTATCTGTTGGTATTTTCCCACACCCATCATTTACTGAGTTGAACCATATTACAATACAACGCAGTGCCATTCCCTCTGCCTGCATGTGAAACAGAACCTGTATGGTTTCTTGCTCTTCAGGTACCCACACTGAAAAGATAATGATGTATTTATAGCATAATATTGAAAATAGCCCCAAACTATAACAAAGCCTCAAAGACATCGGCGTTTCTTTCCCACTGAACGCTCTAAGCACATTTGGTCATAGCGCTGAAAGAGGAAACAAAACCAGCCAGGCAGATGCAAATCTTTAGAAACAATGAGTTTCCCTTTTGTGTCTTAATATTCTGCTCTTGGTGAGCTTCCCTAACAAAGTCTGCACTAATCGTTGCTGGAATCAGCACAGCAGTGACTGCTAAGCACAGTCTTTTTCTCCACCCTCTCTGCACTAGGCAGACAGGGTTTTTCATTACATATATCATTTTCAACTTGCTGCAGTGATTCCACAAAGACAGGAGGATTTAGAAAGCTAATGAATGGGGGTTGGGAGCAGGCTAGGCTTGGAGCTTCGGTGCTAATGTCTAAGGCTAGATACCATGAGTGGCTTCACACACGGGCCACTGCCACCGATTTTATTTTCATTGCATGGCACTGACAGACTTTGACAGCCAAATCATTCATCTCAAGTTAATAAATCAAAGTAAGGAGTGGGGGTGGGGGGATTTGTTTGTTTGAACATTTAGAGCTACAGGATTTAGGGCAAAGCTCACTGGGCATTGCCTTGCCCTGATTGTTATTGTGCTGCAATGATAGCAAAATTATTTATCTTTTAGTTGCTAATTAAGAACAGAAGCGAAGAAGAATATGTTTGGTCTGAATATACTATAGTATCTAGGGACTATTTGCTACATCATAATAAGTTGCCATAGATGCTCTAACTCTGTATGTCTACAAGTCTCTTTCTGCTTTATTATTAGGAAAAAAATTCATCTTGCCAGTTAACTGACATAGAGTTAATAGTTTATAAATAAGTTCAACCTGAAAGAGGAAAACAACATTCCCCTCCCTGCCAAGTGAAAAGACCACGTCCCTTCCCAAGCTCCCTCCCAGCACAGAATGCTCCATTTCACTGATATCAGTACCCTGCTACTACACAGCAGTTTGGTAGATCTAACCCCCCCTTTTGCAGACATGTCATCAATATTGCTTGCCACTTGGGAGAACAGGCTATACTGATTACAAAATACTGGTTCTATAAATCTGTTAATTTTAATGATAAACCAGGATATTTTAGGCTTTCTTGTCCCTGAAGAACCAAGAACAATTGCAGATTGATTGTGAACCAAATAGGGACCTTAGAGCTATAAGTTGTGAGTATCATTTCTTTCTTTTAGAGAGGAGAGAGAAGGAAAAAAAAAAAATTTTCTGGTTCTTACCTCTCTACATAATAACTTAAGATGTGGGTGAAGCTGATAATTCAGATCTGAGTGATGAATTATGACTTCAACTTTCTCAAACCATAGTTATCACCAGATCCTACTCAACTGCCTCTTTCATGACCCCTGTCATCAGCACATCAGGCAGAGGGGGAAGAAAGTGCTACCTCGGTGAACATCAGCATACAGCCAAGCACAAGCAGCTTTGGTCCTTGGTAGGCGTTCTCTGCAATACCTTAACACAAGTTAATAAACGCTAGTTATAGTCAGTGGCTCCACTTCAGTCCTAACTGCAGCAATTCACCCCTTAAATGCAAAATTTGGGTCTGAGGAGAAGCCCCGAGGTCTGGTACAGACTTTGAGAAGGTGTTCTCCAGACTGAACACAGCAATCTGCTCCCATTGTGGCAGGTGGACACTGTCCCAAGAGCTGAATGGAAACTGCACGGGTTAGTTGATGCCTTTTGCTTTATGTTTAAGGACAGGCTATTCCCTGCAACTGTATCCTGCTGCCAAGACTGAGTTAATAGGCTCCTGTAGTGAATAACATCATGCGCTCTGTCAATTATTAATAATGAGTCAAGCGTTTTCACATCAGAACGCCACCTTGTAATGTGATGAGCCTGTATCGTATTAGTGTATCAAAGCTCAGACTCGTAACATTACCAGTTTACTAAGCGAACTTTGAACAAGATTTGTTCACCAAACAGTCTGCCGAGTCCTAATTTTCATGAATTTTGTAAATAGAAAATGTCTCTTTACTGGCAAGATTTTTAAAATATGGTTTGTATTTTAGGTGGTTGATTTACTGCTACATTGCATTTATTCTAACACATCATTGATCCCGTCTCATACATCAGATTTAGCTACTTTTTTATTGTATAATTTCTCGGCGACAGTGGCTATCCAGGACAGAAAGAGCTGATGGATCTAATTTGATTTTGCCCTTATACCAGCAGAAGTTCACTTACTAGTTCACTTACTCAGAATTCATTGATCACTCAAAGGTCTTCTGGGATTGTGAAATCTCATTCTCAGTGTCTTTTCCAATTGTCAAAGCACAGACTCAATACTGCATCTGACATCCTTGCAGCTTGCCTCGTTCTGCATAACACAGCAGTCAACCGTGGGGTTATAGTCAATGATGGCGCTCTCATAAAGGATGACAAGGCTAACTCTTACTGACTTCAGACACGGCAGAAAGGTAGATCTTTCTGAAAGGTGGGTTTGCTGATGATAAGCAAGGGGCAGCTCGGTGACAGCCATACCTTTAAACAAGGGAAAGGAAGAACCGGGAAAGGACGACGGGAGATGAAAAAGGCAATAGTAACGGAAGAAGAAATCGCAGAAAGAGTTTTACACAAAGATCCATAGGTCTAAAAATCAAATAAATTGTACTACTTAGCATAGCGAGATGATTGAATTTCTTTATCTGTGGCTTACTGTTCCTGGCTAAAAAACAAGATAATGTCCTGTGCACAGCCCATTCAGTTCAATGGCAAGACAGCAAGCCTCGCAGAGGATACTGTCAGAACAATAATCACTTTTAAAGTGGTTGTAAAGATCTTCTAGTCACTAAAGTGCACACAAAGAGGCAAGAGGAGGTTAATGAAACTTCAAGAACTGTTTGTGTTCAGTGAGGTTACTTCATCTTGAGTTTTTGAGAGCAGATAAGGTGGAAAAGAAGGATATTGGGAAGGAGGATGACATTTAAAAGAAGTCGTATTAAAGTTCTCCATTACAAGAATAAAGAAGACTATTTTGTCAACAGTAAACACATTCATCTTCATCTGAGAGAAACAACTGATAGCTCCTGTCACCCCAGGGAATTCTAAACCTTGAGCTAATCTGTGCACCTACAGCACAATTTTGCAAACATGCATCAATATTTAGGTTACCAGTTTTGGAACTAATACATTACCAAATATGAGTTTCTTTCACAGAAACAAACATTAGAATCAGAACAGACCTGCTTTAATCACAAATTGTTTTCTGCACACATTCACCAGTCTAATTTCAAAACTGTTTGAGCACCTGAGCTTCCATTTCCCCTCTCTGGAAAGTATTCACCAACCTAAATGTAGCCAGCTATGCTGGGTAACTTTTCTCTGATGTGCATTGTTCTTTTTCTCCTTTTTTGCTCGTCCTTTGGATGACATGAAAATATTTTCCTCTCTACGTGCTTGAAACCCATCCACAATCGTCAGCTGCTACATCTTCTTTTCATAATCTTGTTTATATTCAAATAGGCACTAAAGTTGCTGTGCTCTGTCAAGAGACTTGGTCAATAGTTCCAAAAAAGCAAAAGTACCAGGGGAAAATGATGGGGAATTACATACCCAGTAACATGGTATTTAAAATCCCTTGGTTGGCTTGCAGACTACAATACTTGCATTTACAACTGTTGGTTTATTTCAAATGGAATTTTATTTGTGCAAAGTGAAAGTGTAGCTTCTGTAGCAAGAGCTGAAGCCTTGGAACAGCAGGTGAATGATCCCATACTTAACATCGCTACTCAGAGCTGTGATCATTCACTGTTTTGCTACAGCCTTAGTCAAGTTGCTTAGGGGGTTTTTTGTGCCTTAATCCCCCATCTATGAGATAAGTATGACTTAGCCTCCCTATCTCACAGGCATACAGTGAGGATAAATACATTAAAGAAGAATTAATATATCACAATATAGTGATAGGAGTTCAATACCCTGTGTATGGAGTAATTTATCTTTTTGTCTCCTGGATCAAGTACAGTTTCTAGGTGTGTGCAACGGTAAAAGCCTCATCTATTAATATATAAAGAAAGCAAAAAATCTCCAGCCCTATGTTCCTGTATATGAAAGCATGAACAGAAACATAAACCTGTTGGTGTAGAGCGGAAATGCTGGAGTAGAAAAGAACAGAATTTTTTCCTTTATTACAATGGGCTTAAGACAAGGATAGGAACGACAAGCTAGGCGTAAACAAAGAAATCTATTAATTCCAACAGAATAAACCAGAAAACACAACAAAACCAAACAAATGTACATCAAATTCATATATAAACTAGATATATAGGTATTTAGACACACACATTTTTAGAAACCTCCTTAAAGATATCTTGTGTAAGGAATACACTATAATATACTAGCGTATGAATTATATACTGTTCCCAGGATGAAGCCTCCATATTTCTTGCTCCAGACTACCCTCCCCATAAAATAGCTTTATTAGAGTTTAGCAATGTTAGGAAAAAAGTGAAGGTAATGTCTATAGCTCCCATTAAAAAGCCAATCACATGTTTTATAGTGATTATAGAGTAATATACTATAAAAAATGAGTTTTCACCAAATATTCGAAATTATAGATTTATTCAGACTCCAAGAGAAAAATCAAACTTGTAAATTGTGCAGATTATATATCCAATAAAATATTTATTGTTGCACAATGTATATTGTTAACTGTGTTGACTACTTTTCACCAAGGTGCCAGGGAAATGAAAAATTAACCAGTGTAGAATATAAAATAGTTTTTTTCAAGTCCTAGAGCTAGTTCATGAGCATACAAAACAGATTGTATTCAGAGCTGTAATATAGAAATTCTTCAGTGAAGACGACACTAGAGCTGAATACCTGACAGCAGAACAAAACAGAGAACAGCATTAAAGCCATGTAGCTGAGGTGCTGCATGCAAATGCAGGAAGACCTGAATTAGTAATGTTGAAGGTCTAGCTAAAGTAGACGGTGGCTGTGTCAAAGAATGTTTTAATGACATCTTACTAGTCTAAGGACTAACAGGTGCATACATGCAGCCTGATGGAATTCTGGAAGTTCACTGAATATGTGGTCTAAAATCTCTTTGGGTTTACAAAAACAAGTAAATATTTGAATATCCTCCTTCTCTGCAACTTCATAAACTGGCCTATGAAAATCACACATGTGGTTTGAGGTGCATGTTCTTATTTCCAGCGTTAATCATAATCACAACCAACCAACTCCCCGTTGTCTATCATTTACTCTTTTTAAAAATTTTCATAAATATTCATTTAAACTGCAGCTACGGGGCACTAAGTGATGGTCACGTAAAGGGAAAATTTAGTAAAAATTAAAAAATCTGCTCGTTACTTTGCACCTTAATGCTGTGACTTCAGAGGTACCTCTTTGTCCCTATACTTCTCATCCTCTTCATTTTGAGATGACCCTTAACGCTTTCTAACACTGGACTAGGATAGGAGGCAGGCTGGCAGCACGAAGCTGGCGTGGGACTCCGGCTGTCGCTCAGGCTGTGCGCGGCTCCACACAGAAGGGCGTTTCTGACATGCCCTGCCCATTCACAAATTACGCTGGTTAAAAAAAATAAATACACCAATAATCTGGAGTGAGGGATTTCATCCTTGCCCTTGCTCTCTCTATTTTAGCTTTTTTGTTTCCAGCCCTTAGTACAGACCACACCAGGCTTGGGAGTGCAATTACACACTCAGAGTGAGTGTGTACCAGCCTGACAAAACACTGAAAAAACAGCATTTGAGCTCAGCCCACTCTGGACCCGCACTCCTGCCCATCCTCTTCCACAGGAGCAGGTTACTCGAGCAGGGAAGCCCCCTCCTTTGCGGAAGAAAGTCCAAGCTGCTGGAACAGCCAAAATATGGTCTGCTTCACTCTCCATAGCTCTCCTTCTCAAAGCACCACGGTGCTGCAGACTGGGCAGAAAAAGCAGCTAGCTTATAGGGTTTGGGATTTAACAGATAGCCATCTTTCTCCTCTTGCCCTAACTGGTCGCACTGCTTGATATTAAACGCAACATATTTGACAATGAAAAATGCGCTGAATATTTCAGAATTAGCTATCCTCAAGAAACAGGTCCCGAGGTTACACCACTTCGTGTTAAAAGAATAATTACACCAGGTAATGATTTCGGAAAGCCCTCGGAGAAACATGCTTGCTTTCTTACCCCAGCCAGGCAGCAGCTGCAGCTTGTGCATCCCCCAGCCACAGGTCTCACTTTTTGAAGGAGAGGACAAAACAGGCAGGATTAACTGAAGAATTCAGGCTACATGTTCTCTTAGGAACTTACAGCTGCTGTATTTTTAAAAGCTTGTTCTGTCAGCACTTGATACCTGTGCATTTTCAAAATCTTTTTTGATTTACACTGAAGCAGCTGGATTATGCCATCACCCAGCATGAACTTGATGCAAAACGCTGCTATTGTCTGCGTGTTCCTGGTGTGCAAGGCAGGAGAGGGGAGCACGCATTCACCTGCATGAGAACAGCCCTATTCCAGCATCTTTCTGCTTAGAGAGACTACAGCTTGCAGTCCCACTGTGTACCTATAGGACTGGGGGGCCGGATCCAAAAGACTGGATGTCTAAAACTAGGTTCCTAAATCAATGCTTGAGATGCCTAAAAAACTACCGGCTCATGAAATTTAGACTGTGAGGAAGCTTTTTGAAGGCCAGTCAGAACTTCAATGCATTAAGTATTTTTGGATGCACTTTGGTACCTAACTTCAGGTTCCTGTTTTTAGAAATCCTGGACTAGAACCAAACCCATCTTGATATTTAAATGCACTAAGAAGCAGAAGGTGGTGAACAGGCCTGGACTGCTGCACAAATGGGCAGGCTGCAGCCGGGCAGAAGTGGCCATGCCACCCCTCTGACTTACTGCTGTGGAAGGAGCTTCACTGCTGAGGATAAAGATGGGCAAAGCACAGGAAATATGCAGCTTTTTATAGACACAAAGCAAAAGGATTAAAAATGCCATAAAGAACAAAGATTTACAATGGATCAGCCATACATCTCTACAGAAGGAACAAAGGTTTTCTAGAAGAATAAACGGAAAAAATACATCTATTTCCTGAGACTACAGGCAACCCTAGAGACTTCTAAGTATTATTAGTCAGACCAAAGGCTGCCAGATGCTGCCAGAGCCCTGGCTGCTCACCGGGGAGCTCGAGCCTTTCAACAGGGCAAGGTAGGGCAGCTGGAGCCTAAAGGGTACAGAGCTCCCCAGAGAAGGACTTTTTTGTTGTTGTCTTTGGTTTTGGGCGTGTTTCCTCCATAAGACCTGGTCTGAGACTTTATTATGTTTCCCACTTAGAGATTTTTATTACAGGGAAATTAGTGATAGCTTGCTTTCTTTTGACTATTTCTTTGACTTGAAGAGTTTTGCAAAAAACATGGCTAGCCCTGTGTTAGCAAACAACACTCCACGAATTTTGTCTTTAACAAACTAACTCAGGCCGTCAGCTGGAAGGGCTTTCATTCCCATCCTCCATAAATTTTTTCTTTTGCCCCACTCATTTCCCAAAGAAAGGAAACTAACAGCTGAATTATTCTTTTTTCACCTTTCCTCTAAATTCTTTCTAGCTTCGATTTTACAGTCTGAAGATCAAAGCTTACTCCCCATTTCCATACGAAAGTACAGTGAGGTGGAGCCTTTGTAGAAGAGATGCCTATTGACAAGAAACAATTTACCATCATAAATGTTTTTACCAAGACATTTCCTTCCTCACCTCTAGCACGCTCCCCTCCCTTCCCAGTCCCAAACAGTACCTAAGTGTGTAGCATCTGCTCTTCTCATCCACATGACACTGCTGCAGCCATGTGAGCTGAGCTGGTCTCAGTAAGTGCTTTAGGCACATTATACAATTTTACTTGTCTGTGTTTTTCAGCCTCTCATTAAATGATAACAGACAAAAGTTCCCCGAATAATAAAGAATCAAAACAACATTTGGAGTCAAATTTTCATACTTACTTATTTGGGGCTGCTTGTTTGAAGCTATAGGAACGGTTGCATAGACAGTGCATGGACTCAAGTGTGGGATGCCATATGCACCCAGAAACACAGTTCGCTTTTGTGACCATCAATTCTCCAGGGAGCACTAGCACTAGATGACAGAGGTCTGTGGAAAGGAGAAGCTTGTTATTTTAAAGAGTAAGAAAAAAAACCTCATGCGGGAACACATAAGGAAATGCAAAGCCAGAAGGTAAGGCTGCCTTTCATTAGGAAAAGAGACAACCCACCACTGTGAAAGCAGCCCTTCTCTTCATGGGAATGCAGCCATGAAGTGCTCTGCTACGGCTCCCAGTATGGTTCAGAGCTCCGTGTCAGAGGCAGTGCTACCAGAAACAACAGTTAATTCCCCATGGTTTATTCAATTCAGCAACAATGTATTGCTTTTTTAATTACTCCATTTGTTCTTTAAAGTGATATAAACCTGCACAGATTAGTGCAAAAGTTATTTAAAATATTATATAACATTCTCATCTTTCGAAAAGCGAGAATCTGGCTCATGGAAGACCTGAGTGAGAAACGATGAAAACACATGCCTACCAGACTTGCACACAGCTTTCTTTAAAGATCTATCTAAATAACTATAAGAATCTACTTTAAATTACTATTAAATACTGCAGAATTGCTTGTATTCTAAAATAACTATTTTTCATTATATTAAACAGTAACAGTACAATAGCCTGAATAATTCTTACCCTTCTAAGCTTAACCAATGAGACGATGATATATAATTTACTCTTAAGAACGTAAACTGTTGGTTTTACAAGCTCCAGTTTTTCAGTTAATCCCAAGGCCTCAGTTCAGGATAGCATACTCTTCATTCATTTCATTTCATATGAAGACAACACAGCCATTAGGACACGTTTTACGTGGTGAATTGCAACATGTTTGTTATATTTAAGATCTTGTTGTGATAGAGAGGTTTTTCATAGTGGTACGTATTAATGTACATATTTTGCTCATTTTTTCCAGAAAGGGATGGAGGTACACACACACACACACATATATATAAAAACATACATATTTATATATAAAAAATGATAAAGAAAAGAGTTCCATTAAGGGCAGTGATTCATTTACACCTCAAGAGTCTAACAAACATCCCACTACAACTGAGGACAGGGCACAGAACGAAAACGAAGGATGAATGATTTACCAGAACCAAAGAACGCCTTAGTGAGAGGCAGATGATTCTCACTTTCTATGAAAGATTTGGTTCTTCTCTTTTCATACCACTGACTCAGAATAGGTGACTTCAGGTATCCAGTTGAACACAGAAGAGAAAAAAATTTGCACATTGTTGTCAGATGCAGCTAAGGTTTAGATACAAAACACTGAATGTGATTCAAGCAGATGATGATACTCTAACAGCGTAAATTACCACGAGGATTTATTTTCCTATAATTTAAAGAAGCTCTGTTGTTTCTCGCTAAATTTTCCATGAAATAGGCAGGCACATACATACAAACGTGAATGCATGTGCCAACGCCGTCTGAAGCGAGCAGTTCCATCCCCTTTCCCTACGGCCTCCTCCACACCAGCTGGCACGAGTCCCCTCTCACCGTGACGTGTCCTCGCGCCTTCCCTTTCCCTGAGGGCACCTATCGCTTCCCAGCCGTGCTGTGAAAGCGGAGGCTCAGCGCGCAGGTCCAGGGACAGCTTCCCGACGCGGGGGCAGCCCTGGCCGGGACGGGTGCTGCCAGCCGCTCTGGGGTGCCACGCTCCTCCGCCACCTTACACCCATCCCGAGCCAGCAGCACTCATGCAGATGTTTGCTTTTTTCTGCCACGCTACAAGAGCATACAGCAAGGCTCAGACTGATGACCCGATATTTGCAGCTGCTTGTTAATATTCTAATAATAATTTACAGCATGTGAATAAATAAAACCACATGTTATCAGTCCTCTGTGCAGATCCTGATCACGCATGTGCACGCTCTGCGGCACCAAATGAACAGGAAGCAGGGTTTACCTTCAGTTCTAAGACCAAGTTCTGACTTTGCCGAGTACGGTTTAATGCAACTGCTCTGAGACACAAGACAGATGGGATAGAGAGATCTGAAGTGCTACAAATAAAATCTAAAAGTGAACTTTTAAATATTCATTCTGAACTATAAAGAGAGCTGTGGCTTTTGTGTGCTACAGATGGCTTGGAAATTCAGTGCAAACAAAGGACCAATTTTTGAATACTCATAGCTGCTCTACCATAATAGCTGGAGGCCCAAAACTCCAGGGGTTTGAGATGATTCAACTAGATCCTCTCACCTGCCAAATTTCATCAAAGCAACATTGCTTTTACCATCTTATAGGGATGAAAGAAATATGAATAGTGTGGGGTTTTTTAGTGAAATGTGGACTGCTTAAGCTTGAACAAAAAATTACAATATGAATGGAAAGTGCAAGGTAAAGGGAAAACCGTCTTTTTATCATACATACTAAAGCATCGTATAAGATGAAATCTGTACTTTTTATAGATGGAAAGATTAAACAGAAATATTTGGTAGATTTAGATAAATGAAGGAAATAAAATGAAAAATAAGCATAATAAAAATCCCTGCCAGTCATAATCAATGAGGAACTGCTGACTGATTGCCAAGTATGGCCTTAGATTTAAATCTAGGAGAGACACATGTGTTTCTTTGTAAGGTAGCGGGGCATGACCTCATCAATCAGAGATTATCCTCTGCATAATAGTTTATGGAAAGAAACCACTAACGCCAACTCCTCATCTGCCTTCCAGACAGAGACAAGTTGATACAAATACAGCTGGAAAGGGACTAAGCCCAAGCAGCACTGCTGCTACGGCCATACACTGCTGCATTTACATAGCAGCACAATGAGCATTTTCTGATGCCATTAGCAGTCTAGTCTAGACTCTAAAGTCTTTGGCTTTAGAGAGGATACTCTCCTACCTTTTGTATGTATTTGAGCTTCTACAAGAACCAAACGGGACAGCAAAATCCAGAAGAGAGGTGGCGTGTCTGCAGGGGAGCAGGGACCACCGGAGAGGCAGAGAGGACCCCTGAACTGCCAATACTCCTCCAAACGTATAAGCCATGGAGACAAACACGCAGTGCTGAATTGCAGCTAGAAGCCAGGCTTATGGATATTTAGGAGGCACCGCTACCAACCAAAGGGAGAGAAAGCGCAGGAATAGGAGAAGGCGGCATGAAGGGCTTGATAGAAAATGTAACCATCCTGTACTGACAGTGAGTGCCAAGAGACGGTCGCGGGCTGATACCAAGTGATGGGTGGAAGAGGCCTGACGACAAGCGGGTTACGCTATCTGTGAAATCAAGGGAATTAGCAGGGAGAGAGGCATGCAGAGAGGCAGCCTGGCCAGCGTGAGCCGTTAGGGAAGGGGTGGTTGCCACAGCACTCCGGACAGGTAGCAGTAACTAGTGCTGCCTTTGTCAAGATTAGAGAAAAGGATGTTGTGAAAAATCAAGATAAGATGATGGGAGTTGGGGCAAGCATTTTAATTGCTTCCAGCCAAGACAGGAAAAGTGGCAGCTTACAGCAGGGACCCAGCCTGCTGTTTCCAGGAACGGCCCAGGTAAGAGGTGTGGACTGAAGAGCAGACCCACAACCTTGCTGGAGAGGGGCAGGATCCTGCACCGCTGGCGAGGAGTGAGGAAGGAGGACTCGGCAAGGCTTGAGGAAGCAGTCAGGAGGACCAGGACCTCCTTTTCAGCCATGTTTGGCTGCCGGTGCCAGATACAGATCTGTCAGAGGGCAAGCGGGGATTGCAGTCTGAAAGTGCGGCTTGGCCTCTGTTTGCAGCTAAGGTGAAGAGCAGGAGATGAGCAGAGGGGAAAGGGCAGGATCCTGCGGCACTGCAGCAGAAAGGAGAGCTTTTCCAACGACCTCGCTGTCCTTTTGAGAGTAACTGCTTTCCAGGACAGAGCGTCCCAACAGGATACTTAAATGCCTTCAGCATAGTACAATATTCAGAGATAAAACCGAACAACTTTTCATGAAATCTGCCTCCAATAAAAACATCTTTATTGCCCTGGGCTAATGTGTAAGTTAGTGAGAGATTATGGTTCAGCTTCTATAGCCATTTTATGTAATATGAAAAAAAATCCATAGGGACCTCGTCTGTTAGTCCTCTAAAATATAAAATGTAGTTTTAAGCTACACTTCATCATGGTAATAGGCTATCAGCTATTTTCCTAAACCCTCAGACTCGCTGCTGTCAGTCTAGGCAGAGCCAGACAACCTGACTTAATCACCTCCTTCTGACTCACTGCACTGTGCCCCTTCCTTTTGAACATATATAAATCCTAATTATTTTTTAATCCTTTACTAGAACACCGGCAAAATGACTGCTACCCTCGCGGCATACAGATGTGGACGTTGGTAGGTGCAGGAGCTGCAGTGCCACGGGGCCTCCTTCCCCGGGGCTGCGTGCCGCCAGCAGGGCTCGGCAGAGGGTTCCACCGCCTCTCCGGGAGCCATCCTCTCCTGCTCCTCTTCTGGAGCGGCAGAAAGCGTTGTAGCGAGGTTATATTCTTGTGTTATAAGGCTACAGCAGCTGGTGTTATAATAGCTTAAACCTAGTTCTGAGGTTGCTTGCCTGCACAAACATGTGCATTTGAATGCTTACCCAAACTGCCAGCCCCCCTTCAGGACAAGGTTTCCTCAGGGACACCCTGATCTGTCCCCCTGCCACCCCGTGCCCTCTTCTGGGCTGCCTCTGCCCTTCTCATCTGATGGAAATGGGGTTTCCCTATGTCTCCCTTCCCTCCAGGGTAGTGCCACCCCCAGCCTAAACATGCATCCCCAGGCTTGCCCCCGCTGCGCATTACTAAGAGAACAGTCCCCAAAATCAGAAGACTGGCTTTAAAATGATGAGCTGATTTCAGTGGTCACAAACACCGTTCAGACTGCGGTTTCAGCTCAGTTCTCCTCTGCTGTGGAGAGGGGAAGCCTAGCTCTTCATAAAACACAAAGTGTTCAGCGAGAACCAGGGTGAAGGAGGAGTTATTTTTGTTGGTCTGTTGCCTTCTCTAAAATCTGTAATATAATGATTCATGCATTCACATAACGAGAGGCGGCAGGACTGTCACCAGTCTGCTGCCTAATGCCTCACGTTCGCAGCAACGAGGACCTGTCCCCCGCCAGCTCCTGCAGAGAGGCCGGCTGGGACCAGGGATCCCACGGGGATGGGTGCTGTCCGTGTCTCCGTATCCATCTGGAGGCAGGGGTGGAACACGTACCATGTGCTGCTATGGCTTCAAAAGCACTGCCCGTGTCCCAGTCTCTTAGCTTCTGTTGATAAACTGGGAACCGTCACATAGTGCCACAAGCGGCAGATACACACACGCAGAGGATGGGTTCGTACCACATTCACGGAGCACCCTGTATTCCTGAAGGAAAGGACAGTCCAGTTCCTAGAGTTATCCTAACGCGGGTGACTGAGCAGGACCCGTGCTTATAAAGAGCTTCGGGGCTCTTTGGAAGTCAAATCACTATATAAAGTGTAAACTTGGGCGTTATCATTCCTTTACGCTCCCATCCAGAAGCTGGGACCACCAGCATCTCACCGCTCTTCCTGCCCAGCTCCGCTCCATATGCAGTTTCCACTCCTGTCATGCAAATAAACAGACCAGAGGCAACTCGTGCTGCCTACTTTAATGTCCCAGTTCCCTGGCCGATGAAAGACTATCTGCATTGCAGGATATTTCTCTCCAAGCCTTAACAGTTAACTCTCCCCCAGGAATCACACATTACTGGGGAAAGAAGCAAAGCAGGCCCCTCGCTGCAGTCGTTTATAGACCAGATCACCGGGTTCTGGGAGACCAATAGGATAAACATGGCCCAAGCTGTTGCCTATATCATCACAGTAAACTTAAAAAAAAGCTCTTATAAAATGTATTTTAATCGGAGGAACTTACTTTTTAATTTGCAATTTTAAATGTGAGCATGTTATAACTTGTAGCTGAACATTTCTATAAAGATAATTACATATGGCAAGACAGAAAAACTTTTTAAAACATTTTCTCTTGAATGTGTGCCTGAATTCATTTACAACTGTTGCTGCTTTAAACACTTCAGGCAGAATAAGTGGATGGCACTAAACAGCTTAGCTGCAATTATTATGGAATGTCTGAGGTATAATTTCCCCTGCGGTTTTGTTAGGCGTACAAAATTCATAATTCTGATTTGTGGCAGGTACTTATTACCCATCGCAGGTGGAGATATGCAAATATTATTCTAGTAGGGGTGAACAGCCTTTATTTCAGTATTCAGCTATTAACGAGATTTGTGAGTCTGGTACTCTGGGGCCATTTAATTAATTAGATGGTACAGATAAAATATAAATTGTTTTGTAGGCTACACAATTCCAGTTCTAGAAGATGTAAAATATGGCTAAATGAACTTAATATGGACTGATTTGTTGTTTCACGTATGGCACAGGGTACAGGCGAATTCTGCTTGTTATTTTTGCCTATAATAATCCTGCACAGAATCCTTGCATTGTCAAGCATTGTGGGGAAGATATGTTATTTATCTGTCATTATTATTAAGAATGTCTATCAGTTATCCTCTTTATAAAGATTGCTGGCATGCACTAAACAAGGAAAAAAACAGGCATGTTCTTTTATGAAAGCCAATATACGCATGTTTCAGAATAAGCATATATTTTGAAGACATGCAGATTTGGTAGGCTATTATTGTCTCAAGGTCTGACACTTCTATTTTAAATAAATCATTTCCATAGGATAGATAAGCTGAACTTGCTAGAGGGAAATGGCGAAGGAATCTACAGCAGCATGTTAGCATCTAGATTTTCAAATAATTCTAATCATTGGTTAATTCATGTAATCCTTTTCCTAAGTATGATCTCTCTACTCCTCCAGAAGATTTCTGGAAAACCTTGAATGCAGGAATTGGGGTGAAAAAAACCCCCGACATGTCTTTATTCCCCAAAGTGTTAGCTATAATGGTCACAATAAAAGAATCAGCATTTACCAGGAGTTACAGCAAACTACATGGCGAGACATTCACCCTACCCTTATATGGCGGAAATAAAATGCATGAGGCATGAGACTGGAAATTGTTAGCAAACTGTCAGCATTTAAAGGCAGGCATTGACCATTATATTAGATTTAAATTGCGGGTAAAATACTACACTACACAATTACAGTACTCTAAACATTGAATGAAAACCAGTTACTTTTACTAAAGCAGGAGTATAATCAGCAGTCACTCTTATTGGTTTATTGAACATATTTTGGGGTCCATTCCAGCTGTCTTTATTAGCTCTAATGCAAATTATTTTTACACTGCTATTTTGCCAAGCCCTGGTAGCTATAGTGCTGCAAACACACCCCACTGCTTTGTGTCTGCTGGGGATTTACTGACAAATATGATAAAGGGTACATAAAACGAATAACAATACAGAACTAGCACCATACTAGAAAATGAAAGCTAACAGGGGGAAATTATACTGTATGATTTCGTACAGTGTAACTCAAGAGCACGTAAGTTCAAAACTAGATACATACCAGGAGTCACTCTGGTCACTTCCCCACAGGGTGGGCAGAGCTGGGCAGGGAGCCACGTCGCAGCCAGCACAGCCCCGCACCTGGGTCCCCCCGGGACCTGCCCGCCTGCCTGTGAAGGCTGGAAGGAGATTCAGGGATGACAGAGCCCACCAAGGGCTGGGGCTCGGCAAGAGCAGAAAGAGTCTGATAGAGATGGGAACAGGCTGGACCAAGGCAAGAGTGCCTGAGCGAGGTGAGCTTCTGGCATGGGAAATGGTCTGCAATGACATAAGGGCTAAATTTTATTCAGAGAAAATGTTTCTGACTTTGGAGACATCCTGCCCGGGAGAGGTGCAAACGTGATCTCTTTGAACGGGGTGAGGAATGACCTGGGAATCTGGCTACATAAATAAATAAGTGTAAAGTAGAAAGCAGAAGTGAGTCAAAGGGAGAAGGCATTGATTGGGGTCTGAGGAAAAGGGCGGGTCATATCTTGTGGGTGAACAGAATTGATCACGTAAGAAATTTGCTGTGGCTCAATTTTCAGTAAGAAAAGTCAATTGTGTTTGTGGTGAGAGACTCCTTGAAGCAGAGGAGGCTGCAAAACCGTGATGATGTATGGGAAAAGAGCTGTGGGTAACCGAGTCTGACAAGGGGATTTCCAGTGCAGGAGAACAGCGGGTGTTTTCGTCACAGCTCCAGCACAGGTAACTTCAAGGTTTGGCTGAATTTTCAGCTGTGATTTGCACACTGAGAAACTTGGGGAATCTGAGTGCTGGTGCAAGAGCAGTGCAAGAGATGTGCCCTCATGTTGCAGTCATGGCAACACCTGGGAACCATCACAATATTCAATTCATAAGCAAACCCTGCAAGCAAGCAAGCAATAGAGATTGAGTGAATAGCTTGTATGGACAAAACAAATAAAAGTACAGTGACCAGAACTGGAAAAAATCTCAGATAAAAACATATTTGGTTAAATACAGAATAAGATAAATGAGAGCAATATGTATGGAAGTTTTTTAACAGAACTATAAGAAATACTTATGATGTTCAGACACAGCAAGGCCAAGTTACCTGCAGGCTTTTGACAAAATGCAGAAGAGTCAAACTCACTTCAATCTCATCTCTCGTAGCAGTTGCAGGATGTGGACTGCATCTGCTCCACATAATGGCAAACTGCTTGGGAAAAAAATTAAGTCTAGATTTCCACAGAATAAATATACCAAAATAGTATTCTGCATTTAAATACCTTAAACTGGATAAACAATACCCCATGGGTAGAACCTATAAAAGGCTGTTCCTACAGAAGATGAAATCTAGAAAACAGTTTTAATTAAATCTTTCCAAGGACTTCATAAAAATCCAAGCACAGCAGCAGTGCTACATGCAGTACCTCCATGACAGCCCTGAGCTATACAATCCAAAACGAAGGAGGAATTCTAGCACATAATACTTTTTTTTCCTAGGTATGCACACACACACACATCATTAGTTCAAAATCAATGCACAAATGAGAGGTGTGATCAGAGAATGACATTTATTCACAGTAGCAGAGAGCATCGCCATGGACCTAAGGCAGCTCCTGAGCCCTTGAGGAGAGCAGCACTGCAGCAGGCAATTGATGCCTCTGAACACAGAGGGAACCGCTGCCTGCTGCTAGGTGATTATTACCAGCATTTTTTCAGAATAATGTCAGTAAGCAACATTTTAGGTAGCACTATGATATTGACCAGGCATAGTATTTGCAAAGAGATAACAGAGCAAAACGCATATCTGAGGAACCTCGGCACTGCCCGAGGACAATGCTGGGCAGGCATCGCTCCCCTCCCATGGCGAGCGCTCCTCAGTGCCAGGTCCCCGCTGGATGAGCCCAAACCCACATGCAGAGAGCTGGGCGGCCGGCTGGGAGGAGTGGCAGGCGCTGGAGACCATGTCCCCACGCTGGGCAGCGCGGCAGGGGTGGGAGGGGGCCGGGACCCTCTGGGTGCCGAGCGGGTCAGAGCCACACGGTGCCTCAGCCACTGCAGTGCCGCTGCACCAAGGACCCAGGACGAGTAGCAATGCTTGCTCCAGATTCTGCCGAAAACGTGCCCTGCCAGACCGTTAGCACGGCATTTCTGCACCCCTGTCGTTTACAGGAAGCATTGGCCATTGTGTGAAGCTGGGTAAGGGCTGACTGGCCTTTTGGAGCGCACTGGAAATCACCTTAAAGCTCTGTGCTGTATGTATAGGTGATAAGCTAAACCAAGAGCAGAGGGTGTATTTGAGAAGAAAACAGACGACGACGACAACAAAAAATTACCTTGGGTGAAAAATCCAATGCAATGAGCAGCCTAAGCCAAAACAGCGCCCAGCCCCATCAAACCACCAGTTTGTCGATGATTCCCCCTCTTCCCTGTCTTTGGTTGTAACACCAATGTTTATTCACGTATAGTGCTTTATAAGCCATACATTCAGCCAGCGCAGCTCAGTGTAGCTCCCCTGCCAACAACACGTGGCAGGGCTGCAAACAGGACTTCGGCAAGGTAAGATCAATTTACACACGCTATGCAAGCATTCAAAAATTAATGCAACTAATCTTCTGGTTTCACCTGACAGGAGGTAAATTATTGATCTTTGCAATATGAAAGCGCCAAAAAGAACAAACTAAGAACCGCACACTTTCATGTGCACCCTCGCCTCCCCTTGTCAAACTTAAAACACAGTCATATCCAAAGGGCTGCAGGGAGTTTTGAGAAACACATGTTCTCCCTGTACAATTTAATCATGGTGCGAGCAAAAGGCGGATGCTCCAAGAAGCCGATGGTTGTGTTGAATGAGAAACAGCATCACCTGAACCCGTGGCACAAGCTGATGCTCATGGGAATACATGCAGGGAGACTGGCGGTTTAGGCTATCAGGGCCTTTCCTTAATCTTTAACACGCGATTGAGGATGTACAGCCCTACAGCCAAATCTTGCGTACCTGAAAGCCCGGTACAGTCAGTGATACATCACCAATGCTCCTCACTCAAGGGGCAAGCCTGCTTTATAAACCAAACCTAGTTTTCCCCCATTTGCCCCCCTCTCCTGGCAACTCCCTACACTGCAACATAAAGCAGAGCTCCTGTAAAGCCGCCGCAGAGGCCGACACTCCGTAGGATGAAAGCCATACTGCACAGCACCGCTCCCCCCTCGCTCCTGCCTGCTCCCCCCCACGTACCCCCACAGAAGTGCAGCACGGGGACTTCCATCCCCAAGAGGTGATACCTAAGAGTGGAACAGAAAATAACCCTACCGATAGCGACTGATATTTTTCCTAAATTCTTCGCTGTCTTCATTGTGGAAAAAAGAGCAATTCCTCCAGGACAGGTCCTTGTTCTGTGACCCTAAACACAGAGCACTACATCAGTTACAGAAAGTCATATGGTGTGGGTCAGCATCTGCGATATTAGCTAAAAACTGAATTTTTTTTATTCTTAGATGTCTCTTCCACTCTGCACACCACGTGCGCCACCACTAATTTGTTGTATGAATGAAACAGCTTGAATGATCCTAGCCCAGGAAAGGATTTCTCTGAAGACACTGAAACTAATAGGTTAGAAGGAAAAGAAAGAAGGATTATATTTCCCTTTCTACTAATTTTGCCTAACTTTTAAGCCTATGAATTCCAGGTTATACTTAACCTTTTTGTCTGACACAACACTCTGTCTTTCCAGTGCGTTTCAGTAGAAGTCTCACAGCCTCCACTGGGTGCATCACACCCCCCACAAAGCCCATCACCACAGGAGGACGGATCCCCAAACCCTGCATAAAAAAACCCACGTTATTCCAAACTTGAGCTGTGTATTTAGTATGCTGTACTCAACTGCATCCCCCAAAAATGCTCCTGCTCTTTGCTGGAAAGGGATAAGCTTTCCTCCCTACCCTGTGAGGAGAAATGTTATCCTGCATATTTGGTCTCTGAGCAGAGTTTCAGCACAGGATGATGGAGAACCTCAGTGTATTGCTGTGACATGATCTTTTTTCCAAATGCATTCAAGAGTGAATTTTGCATTTTATCAAAACATTGCACATTACAGAGCACAGCCACAATTTCAGGAGCAAACCATACTATTGAGAACTTTGCTTAATATTTATCCTAAACTTTTTCTGCATTTGTCTCGCACCCTCTTTCTTGCCTGTATCTCAGATGGTGAATAATTCCTTTCTCTTTTGCACTGTTTGTATCTTGAAGATGTTATTGATTAGGAATAGGCGCTTTAGGTCTTCCCAGGTTCTATACATGTTTGGTATCATTTTCATCAAGTTATTTTTTCTGTTGTTTTCTGTAGTACTGCTTTCTCCTCCTGCCCTTCCACCTTCCTTCCAAAAGCTGGAAACAGAGGAGGTGAAACTGTTAATGCTCCTCTACTTACCCTGGTATTTCTGCTAGCACTCAGCTTGAATACTGGCAGTAGTTCACATCTAACCGCTACACCATGATTGCTTATTCTGCCTTTAACATGCTCACCTTAACCTGCAATGATTGTTCTAAAACAACAGTTCTGCTCAAAACATCCTTAGTAATGTCACGCTAGTAAAATTCCTCTTAAAAACAAAAAAATCCTCTTTGTTTTAGGAGAATTTATAGCAACACTCTTCATTATTATTCCAGCAGCTCATCCCTTAGCAACAGACTTGCTGCAGCCCCAATGGAAAGACTAATACATTTTATTTATTTTATATTTATATTATATGTATATAATACCAGGAGGAATACCGTAGACTAACAATTATTTATTCTTCCCTTGTTTTGCAACATACCAAGTTCTTCCCCTTTAAGCTTTATATAAAAGTACTTTCTTCTTTAATCTTGATTATTACCTTACTTGATCATATCCCCTAGTCTCAGTATAATCACAGTCCTTCCCACCTCAATCCCCCTTTACCCTCTGCTTCTCACTCCTGTACAGCATTCACTTCTGTGAACTAAAGAGATGGAAGCAGATGAAAGATAGGCTTGTGTTTTCTTCTGTTTTTCTTATTATTTTATCAGAAGCTTATCATTTTCTCCAAGAATTGAAGCGGCACAGAGTATTGTCAAAGGCTAAGAGTAGTTTATCGCATTTTCACCTCAACACATTACAATTCACTTGCATGCCGTCTACATTTAGCACATTTTAAATAATATTTTCTATGCCCTGAACAAGGTCCTGGAATGACAGAAGCATCTTCAGCAGACAAGTCTACCTCGGCACCCAATGTTTTGCGCTCTCTGTGCAACTCTGTACCAGTAATATCCTGTGTTGTACATCCCATCGCAACCTGAACGTGCCTCACCGACAGCCTCAGCATAGCATTTCTGCCAGAGCAGCTCTCACAAACGACTCTTGGATTGCATTAAGTCCTGGAGAAGGGCATGTCCTTCTGGACAACCTCAGCCTCGTCTCCCTGCAGGTGGCGGGTGCAGCACCTTGAGGGTGCAGCTTCGCAGCCACTGGGCACCCCTGCCACAGAAGTCACGGAAATCATTTCTTGCCTCTCCCAAGAATGAAAAAAGTGTCTTTTTTGCTTTTGGTGCTACATAGGATTTGCCAACAAGTTACCTGGATGAGAAGTAAAAGCAAACAAATCCTGAGGCTATTAGGAGGCTGGAGTTTCCTCCACTTACTCTGGCCGATATATCCTCATTTGCACCGCTCCATCAACACACGCATATTTTGAGATTTTGGCATGTCTATGCTCATAAGTAAAACAAAGACTGCCTTTCCCTTGCCCTTTAAAAGGCAAAGACTGGTACAAAAGATTTGACTTCTGTAAAAATCACTATTCCACACATTAATGGTATATTATTACCCTTAGCACCCCAAATAGCTACAATAAGATTGACTTGCACTATAAGGTGTCTTTTTGACTATCACACTATGAAATACTGTTGTCCCTTTTCATGCATATTTTAAGTGTCCTGTGTTGGCAGGAGGTAATACTTGTATGTGGATTAACTGTGCTACCTTTAGCAGTTATCACATTATACCTAGAATATTCTACTAGAGATGCTAACAATACAACTACATTTTTGCATTGTTTAAATTAAAATGGGACCCTTTCATTTTTTTCCCCTAGGTTCTCACTGTGATCGCCACTAACTTGTGTTGTTAACTAATTATTAATTACACCAAGATATCGCAAACAACGTCGCAAAATTTGTTATAAAGAAGTCACTATGGAATCATTCTTCTTGCTGGCCACTGGCTCTCCAGAAATAAAGCACAGTAAAAAAAGTTTGAAAATAAAAATTTTACATATGAGCTGGAGAAAAACTCATAACATCTTGCCTACACTGAAAATACATTTGCTGGATAGTTCAAGTATTTGTTTGTCTATAGAGATACGAAGATAGAATTGTTTTTACGATGATGATACAAAGTGCTGAGGATGTAAGCCTCTCTCATTTATTCAAGGTATGCTTACCTGCAGCTAAATTAAATCTATCAAAAATTCCCAGCCAGTACTTACAGCAAGCCTGTAATTGCATGTGGGGTCAGATGTGTCGGTCCAGTGGTCCTACAGGGCTCACTGTGAGTTCAACCATGCTATACCTTATAGGAGTGGTATACTGGAAAGAAGTTTCTGTTTGTAATCTTGAGGAACAGGAAGATCCTCACGCTTTCAGTTACACATGTGCTGTCTCAGCAGAAGGCACTGTATTCAATATACAAATATACTTTGCTAAGGTTTCTGCCTGTTTTAAACCAAAATATAAGGCAAATGGAGAATAAAGAGGCTATTTGAAATAAATATTTTTTCCACAATCAGATTCGCAAACCAAACCGCACCAGGGAACAGTGTAGAAGCGACTGAGAAACCCAATCTCGTGGCTGCCCCCGGGGCGATGGCCCTGTACCCCCCGGGGCAGGTGGCTGCCCAGGACTGCCCAGCCCCGCACAGTGCCAGGGCAGCTGCCTCTGCCCACCCACGGCGATGCCATCCTACCCAGCGCCGGTCTGCCAAAGTGTTTAACATGACCTTGTTATAATCTTCAGATACATTATTTACTCTTTCCTCATCTTCAAACTGTACTGAAAAGCTTGTAGCAATATACTCCAGTCCATGAGTTCCTGGAGGTCAGTAAGAGACACCGCAGAAGGTGTGGAAAGCCCCTGTTACCCTACTACAGCCCATAAACTTGTCTCCCTTGGTATGTTCATCCTAGCTCACTGGAATGGCACACAGAGTCTGGTTACCAGAGATCCTTTTTCTCTCTGCCTGGATTCATCAGGTCATTCGAACCCCACACCGCTGCATTCCCACCACCGATGCTGTAAGTGTGGCTTCGGTGCATTGCGCTCTGCTGCAAGCGCAGGGTGGGAAAACCCACCTCGACCAAGCACCCAGCAGGGATTTCTTTGATTGTTATTTTTAGCAGAAAGCAGTGATTTGTTTCAGCACCCAGCCTCAAAATAACATGGTTACGTCATATGCAAACTATTGCTTACCCAGAGGTGCTGTATCCTTGTTAGAGCTTTCTGAACGGGAAATGGCTCCACACACGGCGTTGTCCTGCTGCACCCTGAACAGCCTTTAGACTACATTTCATTTTAGCTGAAGCTGGCAAGAACCACTATGGAAAGAATTAACAAGATCCTATGATTTTGTCTAATGATTTAGGGTTGATATTAAAAACCTCAGTGATATTAAAATCACTGTCACTTCCACTGTAGCTTTTGCAGTATATGTATATGTGTAGGTTAGAACAAGACATTTGTAAACAGTACCTCTATCTAATGCACGACAGTTTGATATACATTTTCTGTTAGTCCTAATTAAGCTTATTTAACCTTAAAAAGTTCAGAACTTGCTTTCTAGGAATTTTATGAAAACTCAAGTAACCCAATCACACATCTGTAAAATAATTCAGTGCTAAATGGAAGATTTCACAACTGTTTTCTAGTATCCATGAGAGATACCAGCAGAAGAGATAACTATGGGGAAGGCTCTCCTTGTGCTTCCATTAGAGACCTCAGACAAATTCATTTTGATGTCAGTGATGGAGGGTTTGGGTTTAGAGGCCTTCTATGTGGATATGTAGGTCTTGCTCGCTGCACCACTAAAGAGAAGTAGAAAATTAATAAAGTAAATACATATGTGCAATTAGGCAAAACAGTTTCCTTTAGTGCCTTCTGCACGGTAAAAGGAAACCCTTCCAATATATTCATTGTTTGCTGAGGAAATACTAAAGGCAAACCTTTTGTGGTTGACTGGGGGTTGCTGACAGCAGGGAAGAACAGACCTGCCGAGGCAGCTGCAAGCGGGGAGATGCCGTGTCCTGCACAAGGGCTGGAAGCACCCACTGCAGGGCTCCCTCTGATGGAAACCCTAATGGGATGTGTTTAAAACCTTCATAGAGCAAGGCAAGTAGATAGCAGGTATAGCTTAGTTTACGCACAACTCAAGGGTTTGCACTGCCAATTTGTAGCACGGAGGTTTTACTGCAAGCAAAGATTACTGTTTCTGTTTGGTGGTAGGAATATCCATATGAAAGCAGGTCAACCAGCAGTTAGCGTGCAGCTTGATGAATTACAGAAGATTTTATGACATCTTTATAATTTGATTTTTAATTCTAAAGAAGAACTTTCTGGTGTGCCAAGTAGAAGCCAAATATTATCTATTAAACAAAAGGGGGAATATTTTGGCTAACAGTCTTTTACTCTCTTTTTGAATGTCAGCACATGTCGCCCTGGCAGATTCCATAAATTCAAGAGCTACCAGATGGTTGCGTAACAGCGATGCCCAAAATACACTCTAGAAGTTAAAGAATCACAACAGAAGACAATGAGTGGGTAGCTAAGAGACATGAACAACATCTACTCTCAGTCGTCACTTCCATTAGGTGGACAGAGCAATTTAAAATGGTGCCAAGAATGTCGCCTGGAAGAGAGTAGAGCACAGCCTGCCCTGGTACGATGTGACACTACGCATAGCAGCACGCTGCAGATACTGCTTGAAATGTATATACTTTAGAAGAGCCGATTTTAAAATCAAGGTAATGGAAATGAATAGAAAATGCCAAGAATAATTTTCTTGCAGCATTTGCCTTTGGGAATGCTTTATCTCCACACACAATGCTCGTTCGGGTTTTGAAACTTCGACACAGGGTTTTTCTTCATTCTTAATTAGGCATTTTACATATCCCCTCTTCCAAATCTATACTCAACTTCTTTTATGGTTAAGGTTTTTGGTCTGGGTATTTTTTGCTATATTCAGTAACTTTCCCACTTAAAAGCAGTGTTAACAAGAAGTGTTCTCAGTTACAGGTGTGCAATTCAGTCAGCAGGGATATGTAGATAACAAATTATCCACAGTTTCAAATTTTTCCCCATCTAGTTCATAGCTGCTGTACAAAACCTTGCCTGACAATGATATTTTTATGAAAGCTTAACTCCCATCGACAGTACATCATTGATTTAGGAGATGTGCTCTAAGTGAATATTTATATTCTGAATTTCTGAGAAAAGAAAGCATTATCCAGGAAAACCATATACGATAACGTGAAGCATTCTTTGGGAGAGGGCAGCAGTACATGAATTACAGCCAGACACCACAACTTTTACATAAAAATACAGAATTTACCTTAAGAGGCGCGAACAGCAGGGCACTAAGTGCTGAGAGAGGCAAGGATATAGTACTGGTGTTTGTGAATAGCATAGGGCTGAACGCGGAAGCCGTTCAAGGGCACAGTGCAGAAGTGCGTGTTTACAAGAGGATCTTGGGCTTGTAAACAGCAGGGCTTTAAGCAGGCGGAGAAGAGTTCACGTTCCTGAGAAGGGAACGCAGCACAAAATGTCCTGCTTCTTCGCAGAGTCACCCCGCTTGCGGCTGTCTAAAATTAGAGACACAGCCATTTTTCCAACGGATAATCAGGGCTAAGAGCTTTTTTAGGGCATCTCTTGACAGCATGAGGGCTGGTACAATTTGGCATGGCAGTTTAGCTGCACTGAAAATCTGAAAAGGCCAAATTACAGTTTTATTTTTCTCTATGTTTCATTACAAAGATACTAACAGTATCAATGGGATTAATTTGATGATGGGATTAAAGCGGTGTTAAGGCCTTTTAATGAGATCAATCACATTCTTAAAAAAATATGAAACTTCATCAGGAGGGAGTCAGGGGAGTGATTTGTGAACAGGTTTAATGCAAGCGCAAAATTTGGTGTCCGTAACACATTTCTGGCGGAGTTTTTTAATTCACTTTAATCTCCACATAGTACAGTCTGGAAGTCCATTAAGGAGAAAACTATAGTATTCCAGTTTTGAAATTAGAAGGCACCACAGTAATTAATGCTCCTGCATCAGCGTCTGAGGGGAGAGCTTTCAGTTGCTCCGCATTTCTGAGGAAATGGGATGCTCATAGAGCAACGGCAGAAATGAGCTCACTGCAGCAGAGCCCCTAGTAGCGGCAGGTACCTGCTGAAGTCCTTGAAATGGGCCCAGCGCTGCTACGCAGAGTTTTGGTTTGCTTGAATTCACTAGAAACAACTCTGCTTCCACTCTGCTATCCAAGACACTGTCTCCAGCAAGTAAAATCAATGATCAAGTAGGAGACACCACGGTAAAGTGGTTGCAAACTAATACGTAATCTGTACCATACAGGATATGGTAACGATAAACATCATATGAAGAATAACACAGAAATCCCAAAGAACCAAAGCTGTGTAGCCCAGGATCAACAAATAACAAAGAAGGAAAATACTATTTGGGAAGCATGCCTGATAAACCATAAATTAATCATTAAACATTAAAATTATTCAATAACTTTCTGTATTTAATTACGTAAGGTCTTCCTACAAAAATCCATGCCTTTGCAGTCCAAATTTGAATACGATGCGAGCAAAGTGTTCTGTTAATGCAGCAACTAACAAAAAAATTACATTAATGCAAAAAAATTAATTATAAACCAGAGCCATTTTTGTGCTCTAGAGCAGTAATTTTTCCTTTTTCAGCACAGTATGGGGTTTGCTGCCCATGTTATCATGAACACACCGACTCAAAGTTTCACAAATGTTGATTCAAACTTCAAGCAAGCATCCTGTTCCCTGCGATTTCCGAGGATTATAACATTCAGAGTTTATTATTCCCCAAATTCACTGACTGCCCTCTCCACTTCGAGGAAGCTCAGAGGACTCCATAACTGAGATAACAGGTCACCCAGGCCCCCTCTCCCTCTGCAAACAGACGAGTATGATTATCGACTGCTCTTTTTTACTGCTATGACAAGTTTAGGTTTTGCACGTTGACTTCTAAATTTGCAGTTCGACTGAGAATTGCCATTTTGAGTAGGAGCCTACACCATACTTGACTGCATATCCTACTCACCTAGCATATGCTCGCGTGTCCTACAGATAACGGAACCTGGTGCACCAACATGTTCCAGATACACTGTCCAAATATACTGACTCAACTGCACTGCAGCCACCCTACTCTTCCTCGCAATCACCATCTTGAAAAGAAGTCTGATTGCTATTAAGAAATGCCATGGGAGACACTGCAGCAACTTCTCTCTCTACTTACAACAACAGGAATAAGCCCAGGGAAGCTGCATAGTTAAATGGCAATGCACCCAGTCGCAAATGCAGTTTTCTGAACAGCACCACCAGAGCCAGTGTAGCTCCTCACCCCTCCGGTCCCTGCTTGCTGCACCCTCCTCGTCCGCCTACCGCTTTCTACTAGTTATCACAGTACCAAGAAGTATACACAGCACTCAAGGAGCAATCATGCCAAAAGCACGATCAGTCATGTTTCTTCCTTTCTGCACCATCACAAAATGCCTGTGCACATGCGGAGGAATAGACATTTACCCCTTCAAGCCCCAGGGCGGGGAGGGGACATTATTCTGTGGCCCCAGCTCTCCATCTCGCAGCTGCTTCAAATTATACTCTTTTAGGTGGTCTCCTCCATTTCTACCAAACAAAACCCACTCCACTTTTTTCAGCCCATGCTCCTTTTTCTCCAGTCCCATAACATTCCCCATCCTAGCTGCAACTGTACCTCTCTGTTTCTTTGTATCATTTTAATGGCACCTTCCTTTCTAACTTTCTTGGGTGACACCTTCTTACTGATTAGGACTGCTCCAGCCTGATCAAGGCAAACAGGATTATTCAAGATAATTAACATTTCTATAGGGCACTGACAATTACACACAGATTTGAAACCCAGAATACAAAAGAGCAACACCAATTACAATTCTAGGAGGATTCTCATTCATTATCGTGTTTACTTGCAAACACAAAATTAGTGATGCCTGGATTAAGATTAGAAACAACGTGAACTGCTATCACAAATAAAATCCTTTCAAGTGTATTTCACACACAGTACACTCGGTATCTCTTAAAATATGAAAAATTACAGTATCAAAGGTACTGTAATGAACGTCATTTTTTTTCTTAAGAGTAGAAATACATCTATATAGAATAAATGGCTTACGATAATTTATTTAGATTTCTTGCTATCAATATACTTTTAAAAAGAAGAGGCATAACAAGCTGTAAAACAAGGTATGATATTTAAATTAAATGTCAAAGTTCAACTATATAATTCAGAAAATTTTTTTTAACAAAAAAAATGATGAAAGGGTCATAAGCAAAGTTGATCTTGTTTCATAAAACTGTAGTTGAATGATAAAACTGACCTTAATTGTTAGAGGTCAATTTAAAAGATCATTTTGCTGTATGCCAGAGGTTACAGGAAGAACCCAGTGTACCAAAGACATCAAGTTGTACTTCACCCCTACAAAGACAGTACTTTTTCCCTGGTCAAAAACCTGAAGGTGATTATAAGTAAAAGGAAAAAAACCTAGCAATAATTAGCAGCATTTAGTAAGTCAGAAACAACAAACAGGAGCCAAGTGAAGCGGGGGTTTCTGAAAGGCGCATATGGCACGCTTTCCTCTGACAAAAGGCCCCACAAGCAGAAGACAGTAACTGTGAGCAGTTAAAAACCCACCACCCTCAGCCTTACAACCTGACAGTGGAACAGATCGCAGGGACCTGATTAATACACATGGTAGGAAATACATTTGAAAATAGGGGTTTTAATTGAAATCTGTTCATTCAACCCCTTGGAAGATAGCGTGTATTTTTCTTTAAACACAGTTCAACAACCTCCCAAGTCATGACCACTCAACTCATAGTCCCCAGGAGGACCCACTCACGTGCTCCAAAATGGCTCTCGCACCCTGGATAAATTCCCAACTGCTGCAGACTCCTGTCCTGCCTGGCTTGGCTTAGCTTCACCTATGACCAAGCCTGAAAACAAATACATCCATTTTTACCTTTCTTCAAAGTCTTTCTTCATTTGATAAAGTTGATCCAAAGTACAAGATACAGCTCTTTTGAAGACTGGGACTATGATGTCTTTGGGTTTCCAGTATTGGAAAAAACAAACGAACAAACAAACAAAAAAACCACACCACCCTTTGGTTTGTCAGGCTCACAGGGACCTTCCCAGAGGTGACTTCCCCAGGGCTGCAGCCCCCCAGATGCTGGTGAGGAGGCTGCAAAAGACTTTGGGAGGTCTGGTTTTTAGAATATGATTTTAAATTAATTTCTCTCCCCATTTTAGGACAGCTATGGAAGAGTAACAGAAGCCATACGCCAGACTCGTTTTTGAAGAGGAAGTGAAAAAAACAACTTAATATTTTGATTCCAGACCTAAATTTAGACCGTAACAATTTTTAAGTGAATTCTCAAAGTAACGAACTGAGTTCTTTCTCACCTCTTCTTGTTTACAGTCTCATAAACTGGGATCCCACACTACCAGTGTCACACAGGATGTCATTTTTTCTCTTGGCAAGTAAACACATGTGAAACAAAAGGCATTGCATTTATAATGATAGCAACAGAACTTGCTAACATAGTTTTCACCAGGTTTCAAAGGGACAACTTCAGCTTTCTGATGTACAGTGCAATGTCTCTTAGATTCACATGTATTTTTTTTTCCACCCTGCTGAGCACAGTTTAAAATGCAGAAGCAGCATAATTCAATATTAGACTATTTCACAGTACCACACGAGTTCAAAATGGAAGAAATAACATTAAAAGCAGTGAAATCCATCAAATTATTTATCTGAAAATAAAATTAGAGCATAAATAAAACGAAAGTAGGCCAGGAATAGACAGACTGTCTCCTCTTTTCCTCTCGGGACAGATTTCTTTTAGTATGGCTTCAGCCACTCGCCCTGACATTTTCTCGGACTCCCCGGAGCCCCTTGCGAGCCTGGGTCAGGATTGAGCACTGAAGTTAGATGTTTCTTAGCATTTACTTAGCAGGAAACAAGGGAAAACAGCCACACTCCTAAAGCATAGGATGCCTGTGCATTTTGTCAGGATTTTCTTAATCTTTGCTTTAATACGTAATTAATTTTCAAGCACTTTTTTGGTTTGTTTAACCTCACAAACACAGTCCATCAGGACTTTTATATATTAGCTCTCACCCTTGATTCTCCCAGACTTTAGTCTTTCTCTTCTCCAGCATGCTGCCAGCACCAGACTGCTGCTCGCCTCCTGCTCCTAACTCAGCTCCCTTGATTTGAAATAATTTCTCCCTTTGTCCCCAGATATTATCCATAATGACTGATGGCCAGTAGCTGCTCTGCTCCTGTGGCAGCTGGCGGCAGGCAGGGAGAGGCAGGGCTGCTGCAGAGTGCCCGACCTGGGGTTTCACTCGAAACCCAGCGCCAGGAACAGTTAAAACCAGACCTTGAAGAGAAGCAGTGAGGGGTGTCTGTCGGCAGATCTCCGTGCTTAAAAGCGAGAGCCCACAGTGTGAGCTTGGCGAGCTCCTTCTGGCACAAAAGGGAAGTTTGGGGGTTTCTGTCCTTTACCGGGGTGCGCACCCTGGTTTGGGGGGGAACAAATCAGAAATACATTAGCAAAATGCAATAGCAAAAGATAGGAAAGAAAAACGCGAGAAGTTATGCTTAAAGGCAGCCCTAAAGGGAGCAAACTGTTTCTTGTAAGAGAAATGAAAGGTTATTGCCCCTACATGACAAGAATAGCAGTTTTAACATTCCCCTTTTCAATAATAGCAGCTAAATTCTCACAGGATTCAATGTTTATGCTCACAAAAATCAATTTTTCCCTTTTATTAAAAAATTAAGTACAGTAAATTGCCGCTACAACACAATCTACATTGTTTAACATACCCTGCTTTGATTTACTGTTCCATTCATAATCTGATGATTAAGCTTCTCAAAAACAATCCACTAGCCTTTCTAAGTGATATAAAGTTGTTTGTTTTTAATCTGCTGAAAATCATCCTGTAGACAGATGCATTACTGAAGAATTACATTTTAATTTATTTTCATGCAGTGCCTGTGATGGGCATTCGGATTAACAGAGTACGATAATGCTTCTTTATGCCTATTCTTCTTTATATCTATTCAAATCAGAAATTACCTGCATACACTGTCTCTGATGGTGGTCAAAAATTGTACAAAGCACTGAGAATAGTGCTTCTTAATATCACACAGCCCTGCTGCTCATCAATGAGTCTTTTTCTGTTCTAATGTTTTTGTCATGTATATGAAAGTCATTATGTAGTTTAGAAAACAGGAGATGAAGTGAAAGAGGAAGATCAGGGACCTGAGATGCATTAATATTCTACTAGCGTCAAAGATATTTCCCTCGAGGGGCTCCTACAGGCCACACTGTTATTACAGTGCCTATCCATTATCTTGTGCTGTACTTGGTATTAAGACAATAATGGAGAGAATAGGATTATGTGCAGATGATAGGAAATGCGAAGGCAATTCAGCAAGATAGGAAATGAATGGAGACATGATTCTTTCATCGAAGCTGGGGATGGTTTAGCATAGGGTAAGGGAGAAGATAAATGAAGCAAAATGAAATCTTTACAGGTTAGCTGGGGTAAAATGAGTGTTTACATAGAATCCGATGAGTTTAACCTTTTTGATACAGAATATCGCAGCATCTTTCTTTAATGCACCAGTGTATATCCCTTCAGAGGTCTGGTTTGATCTGAAAACTTACTCAACACACATAGGAAAATGACCAGTGTTAATTTGATAGAGATGGCCTTATGTAGGGGATAACCCTTTAATTCACTCCAAGAAAGGGAAAATTCTGATCTCCACTCCAGATTTCTGCATTTCAACTACAGGCTAGAAAAATTGTGTCCTACCCACTAAACAAAGACAGAAAATGAATCAAAAAAAGCAATGAAGAAGGACCGAGCATAACTAAGTGAAACGCTGATCCCACACTGAAATGCTCACATTCTGTTTTACTATTGCACACCTTTTAATTCCACGAGCACGAGCCTGTGGCTGATCGCAAGTAACAAAGGCTAATAATTTTAGGAGGCCAGCAATGCATTATGATAGCGATAAACAAAGACAGGACCAGATTGTGTCATTTACAGACATTTCTCTGGCTTATGTCTGTCATATTTTTTTAATTAGGATAAATCACACACGCACACTTGCGATAACAGCGCAATGCCAAAAGAGATCATTTTTGTTCCCTAAAGTACAACCATAATTTTATTCTTTCTGAGCAGCGCTTGAAGGCTTTCCTTCCGTTAGGTTAAAACCCAACAAAGTAGATCAGCAGCACGATGCATCCAAACAAAAGCGGACGTCCGAGGCACGAGGCTAGCTCTGTCACAAACCTTGCTCTGTCACAAACCTCGCAGCACACACGTCGCCCTTGTACTGGACGGTAGGAACAGCAACGGTTTGCAGCGCAGCAATTAACGCGCACTTGGCAGCACCCAAACGCCACCCTGCGCGCTCAGTCTCAAACCTGGCGTCCTCTCTAACTTACTGCCAAGCGATGAAACTTGCCCGTACGCAAAGCAAGCTCCCAGCACAGAAACACCGCACCGCTACTGCCGTTGCCCACCGCAGGCACTTCCTCGCAGGCCTGGCCCCGCCGCGGCCACTGGCCGGCCACGCCAGCGCAGCTCCGTGCTGCTCTCTGCTGCTGTCTCCCACTCACCGCCGCCGCGCTTCCCTACGCCTCCCTTTGTCTCGGGCCCTGCTGGTTGTCCACCATGGCTTGCATATCGGCTTGCCTCGGCCGGTGCCGCCACCTAAGCCATGGGACGTATTCATCCCGGCTGCTGCTTCTGCTCCGTACCCGATCTCCCTCCCAGCTCTGCAGCTGTGCCTACCAGCGACCCCCGCCTGCCAGCCGCTGGCCTTTACACCCAGCCTAATCGCGCAGCAAGGCTTTCCTCGGCTCCCCGCAGGCACCCCCACCCTTCTGGGAACTCTGTCTCGATGAGGTCTTTCTTCCTCTGGGAGGTTTCCTGTATTTAAAGTTTGCGGGCCAGACCCTGAGCAGATGAAAATTAGCATTACGCCCCAGAAGGCATATGCTGGTCTGTGGCACTGCCTGCACTATGCTAGCCACCGCCTGGGCAATGGCAGAACACTTCGCTTTAAAAAAGCTGATTTCTGAGCTTTTAGTCACATCCTGCACTACTTCATAGCACATCTTGCAAGGGGGCAAAGCCACCCATACAGTGATGGTTGGACCAGGGGCCTGTGACAGCCCCAGCACAGGCAGCGGCAGGGCTCAGGGAGAAGAGCAAAGTGCATTTCAGAGCAGAAACGGAAACTCCAACGGCCCAGTAAAACTGGAGCACACCTGATGCAAGACCCTGCTCCCCACTTCAGTCAGACTGGGGCAGGGGCCTGGCTGTGCCCCCCGACCCTGCCAGCTGCACCCAGACCTGGCACTGAACCTGCTCAGCCCTCCCGGCCCCAGCGGCGCAGAAAGACGGGTGGGGAGCTGCTGCGCAGACCCCTGGAGGAGGAAGGCTGGGAAGTGTCAAGATTCAATACTGATACACAGAGGACCGGTAGCCCAGGTGCATTCCACAAACACCAAATAGCTCAGGGCCCCATAGCAAGGGGTTGAGACAGCAAAACTGCCCAGCTCTGAGCTAGGGGGTCATCTTATACCAATGACACCTTCCTTCACATTTTTTTCTCTTTCTCTGTGATCAATAGGTGTGAAATTCAGCCCCTCCATACAGGTGTTTCACCCCACAGTTCAGCAGGGCCAGCATGAGCAAAGGCACACAGCACCAGCAGAACGCAGAGCATCCCCACTGCAGCTGGGAGCAAGGACAGGATTTCCCCAGTGCCCAAAATCAGCTTTTCTCATCAGCTTCAGGTGACAAGAAGCATTTCTGTGAGAAGTGCGAATCAGCAAACTTGGGGAATTAGGAACACACTCATGAATTTTACATAACAGACGTTAATACAGGGACATGTTAAATAGTAACAGCAGAGCTAGGTGTCAGGATTGTCCCTTGCACAGGGAGGTGGGGACTGTGCTGCACTGCTGGGGGCTGTCTGCTCGCCCCCTTGCATGAGGCAACACCACATGCTCCAAAGGTATTGCTAGAAAACCTACAAAGAAAACCATCCACCGAAGAGTAACTGTCCAAACTATGTTGTGCGGCTGGCTGGTGACTGAAGAGGAGCATTTGTAAACATGTTTTAATGCTTCTTAACATAATGGGCACTTATTTATATATGTTTTGTCTAATTATGTTTTGAATTAACTAAGTATGAGTCTAGACTGTCCCATAACAACACATGGGGGCAATGAGAGATAATGATGCATTATAACCTTTTATCTTGTCGCCTTTTAATCTTATGCAATGTTACTAGCTTTTATATTACCAGAAAGAGTTAACAAGAACAGACAATTTAATTAATCTGTTCTACTTACTGCGTACTTTGTACACTGCCATTTCTTCCTCAGCTGAGTGCAGGCTGCCTTACTCATTTGCACTAGAAATTACAGGTGAGTGAAGCAAGTACCTCCATGAGTCATAAAATTTACCAATCTCTTACATCAATATTTGTTGTCAGAAGTTAAAGGCAACCAGCTGATGAAGCCACTTCCAAAAAATATGGATGGATTAAGCACTTTCCAAACCACCAGTTTCAGTATGATATGGTCTGACTGCTTTGAATAACGCAGAAGGTTGCCCTAGCATGGGATCAGACCCACTGTTTTGGTTTGCTGCATCATATTTTATTGCCTGGTTTAAGAAACAGCTTAGGTATTTTTCACCTGGCAAGGCTGACTAGCTAGAAATCATCAATGTGACTTATGTAAGGGGAAACCTGCCAAGAGTATTTCCACCCAAAGGCCACGAGCTGTGCAAACGATACCACAGCCAACTTCCCACGAGCAAATCATGCCCACGAACACGGATGTGGTGGGTGGCCCTTTCCCCGTAAATGCAAAAACATGTATATAAAGGCAAAGCCACACTTCTCATAAATGGTGACCTTGGGGACAGTCACAAGCACGGCCTGCCCTAATCCTCTCTGCCCATGTCTGCTACAGGTGACACGCTGGGGTAAGGGCAGGGCACCAGCACTGCGCAAACTGTCCCCGTCCCCCCATACGCCTCTGGCCTCTCTGGGACATCACCCACACCAAAGCAATGGGACTCCTGCCCCATTGGGGTTGGGGTTCCTGCCTTTGAACAGGACTCCTATGCCCCTCGTAGCCTCCCACTAAAATGTGGCCAAAGCTCTCAAGTCCTTCCCTGCTGGGACTTCTGGATGTGCAGGCAGGACAGGGTCATTCAAACCAGCATCAGACTGGAAAATCTTGGGAATCTTTCTGCTTCCATTCTCAACTCCAATGCATATTTAAATTGGGTGGAATGGGGTCAGAGAAGTAGTTTAATGATTAAATCTATAATTCAATGGCTACAATTTGTTCCTACAAGGAAACTCCAGGCTTGAGGAGGTTGTTTTCTTGCTTGCTGCCCCCAAGGAACACATATGCACGCTAGAGAGCCAAGGTTTATGGGGAGAGGTAATATCTTTTATGAGACCAACTATTAGAGTTGGGGGAAAAAATACACAAGCAAATAAGCCATTCTTTAGGTCTGAAACAGAGGTTGCAAACTGCAGTAAAGCATGCAGGGAAGACATGCTCTGGGATAAAGTTATTATATTATCAATTAGATGATATGAGAGGAAAGGACAACTAGCACCTCCGGAGCAGCAAGCGGTCCCAGCACGGGGAGCCATGCAGAGGTCACTCGCTCCCATGGGACAGCAATGAGAGAAACAAAGACAGTTGGACAGGAGTGAAAAGTTAGCAGGAGGGGAATGAAAATTATAAAGTGTCATAAACCAACCCCCTCTCTGTTGGGTCCCTGCTCTTTAGTATCTCCTAGAACAAGGAATTTTCATTTGCAGTTTTTCTCTTCAGTTTGTTTTGTAAATCTGCTTTGAAAATCAGAATGTCAGAACAGACAGTTTTTCTGAAAAAAAAAAAGTTCCTCCTGTGATAATGGTGTTTCTGTACCTCCTTGGTTGCCTGAAGGAATTAATTTTGGTGTATAGGCCTCATTGAGTCTCACTCACACCATTTCCACAGACCCATCTGGTGCCCTGGGTAAAGACTACCACAGTACTGGTACCTATGTGCAGGATGCCCACGCTGTGGAAAAATAAACTGGACTACAAAAAGACTACGCTGTACCATTACATAAATTAAAATTGTGTGCTTATCACAAAAATATCAAAATAATTAAGAGAAAGCCTTTCTTTTTTTTTCTTTTTTTGATTTAGCATTCATGGATTGAATCAGTGAAAAATAATTTACTTACGATCTGCAGATTAGCTTTTTTATCTTTTCTGCTTTGCCTAATACATTCAAAATCATTGTGAACACCATCATAAAGAAGTACAAAATATCTTTTAGTCTGTAATCCTGTTTATGGAAGATGAATGTCCCATTTTACTCTCCTCCATTCCAAAGCAGAAATATATTAAGTACACTCCTTACCATTTCTAAACAGAAAGAGCCCAGAACACCTTTGTGAATGTTAAATAATTGCTAACATACCGACTACTATGTATCTCAGCAGACTGCGCCTACCCTAGCTACCAGCTTTCTGCATCTCGACCTCTGGAGGAAGGATAGAAATGTTTGGAAACACATAGAGCAGGCAATAAAATTATTATCTTGGATTACAGAAACTTTACCAAGTCTAGGCTAAGGTAAGGATTCAACCTTGTTTTGTCTGATCTGGTGGACATTAAAAGCCACCTTTCCACTGACCCCAGCGTCTTCCAGCTCAGACCCGTCACCTCATTAAGATGTTTCCAGCATTTCCATGCGTCCAGCTGCTATAGGTAGAGCTGCCCATAATGAACGACCACTACCTGTACCCAACTCCCTTAGCTATAAGATACATTCAAAGAGAATTACAGATTGCATTTATTAAAACAGCTAACAAGGACAAAGAAAGCATAACATCGAGACAGAGCACGCTTTACCAGAAATATTTTGCCTCTGCTAACATGCATCTGGTTCACAGATAGCAAACTATTAGTCTGATACACCTGAACTGACACTCCCACTTGTTTTAATTTCTCTTCTAATTGTAAGGAGTTGCTGGGTGCAATGTGCCCCATCCAGCTGCACCCTGAGAGCCTCTTTCAGTGAGAGCCATCTCCTTTCACAGCAAGCACCGAGGATGCTGGTGGCTCTCGGACCTGCCCAGGCTCTGGGCTGGAGATAGTCGGGGCACTAGTACCTCTGTTCTCCACTCTCTTAATTGCTTAAAGCCAATCACCTCTGCCCATCAAAAGACTTTAAAGGGAATGTTACTGAAGATCTAAAATCAGGCTGTATTTTGGTTGACATCACTTACCCTCCTTTGAAAGACAACGCTTTCCTTGGCAGGTGATAAACACCACCTCCCACATTCTACCGTAGATGCTGCTAATTAAACCACAGTGAAATTCAGATAATTAGCAACCTTTTCTAACACGGCAGGCTACTTATTATAAACCTTTTTCCAGATGAAATGGTATTTAAGACATTTTTTTAAATCTACTGTTTTCCATGCTCCCAAAATTATTTTCTGTTCTAATAGGAAGAAAAAAAAAAAAAAAAACAAACAGAACAAATCATATAGGATCCTGAAAGCAAGTCAAGCATTCATCACCAATGTTTGTTAGCATTTGCATTGGTTGACCATGTGAATACCGCAAGGAGTATGTTCAATCTCTCTAGCGAAGACAGTCCCTCAGATTATAATGGTATGGCATTTTTATTCCATTTTAAAAACAAAAGTAGATTTGTAAAACCAATTCAATGCCTGTATACCTTTGGTGGATGCTCTTTTTGACTTTCAGCAATGTGTTACATTACTAACATTTGGTGTGTGGTGCATTATCTAATACTTAAGCACACGTTGCCGATGTTTCTGTAAAAGGAGATTTGTTTATATTTAGGATTAATATTACTGGGGTGGAGGTGTGCCTATCCCATAGGAAATACTGCACATCCACCAAATCCTCCCCTTGCTCAGCTGGCTGAAACCGCTGCCCCACTACATGTAAAGAGGACTGCCCCACCTGCCCTCTCACTCCAAAATATTTATGCTATTGTTCAAAACAGTGCCCATAGAGAATACAAAAACCTCCATTCCCTTTTTCTCCTGTCTTGCAGCCACAACTGTCCCCTCCATCCCCTTCCCGTCACTCTTTGCCATGTTCGGCAGGGTTGCTGAAAAGGATGCAAGCAGGGCAGGGTTGCCAAAGCTGCTCTGCTGAGGGACCACAGCTGACCCTCACTCATTACGCTGCAATTCGTCTGGCAACTGGGGGGCACAGTTGCAACTTTTGCCCTCTGCTGCCTACAGCCTTTGAGCACCCCTAATTACTATTAGTCAGCTGTTCTTCTTCTTCTTCTTCCTCCCCTACACACCTCTAATCACACTTCTCCCTCATCAAGCTGGGAGCTCTGCAGGGGTTAACCCTGAAAAATTTTACAGTAAAGGCAGCTTTTATTGTAGTGACAATTACAGAAAGAGAAAAAGCAATTTAGTCTTTTATGTGGCTCACAGTTTCATTAATGCCATACACTTTTAGCCGACTTGAGTTGTTACTCATTAACTCAAAAAGGCATGGTACACAAACACCGCTAAAATAAAAAATAACATAAGATGGGGCAAACTTTAACTCCTCAAATATAGCCTTAATTCCTCAAATACCAATAATGATTTTATGTAATAGCTTTATTAGTGCCTTCAGCTTCAGGCCAAAGTCGCTATGAAGCAGCCTCAAACAACGCTGCAGGAACAAGAAAGAAGGGCTTAAACAATCTGCAAAGAATTCCTTGTTCCTCTTGTGGTGTACCAGGGAACTCTGCTCCTAGCGCTTGCTGCACCTCCTGTCGTGTGACAAGAGGAACTTAGATAAAAGGCAATGTGCTGCAGCAGTAGTGGTTATGTAGCGGTATAAATCTTCCAGTGCTACCTACACAGCCTGTGCTTCCCCTCTGCTGGGAACAGCGACCAGAAAAACAGCAGCCGTTTCAGCATTTCTCATGCACCTGCTATGTTCCTCAATATCGGCCTCCTCCTTCCCAGCTTACTAGTAAGGGATTTCTTTAGCCACAGAGAGGAAAAGCCCACTGTACTCAGCCTTTCTGGAGCATCCCGCACTAACAGCCCATGTAGACTCACCAGCCTAACATCATCTAAGCATAACACTGCTTTCTTTTGCTGAACACTAAGACCTGTTATGGAAGGCCAAGAACTGGTTGTGGGGCTTCCTGATCACAGTAGCTTCAAAGCTATCAATGGTGTCCTGAGACAGCTGGTACTTACCATCCAGGAGGCAAGCATCATGCTGATGATATCTTCCATTCCATTTGCTTTGGTGGCCAGTTGGATCAGCTGAGCAGCAACAAGGACTCTCATTGCTGTGGGACACACCTGGTGGTCAGCGGTGCTCTAACCTGTTCAGAAGTAGACTTCCATAATCTTGGTTTATGCTGACATTGTGCAGCATTGCATGCCTCCAGCGCTATCTTGTCCTGTTAGTCATTATTATTTGTCTGGCATTAAAAATGTCATTCCCTCAAAGAAAACTGTTCCAAAGACAGGCTGGAAAAAGGTCTAGCCAGCGTTTCCTTTTCCCTTCCTTCCCACCAGGTATGGATCGAAGCTCTCCACACAAGTTGAGAGATGTTTCTAGCATTCTGCTGATATTATAACCATGTTAGGCAAAGTTCCTCCAAAGTGATTAGTATCATTTTATCTTTGGCCTGAAAAAAAGCACAGAGGATAGACTGAAGTAAGACTAATCACAGGAATTATTTTTGTTGAGCCTCAGCCCCAAAATTCCAGAATTTGGAATTGTGTGTGAAGAGTCGCTGGCGTTGCAGTGCCCAGCATGCAAGCAGATGCCAAGCACTGATACTGAGGCTTTCCAAACATTTCTGGGCAGCGCAGTCACAAATAAAGAATTAACGTTGTTACCCTGTGGGATCAGGATGTATACGAACAACCTACAAAGCAGTTCTCACCTATCGCTTAACACGGTTACATAAAACCCACATCAGATTAAGGGCATGACTATGCTTTAAATAAAGCTTGTACAATGTATCTATGTCTATGGGTTTTTCTACAAAAGATCATTCAGGAAAGTTAAGATAAATCAACTAAACCCGTGATGATAATGCATGTAGGTTAAAATGCATTAAATTCCTGCATGGATATTCTCACTGAGAGGTAAAGTGGTCTGACTTCACTGTAAAAGAGGATTAAGCTACCATGAATTAAGGCCATTTTCCTTTTGAATTAGATCATCCACAGAGAAGCTTAAAGCACTCTAGGTTTTGTGCACTTACTTCACACATTTCCTTCATTTGTCTGAATTTTCCTACGATTGGAATAAGCCTTAGTTAAACAAAAATCTTCCCTACTGTATTTCTGGCCGATATTAAACCACAGTACCAGTTTACTTGGTTTACAAATGTCCTGTAAAAAACAGGTAAAGCTGTTTTGCAAATAGCAGAACCAGAGCCATTCCTTTGTGCTGCAGAGGAAAATGACAGCAGCAGGCACAGAGCCTGGGACACCCCGCAGGATCACCGACTTCAGTGCTCGTACTAAGCTGTTGCTAATCTTGAAAAGCAAACAAACAAACAAACAAAACTTGAATTCAGTGTTACATCCCATCTGAACACATTTCCTTAGACATGAAAAGACAGACGAACAAGGCAGTCTCGTGGGACAGCTTGTGATGGAAAGCATCTGGCAACTTTGTCCTCTAGAAGCCTGAGCTGGGCAGACACAGCCCTGGGGTACCCCTTGTCGCTGAACAGAGGATACGTTTTTAGAGGTTAAATAAGATGCACTCTGAAATTTACCCATCCCAGGCTCACAGATGAAATGCTAACTAATGAACAAGGCAGAACAAACACTTTCTCAGTCTGATACTGACTCAGGTGTTAGTTTATCGGAACGATAAATTTTACACTTGACTAAAAGGAAATTAATACAATTCACGTTCCTGAGTATTGGCAGGTAATTGAGATGTGGCAAATAGAAATGCAAAAAAAAAAAAAAAGGGGGGCAAAAATTTATTAAATATTCCGCTTGATTGCTAAAAAGCAGTTTGGCTTCAAATGTATCAGGGAACAGAGGGCACTAACTACGGTACAAAAAAAGCAACTCATTTTTTAAATATTGTCTTTTTCCAATTTTCTCCACAGCAGATATAGGCATATATCTGTAATACAGATTTTGCACTCACCTATCCATGACTATTCCGTACAGATCTGAGCTACTAACATTGACAGTGGGAAAGTTTAAAAGAAATCTAACATAGACAGACATTAGGTTTCTGTACTTCATTTTTTATTATTTCTTTGTTATTCCTTGACCTTCCCAAAAAGAATGAGAAAGGATCTGCCTACCCAAACAGGGCAATAGCTGCCAGGCCCACTGCTGGCCTCACACCTGCAATCCAGATGTCAGCTACAGCAGCAGCTCTGAGCACCTCGTGCAGAGGCAGCGGCTCTGCTGCCAGTGGTCCTGCGGGAGAGCTCTAGAAGCTGCTGGTGCTTTGACTCCAAGCGGGTTACGATTGCCTCCTTCATGCATCTCCAAGTAACCAGTGTCAAGACTAGGTTCCTGTAGACTAGACTTTTACACCACTTCACCGATGAAAACTTGGGATAGTTTCTCTGGTCTCTGTGATAGTACGGTGATCTGCATCAGGTTAAATAAGAGCCAGATCTGAGAAGAGAGTCTGGTATCAATTCAGCAAAAGCAATTAAACTGGAAGTAAAATACTATATATTGTTTATGAACTAGGGAATATGCTACACTCACATGTGCTAATAGAATGTTTTAAAATTGCTCAATCATCCCCTACAAGAAAACATTTTTCTTACAAGTCTCTCCTTCATCAATGCACAAGCCATCTCAGAAAGAGCACCCCTGCAACTCCCACAAATATAAGACCTTTCATACTAGCTTATAACACAGATTTTTACTTGCTTTTTAAACCCAACATGCTGGAATTGCAGTTTGCACTGCATTGTGTGAAATTGTTATTTTACTATTTATAACTTAAAGATTTCTTTAGTTCCTAGCTGAAAAATTCCCTATGCAAGGAGTTTGGAGAGCAAACTCTGTCGGCCTGAAACTCCCAGCCCTGCCACCCTGTGCCTCTGTCTCACCTGGCTTGAATCTCCTTCCATGCCCACAGAGCCCCTCTGTGTCCCACCACCCTGCAGCCAGTTATCCCAAGGGACAGTGCAAGAGCTCTGCCCGTAAGGGGATAGCTCCTTCTCCAGGCTGTCCCTGCCGCTGGGACACTGCAGGCCACGAGGGTTCCCATCCCCTCGATCCATCTCTCTCACCGCTTGCTGGGATATGCTGGCAATGGGGCTCGAAACGGGGCCAAGCTAAGGTGTTCAGCCCGAACCGCCAAACGTCCACGTGCCAGGTACTTCTGTCTGGCACAGCTTGAATCTTCCACATTGCAGAGAAACAGTACTTGAGGGCACGTGTGGCTGCAAGGGACCAGTCATTCAATGCATACTTCTCCTGCAAAACTTTCTTCATCATCTGCACTGCTCTATGATTATCTGAATGCCATTCAATCTACCTCTAACTTGAGTTGCCTAAGTATATTTGCATGTATATTGTAAGCATTATACTAAATGAGATGGGACTGCCTGTGTAATCATGCCATGACTTTCCCTTAGGGAAACCTGGTAAAATTATGTTCCATTACATTTGTAAAATACTACCCATTAAAAGCAGGAATAAAACTTTTATGTTCATGTGAAACAAAGCAGAAAAGATTCTCCACCCTTTAACTTGTATCAATTTTGATATGAAAGAAACATTTTCCAGGCAAGTAGGGATTCTGAATTTGACTTCAGTATTATGCGCTTTTGGCTTGATTTTGACAGTTAAGCCTCTTTCCAAAATTCTCTTTTTTCTTAATTTAATATTATGAAACAATGCAGAACCCAGTTCATCTGCCTTGAAGAGGATAGGCAGCAGCTTTGGAAAAATCTTTCTTGGTGAATTTTTCTTATTTATTATTGTCCATGCCATGAAAGAGAAAAAATGTGTCTACTGTACTATTCGGTGTCCTTTACTCTTGCTGCTGGTGAATTCATTGTTTTAATTCCTTGATGCTCTGGCAAACTTTCAAGTATGTCATGGGAGAATTTTAAAAATGAAGCATTCATTTAGAAGTCACACAGTGGTGATATATATACAGAGCTTCAATTTAAACCATTATTGCATACCATCCTTTTCCTTTTATAATAATCCATTAAATGCTTTCAAGTATGGAGAAGGAATAGCAACCTGTAGATCTGAATGGAGCCCAGATGACCTATAAAATACATTCTGCCTCACTGCCTGACTAGTTCCAGCTCTCATCTCTAATGGTTGCTGTTGTTATTCTACCATCCAGACAACCACACACATCAATTATACATTCTTCTGGGTCACAAATCCATTTTCTTAGGCAACATTTTTGTCTTAATGCATGATGCTTTTTCTTCAACCCATGAACAAAGTTGAAGGCCTCAATATTTTTTTTTTTCTCTTAAACTGTGTTGATCATTGGAAAACAGCTTCATGAAAATCAGAAGATACAGCTTTTTGAACTATTTAGAAGTGTGTGTTTAGACCATATATTTTCTCTTTATTACACCAAATATATTAGGCAGTACTTTGTGTTGTAGGTGAACATTTTTTCTTTTGTTATATCGGTGCCTGGCAGCACAGCTATAATTAAATGTCCTTTGCCTTCTCTATTTTATGACACTTACAATTCAGTCATCTTAATTGGACTTTTCTTAACATATAAATGGCTGGCTCAGAAGCAAAACTTTTTTTCTGTGAAACAAGTTCAAAACCTACACTATGGGCTATCTCAGTGACTTTTTTTAGAGTGTTTGACTTATGTTTGCCTTTTTTTAAATTATCATGATGACAAAATCTTCAGATAATTCTATTTGAAGTAAGTCTAAGACAGCTCTCCAAATTAAATTTTTTGCAGATACTATTCTCATAAACAAAGCGCTCATTATTACATTTCCAAAGGGGTAAAGTCATTTCACTTTCCTAGTTGGCAAAGTAAGTTAAGTAGCTTGGGGAAAGTAACACATCACTTCCAAGGGACTCTCACGCATTACATATATCCTTAAAATATTCCTGTGGTTGAAAAGTGAAAGTGCAGGTTTTAAAACTCAAGAGAGTGAGAAAATTCAGGGTAATGCTCCTGAAGCCTCCTCAGCAGGACATGATGCCCAGGCCTCAGCTTTGCCTAGCCGCAGGAGTTCTTGGTGCCTCACCAGTACGCTCCCAGGGGCCAGAGGAACATACCCAACCCAGGATCACTCACTGGAGCGTAGACAACCTGCCTCAAGGAGATTGCTTCCAGCCGTAAGATGCTTACACCAGGGATGTCATCTGAACAGCCCAACACCAGGTTCAAGACCAAGTCAGTGGAACAACCCCCTGCAGCAAAACCGTTATATTTTCATCATTTGCAAGCTCTGGTCTCAGTAGCCTTCCCAGCGCAGAGGCAGTTTTGCTGGCTACAAGATTAGGCTCCTCTCCTACAGGCCCATAGGGCACCACAACAAAATTGTGGTATATTTAAGTGATGCAAACTGACCTACTGAAAATGGATATTTGAGATGGTCAGTGAATCTTGTAGCTGGCTAAGTAACTCCACAACTAAGAGCACTGTGAAAACATCCATTCACTGGCAAACACACGCACCTGTCAAACTGGAAGAAATCCACAGATGACTACAGAGAACCAAAAATTGCTTTGTGTGTGTATACGTACACGCATGCATGTTCATGTTCATACAAATACGCATTCAAGTACACACACACCAGTGGGCACAAACTTAAACAGAGACCTGCTGGGCTTTTCTCCTACTGTTTTCTGCATCCACAGGCAGCTTTCTTGGGATGGTGTTGTGGTCAGAGGCTTATGCACACTCATCAGGGCAGGCTCTGCTCTGTCCCACTCTGGTCCAGCCGCTTCCTCCTCCTATGTCCAGTCCCTGCTGCCATCCTTATCTGGCAGGTCCAGCTGAATTGCCATGCATAAAGCAGCTCTTCCCTTTGGAGACCCATGACCAGGGGTGTGGCATCATCAGGCAAATGCTTTAAAAAAAAAAAATGTTCTCTTGTTTCCTTTCTGGGGAAAAAAAAAATAATCATTTCTGAAGTTGGCTTAGAAAACCTTGTCTTTTTCAAGCCAACATGGGCATGGGATGCATTATCTTGACTCACTGGTCTTCTCATCCTGGTTCCTCCTTCCCGTGATAGGATCAGCCAAAGTAGTCACATCTCTCTAAGGACATCAACATACAGAGTTTGTGAAGGGTTTCACACCATGTTTGAACACGTACAGTTTTCAGGACAAGGCAATGCTCAGCATTCAGCACTTGCATTTTCCATGCTGCAAACTTCAAGCAAGGGTCTTCAAGTGTTGGGGGAGACAAGAGAGGATGGTAGCAGAGCTGATTTCAGGCACTTCGTCACCATGCCATGAGGACCATGTTAATTCCCAGTCTCCCAGCCCTCCCACCCAATCTGTGCCTTCACTCACCACTCATCAAGCACATTTTTAAAGAAAACTGTGGTTTTATCCATGTGAGAACAGAGGTAGCCTTACAGGACAGCTGAAGTTGGAGGGGGGGCCATAGTTCTGCATTCCTGCATTTCACCTGGTCACCAGTTTCAGGCCTTTAAAGCAGCAAGTAGAAACCATTTAGCTGGATCCTATTCAGATCTAGGAAAACTGAGGAATAAATATTGTTTCAACATCGAGGTTTCTGGTTGGCTGGTCGGTTTGTTTGTTTGCAGAGGCAAGGGGGTGTGTTAGGTTTAACTTTATTATAACTAAGCCTATATAAATGCAAATACTGTTTCTGTAGATGTAATTTCATAAAGCAAAACTACTCACAATCTTTAGCAGTGAAATTCGAGTGGCAACTGTGACAAGCAAAGAAAAATGAATGCAGTTAACTTCAGCCATCCCTGCTCATCTGAAAGCTTGTGTCAGTTCCTAAATAAGCTTTTCATTTTCCTATTCAGTCTGCTGATCTTTGTTGATTTACAGCATGAATGAGCATGGCACGTTGCAACTTGTAGAGTATATTTTTCCTAAATAATAAAACATTTATTGCAGACCCATCAAGCCCGCTAGTAGCTTTGAATTATTATTGCAATGAAGTGCCATGTTAACAACTCCTTTACATTGTTGCAGAAGACTCTGCGTTAACACTATATGTAATTTAATCCCATTCAGGAGAGAGGACTCCCCAAAATATATCTAGGGCTGATAATAAATTACAACTTGATGCTATTTTTCTAATCAACCATTTCCCAAGATGGGGCTGCCTTCATCAAGTCCATCCCACCCCTCACCTTCCCTAGCATGCTGATGGCAGCTGAGCAAACTGTTTCCACATGGTCTTCTCCTCCTCAGCAAGCCCCAGCCTCAGGTCCTTCCTTTGGTGAAACAAGAAGAAGAAAGTATATTTAGTGGAGACCTGCAAAGATCTTGTTGCTTTAGGAAGGAAAGAATTTGCTGGGTAGAGAGTGAGGTCAGTGTTTGGTGGCTGTTTGAGGGGTCTGACCTACAGCTTCAGCCTTGGCCTGGGGTGGGTAACAGCCGCTCAGCTGAGGAGGCACAAGAAGCACAAGCTGCCTGCAGAAGCATCAGTGTTGGGTCTCAGGGTTTTTGGCAGCTGCTGTGCTTGGAAGGAGCCCCTGACGGCAGGGCAGTGCCTAACACTGCCACTCACCCCTGCTGCATGGTCCCAGGGAGAAGGGGAATATCACAGGAAGAGGCTTCTGCTGGAGCACTCACATGTTTTTGGTGGCAGAATAATCGTAATAAGTAGTAATTATTAACAAATGAGAAAAAAATTCCCCCAGGAAACCCATAATTCTTCAAGTACCAATCACAAATAATCCTGTCCTTGTACATGTTCCTAAAATTGGTTGGATGGTATTGCAAAGCCTGTATTAGACAGCCGTAAATAAAAATAGATCAGCAAAAACTTTCCTTCTCGTAAAGTGAGATTAACTATGTGGATTTTAAAATTGTGTGTAATGCTTGAGAAGTGATCCAAATACAAGTGGTTTAATGGTGAGGGTAACTCTGACTTCATATACAGAGAAGCCTGCCTGGAGCAGGGTGACTCGATTTTTAATTGGGTAAAGCAAACTTGTTTGGAAGCAAAAAGCATCATTTATAAATGCACTGTAAGACAATACCCAATTGATCTCCCCATTTTCTCTCTCACAAAATAGGGGTTCAAGTTTACAATCCAAGTCTATAGCACTAACATACAGAAGCAAGAGGTTTCTTCTCAGTCATGCTCTTCCATTATAGGTCTGGCAACCCACACAGGTTTGGTGTCAACTTTAACATTCTCAGCTGCTTCGAAATCTTAAGGGTGAATGTTATTAAGCACTCATCACTAGATTTGTGTCTCATTAATCAGAGACCATAGTCAGCGTAACTCTTCTTTCTAACAGGATGCCCTCGGTGTGGACAATACACTCCAAAACCCACCTTTGCATGAGCATCCTGCACTTTGCAGCAGTTGCCCCAGGGCTGCAGTGAAGCCAGAGCTGACAGAGAGGAGGGAAGGAGAGGCTGTCCGGCACACAGAGAACATGCCATGATTGGCTCTGGAGACGGTGGTATGGTGTCAGAGTGGACACAAGGCACACCACCTCCATGACAAGCAGTAGGGCTGCTGCCACACTGCCCTACTGCTCTTCCATAGCTAGCTGCATACAAGCTGTGTACGAGTGCTGCCAGCACAGCCGCAGCGCCATTCCAAGACTACTACAATGCCCTCAAAACAGGCTTAGACACCCCAAATATGATGTGGATGGACCCCTGAGGACATGCTCATGTACACAGGATACTCATGTTATGACCACTTTTGCATTGTGACACCCAGGTTTTGCTAGACACCCACAAGCCAAAGCACAAGTTGTTGCTCCTGGAGGCTTCTGGGCTTGTGATTTGTTTATATAAGACCAAGAAAATGATGTTTCAACAGTACTGTTTCTAGTTCTTAACATTTAGTTCTGCTATTTATGAGAAATATGTCCTTTCTTGAACGTCATTTAATTTAAATTGTGTCCAATGAGTCCAAATTCTTCCTGCATAATCTTCTATTTCTAGCTAATAAGTTGTGAGACGCAACACGTTGCTAACTTCTTAAGCTCCCTTAGGTACTCTCAGTTCTCCAAATTTCAACCAAGTCTTGCCTAACAAATGCTTTGTACCACATCATCAGGCACCCAGTCCTTTGCTGAGATTATTCATTAGTAATTTGATCTCCTCAGGTTTTTTTTTTTAAGACCTTTCAAGGTAGCTGAACTTGTTAGCATGCTAAAGTGTTACTGTCATTTTCTGAGTCCCTCAGACTGCTCATGGTAGAGGGCAGAATTTTACTTCTTATCTACTAGTTTCACTTGTGAAAACATTGGGGTTTGTTGGTTTTTTTTTTTCCCCTGAAGAGAAAACGTTAGTTTCCTCTGTAGTGCTCCAGGATGAATATTGACTTTATTCACTTGAAAAAGCCTCCTACTTCAGCTCCATTTTAATCTGCTTCCAGGGGCTGACTCTAAACCAGCAACATGCACATTTTCATCCTAAACTAAACAAGCCAGAGCCTCTCTCCCACCACCAATTGCCTCATTCAATCCAGTGACAGGAGCCAGGCGTCGCAGGCACACGCACCACTTCCAACACACACTTACCTGCTCTCCTAACAAGCATCGGTGAGAGAGAACAGAGAGGCCATAAGAAAGCAGTAGCCATGCAGTAAGAATTGCTACATCTGTCCATTAGCTAGAGAAATACTCCTGCATGCAAAATCACATTGCTGTTATTCAGTTAAAGTTGTAAGGCTGAAAAATACAACCATAAAACCTCTATCCTACTAACAAATGGCATTCAATATGTTAATATAACATGATTTCAATGTCCCTTCCACATGATTATGCTTATTCTGCTTTATTTCAAATAAATCACCCTGTTAGAAAAATTACTTGAACAGTAAGGCACAAATAAGTGAGCATTATTGTTTGCTGGTTGACTAGATAAAGAGTTAAACATCTAGAGGTAAAGTGGAGGACAATTAATGTACTAGCCTGCTCAATTATCATACAATGCCCACTTCTCAGGGAATTAGAGCTATTATGATCTACTCCTATGAATAAATGAGAATTTCAGCTCTCAGAGGGTAATGCAATAGTTCTGGAAATAATCTTTTTATGAGATTGTGGCTTTATCAGTTATGTTTTAGAGTCAGTATAAACACTTGTGTGTCATAGGATAAGAACTTCAGACAGGCTTGTAATTTTAATTTTCATTGTCATATTGTTTTAGTTCACTTTTTCTATGCTCTTATTCTAGAAATCAAAGGAAAAATTACTTTGCTTTTTCAGGTCTTCTCCTTTCGTAAAACATTACCAAAAAAGTAATATCCAAATAAAAATACAAATAATGATCCAAGCAATACAAATTCTGCATAAATTGTTTTCCAGTGCAACTGAACACCCAACTGAAAGGAGTCCTGATGACACTCAATGGTGCTGAAACACTCGAGGGTAACTCAATCACAACTTCAAACACAAGGAAAGATGAAAGGACATTTCTTTTAAAATTTCACATGGTCTACTAAGGCATTTCTTTGTATTCAATTTTATATAAAAATATTCTTTCTTGGACATTTAGACCCAAATTCTTTGAATCTTTATCAACAGAATTGCTGATTTTCTCTACAGCTGCCAAGTTTCAGAGTTTCATAGACATCTTCCCAGCAGATAGAACAAACCTAAATATATGAGAGTTTTAAAGCAGCCTGACCACAAAAGAAAGCTTTAGGAGAACCAAATAGTGGACCATATGTGATATCAAATGGGCAAGCCATTAGCATCAGCTGTGAACATATTGTACCAACTGGGAATGAAAATAAAACATTCAACTACCAACTGTTATAATCTGTAAATAGTCAAACCAATTCCTCTGGGTTCCAAAAATATATGAATAGGGTGACTCATTGGGGCCCCATTGTCCTGTTCATAGGTAATGCAGCAGATTTGCTCCTAGGAAAAAAAAATGTAACTGTGGTTAGTGAGATCTGATATCAGAGACAGTCCTTGTATGTTAAGACTCCTGGGCATTTTGAAACTATATCTAAAGATTGCACATTAAGGATAACAAAATAGAGAATTCTTTTGAAGCAACTTTTCTCTGTACAATGTGCAGCACCAAAAAAAAAAAAAAATCCCCATTGCAAATTATGTTGAGAAACTGGCAGAATACTAGAAAATTTATAGAGGGCACCAAACTGCTGAGAATTCATTGTACAGCTGGCAAGTGCACTCCTACCTACTAGTTGCTTCACATTTAATAATGCATGTTATGAACAGATGGATAGAATGTCAATAAGGCTCTCCGTATCATCAGTGGTAATGAAATACTGGACTTTGAATGCTTAATAGCACAGAAAACAAAAAGCCTGGAGGAAATTTGTCAATGTCATGCATGCAATACTTTAGCAGTGCTTTAACACTGTTAGCGTGAGGCCATATGTTTCTTCTAACAGTATCTACTGTAGCTGGGTGCCAAAAAAAGTTTGACACTTTTTTTTTTTAAACTCTTACAGCATGTTAAGAGCAAATACCCTGTGAATCAGTCAAGCAGAGTAGTCAGCAGAAGTGCAATATCATTACTCTTTTTATTCCATTTCTCAATGAAAAGAAGCTAAGGGAAACTTGCTAGTAAACATTGTTCTTTATACTTTAGTTGAAAGTAATCTCTTTAAGATTAAATATAGAAATAAAGGCACTGAATTGTCTGTATTAGGCAGTAAATCTCATCGTCAAGAGCTGTGGAAGATGTGAATCCAGAAAATATTGCAAGCATAAGTAAAGCAGAAAGTATACATAGCTGTGTCCAGAAATTAGACACGCAAAAAGGAATAAAATAAAAATTCTCTTAGGCAAATTATCTTATGCAAATGTCAGCTAAAAGATTTAGGGAAAACGCTTTGGAATAGTCAAAAGGAAGAGGATAGCAGAAAGCTGCCGTTCCGAGAGACACAGACCTGGGAATAAGCACACCAGGCACAGGCTTTCCCTGTGAAATGGATGGAGAAAAAGCAGCATGGTAGGTGGTTGTTTCCTACAAAGGCTACAAGGGCACTTGGAGTGGTGTTTCCACCCTGCATGCTTCTCGGGGAAACTCTGTGCTCAGAACTTCAGAAGGTGGCAGGCAGGTGTGGCAGGTAAGCCTCTCTGAAACCTGGAGATCTCAAGTTCAGCAATACAGCTGGAATCCAAAGGATTGCATGTCAGGAGAAATCAATGTGAGTTTAACTATTGATTCTAGGAGAACAATTAGACAAGCACTGGGTATCCAAGAGTCTGAAAAATCCTTGGGAAAGGCTGAAGTTCTTTGAGCAGAAAAACACTTTTTGCCTTGTGACTCACCTGCAAGTGCCCAGACTCCCTACCATGCCCTCCTTCCCTACACTGCCTCTCCAAAACATTCCTGGGCTGCTCCAGTGCCAGGGCACCCAGAAGTGCCCTGACTGATTTCAAAGCCACCACACAAGGCCACTGTGGGATGATGGTATCTTTGGGACCTCTACCACCACTAGACTCAGCTGTGAAAGTGTCCATTGTGTTAAAAAGTAATTAGAGAAGGTTGACAGACAGACAGCATTTCCTTAGAAAACCAAGCTAGAAATGACAGTCGAATACCATGTAAGCCATTCCAATTTCTTTCCCTTTTCTGCAAGCCAGGACTAACACTCATCACTAATAATAACAACCTAAGTTGCATTAAAAAGCAAGAAAATTTTTCCAGGTGCCTACAGTAGATGGTCCATATAGCACCAGTATCCACCAGCATGCAGCAGGAGACTGCTACTGCTTCCCTGCTGTGGCAGGGGAAGGATGTGCAGAGAAGCAGAGCCTGTGTCTCAGTGCCAGTAATGCACCGGCTTGCCTGCGCTCGGAGCTGGCACAGGCTGGCCCCCCTTTTGCAACCCTGAACTATGCAAACACAGGGCAGGTCCATGCTGGTAAGTCCACCTGAGCACTTGTACAGCTTTCTGCACGGACATATTTTAGTTTTTCCTAAATAGGGAGCTAAAATTCAACCCAGGACTTCCAAACCAGACCTCGGACTAGAGTAGAGCTTCACCCTCCTCCTCTTGCCTTCTGTTTCCCTGGAAATATTCTGAGCCCTGACCACAGCAGTTGCACTTAACAAGAATGAAGTGAATTTTGTGTGAGCTGCAGAAGTACAAAGACTAAGAAGGATGCAGGCTTTCTGTGGAGCAGAGCACCAAGAGGTGGGAGATTAAGAACCAAGTAGCAGCCAGGGGTCTTCATTCACAACAGCCAGAAGAGCTGTGCATCGAGAAGCAGAAAGAAAGAAAAGGGACCTTTCTCAAATCACTGATGAAAATATTCTACTTATCAGATTTCTCTTAGCTAGAATCTCCTACGTTTGTTGAACCCTGAGAAAAAGGACCTGAAGAAAATGCTGTGGTGAGCATCTGACTGTAGTATGGTTTGATAGCAAATGTAGTTCTCAGCCTAGAAGGTCTTAGGTGGGTTTTTCAAAACCAAAAAGATATTGATAAACTGAAGAAAGTTTCAAGAACAACTTCTTAAGGGAAAAATATAATAATCTCTAAACATTTGAAGTGTGTAAGGCCATCAAGGGAAAGGGATATAACTAGAAATAATGGAAAGAAAAAGCTTAAGCTCAATAGAGTATCGGGAAAATCTTCCTGACAGCAAGATGTATTAGCCTGTGAAATAGTCTCCCAAGGAGAGATATGGAAGCTTTCACTTGGGATTTTAAAAACTAAAGTTGACATAACACTAAAAAATGTTCTCTATGAAATAATCCTACATTGGCAGAAAAATAGACTGAATGATCTATTGTGTCTTTTCTCTTTCTAAGTTTCTTCAGCCTTTGATGCTTTGGGAACACATCCTGAACAGCCAAAGGTTATCAGAAAGGAGCTTCTTCAATTAATATGACGAACAACAAGATCACAAAGGTGATCATTATGAAAGCCTATTACAAAGCATCTCTTTAAATGCTGAAAAGCAGATGCTTTTCAGACAATGGAAATTTTTCCCAAGGCCTACCAAATATGACCTCCATCCACCAGTTTTCAAGTACATGCTTAAAATTAAGTATGTCCTTATTTCCCATTAATTTAAAGACAACCCAAACCTATGGTCTGAAATAAACCTATAAGAAAAGGGCTTTCCAAGAGTCTCTGAAAATTTCCACGCTCTCAACACAAACCTGGCAAATGTCATGTATAAGCAAATTTAACCAACAATAATGTTTGTTACACATGCATTAGCAGCTTTCAGGTCTCCACTGACAAGGATGGGCTATGTTAGTTCAGAGCTACTATTTTGATCACTGGTCGAAACCACATATCTTGCTGCACTAATTCCTATTTAGTTTAACCCGCCTGACACTGTGAACGGTGTTAATGAATATTACAGTCTGTCACATTGACTTGTACACAATAAAGAGAGATGCTGAACTTACTTTGGGAAGTATACTCTGAATTATGTTCTGTATGTCCATCTTGAAATTGTCCTGTCTTATCATATGTTTCTGTCACTACCAATATTAATATTTAGCACATAGTGTATTTCATTCACTGCTCCAGATCACTGATGGATAGTTAAATATTAGGGCCATGGAAATAATTGATTTGCTGGGTCAGTGGCTGAGAATGAAAGTTTTTAAAAAAGTAATCAGTAAATATAACCTACAATAATTTTTTTTTCAACTTTTTCTTGCCAAAACAAAACTTCAGGACCATTCCATTTTGGATCAAAAAGAGTTGTTTCTCTTTTTTTTTTTTTTTTTGGTGACTGCTGAAGGGCTGCTCCAACAGCAACAGATATAAAAGGTATGGTAAGAACCCCTCTCAATCCAGCAGCTTCAGCCCCCTCAGTAGGGTTTGCCTTTTGTGCAGCAGCAAGGCGCGTTAAGGAAAGCTGGATGAGCCTGTGCCCTTTGCTGCAGCTGCTGTCCTGCACAGGAGAGATTCCCACTTCAGTGAGGCCGTCAGCATGCAGCCCCGTGCTGCCCAGCAGCACCGGCGGAGGGCACAGACCTTCTGCCGTGCAGATGTGCTACATCAGCCCATCGCCGTGGCCACGCTGGCATCTCTACAGACACGGTCCCCGAGCAGACGTCACTGGCAGCTGCCACACAACCTGTGGGTGGATGGAAAGCCAGGGCTTTGCTTCCCTTATGAAAATACCTGAGGAACTTAGCAAGAATAAATCAATAGGGATGAACAGACGTTACTCCGAGCACTTGGAGACTGCATTAGAAAATGTTAGCCCATCAAAAGCTTTAAGGAATCCTATTAGTTCTCGAGCAGAAATACAACTGCTTATTAAATACTTTGACACCAATAAGTTGTAAACAATTTCCTCTAGGAATATTACTGAGGGTAAATCAGGGCTGGTTTAGAAGGAACTCTCCATTTATGTGCTTTAAATAGCAACACGCTATTTGTATACTTCTAAGAAATTCAGCCTATACATCCATGGACCATACAATATATAACTTAAGAATGAAAATATCAAATATCTTGTTGTCCAGAAGTTGCATTTGCAAAGATTAAGTAACTCTAGAGCACAGGTGCCCCTCACTCCCTTAGTCATCTTTTAAATCCTCCACCCCCTGCCACCAGGATTTTATCCCAAAATAACTCTCCGGTTTGGTAGAAACACAAAACTTCAGCACACTGAGGCGGCACCGCTCTGCCCTGTCAGTCACAGCAGTTTCTTGTAAGCAGCGAGAGTGGGGAGGAGGAGAAGCATTTGCTCGTGGGCCACTCTCCTACCCGTCCCGCTGCCCCATGGGCAGCCGCGTACCCCACCGCCCCGCAGGGACCCCTGCTCCCCTTCCTCCCCCTGCCTGGCCCCTTCCCACCCTCCTCTCCTTCCCACCTTTTCTCCCCACCCCCCTTTATTTTTCCCTCTTATTATAAGACTTTTCATAGGGTTGTTTTTTTTTTTTTTTTGTCTGAGTTTTACAGCTGGCACATCATCCCCTGCTGCACTAAATCAACACTTGTGAAAGCAGCAGCCTTCGAGTGACTGACTAGAGCTGCTGCTTGCAGAAGTGTCAATTTGGTACAGCAGGGGATGGGGTCGCAGCTGCAGAAGGAGAAGAGAGGCCCTATTTTATGCTTTAAAATGGTAAAAAAGTCAGAGGGGAGGGAAATCTATACAAAATATAAAAAGGGTGTAGAACAAAGAAAAGGAAGAAGAGGAAGAGAGGAAAAGGGGTTGGAAAGAAGGAAAAAGGGGGAAAATGATGCTGTACAATGGAACAAGATCACCAGTGAATAAGATACAGGATTTTTCTAAGTGAGCACTTACAAGTTAAAAACAAGTCATGTGCATATCATATAAAATACAGACCTGCTAGTAGTAGCTTCTGCTGGGGGGGTGTGGGGGGGGAAGTCTGGCTCATTAAACTTAAATTATTGTCTTAACTATGTCTGTGATAGGTTGGGATGTGCTTCTAAGCACAAATGCTGGGCATAAAAAGGGAATTATTTCACAGAGGGCTTTAATTTAAGGAGAGCTTTCAAAGTAGAAGACCAAGAATCCTGGATTCAGAAATTTGAATCAGCAAAAGTGAACAGAAATTCCATGTTCTGAAGACACCCCCAAATCTAGCAGTGTTTAGAAGCCCCCGTTTGAAGGTAGGTACCTATTGTTTTGAAAGTTAACAGGAAAATAAACCAGAAGAAAGTAGACCCAAAAGAAGAAATCACAAAAAACCTTTGTTTTTTGCATTACATAAATATGTAAATTCATCTAATGCATATTTCAAATACTATTAGCATTAATGTTTTGCTTTAAAGGATGCCCTTTGTTTCTTCTAATCTTTTTGCTGGGAGCTGCTGTTTTACTTACTATCTATTAATTTTCCAAAGCGTACTTGCAGTAAGGGAAAATGAATGGACTACATAGCTCTAACACACATTGATACAGACAATGTACTGCTAAAAAAAAAATTCAAATAAGTACACCATTTATTTATCTATTTCCACAGAAAGTGAAACTACCTCCCCTGAACTGCCATTACGCTTTGGCGGCAGCAGCGCTGGCAGCCCATGGTGTCCCAGGCGGAGCAGAGACAGGGTTCCTGCTCTCCTGCAGAAACAGCCTCCCGCACATTTCTCCACAGCCCTCTCAGCTGCCTGCCACATGCAAATTTTTTTCACCCATAAATTTCAGTGAAAATACAGAAAGCTGCTGCCAGGTCAGCTCTCGGCACAAAGAAGGCCTGGGAGAGCAGAGGTCCCACCTTTTCTGCAGCAGTTTACGGAGAACCATGAACAGTTTGGCTTAGACAAAGCCCTGCACTTAGGAATCCACCCTGTTCCCTTTTAAGCCAAGAGCAAAGCTCTCACTGTGAGATATGGAATATTTAAGTAGTATTTCAGAAATATAAGTCCCCAAAATTTGCCTCTCTAGGCCACCTTATACATGCCAAAGCAACCTTATTTTCTGTCTCCCCTACTTTTCTTTACCAACATCACCAATCCAGGTATTAGATGAAAAGAATAATAAAGTTCAATAAACAAGTAGACAGAACTAAAAATCAGAAGCCAAATAAAGAGCCTCTGAAAGGATAACATTTAGACTAGATATTCCCTAAAAAGACAATTCAGATGTGCATCACTTTGAAGAAACAAGGCAAGCCAGCTTAGTGTGCTTTACAGAAAAGTTTCAACAATTTCTCTTTAAAACATTGACTCATCAATTCACCTGGCCCAACATTTAACCCACTTTGACAACAGCAGGACTTGGTTTATAAGTCTCACAGTCACTGCTTGAGATGCAGATTGTACTTACCCGCAGAGCTGCGATCCCCCCTTGCATTTCGTTTTTCGGTAAGGCAGGTCTCAGCTGTCCTGCTGCCCATTACCTGCTCTGCCAGGGTGGATACCTAACCACTTCTCCCCTGTCCTCTGAGCTCCTGGTCCCTAAACTGGCAGAAAATGATGGATTTTTGCCTGGCCAGAGCCAGGGGAGCCTGGCCGGCAGGTGATGCCCGGCACAGTCATCTCCCAGCAGCTCTCCTCCCGCAAGCGGCTCCTGCAGGACTGGCCTAGGTGCATCCTGCAGGGTGTACTTGCATACTGCAAGGTACACTTGGCTATGCCAGCAGATAGGCAGCGAGTCCCCATGCTGCCTAGCAGAAGTTAAACGCAGCTGTGTGGCCTTGAGAGACCTCGACGCCTGGCCCCTGTTCAGAGTCCCAGTGTTTACAATACCTGTGGGTCCAGTGGATCCCCTGGGTGCTCCTCCAGCCCCTCTTCAAGCAGGTAGCCTTTAACCAGCTGAAATTCTTCAGACTCGCCATGAAGATTTTAAGACACCCCCACATCACCAGCAATGCATATGGCGGGGCCCAGGTGTGCTGAATGTGCACACTTTGGGGCTCACAGGGGAGAAGAGCAGAGGCTCCCCCAGCTCAAGTCAATGTGTGACCCAGCTGCATCTGGATGCAATAACCCAAAGGGGCTCTTCCTCAAGATTATGCTCCTATGTTTTAGGGCTTATTTTCTTTCTCCGTGCATTGTGTGGCTTGATTCAATACACACCCTACTGTAATACCTCTCTCCTCCTGTTCTGACCTTATCTGGCCCATACACTATTCATAATGTGATCTTTCAGCACACTCCATCAAAAGGCAGGTAAAGAAAAAGACACAGATTCTGCCCTAAGGAAAAATCAGGCACGGATATATGTAAAGACAAAAGAGAGGGTATGATGTCTGCAACTGGTCTAGGAATAGAACATGAGTCATTTTTCAAAGACTCTTTGGAAGGAGCATATTTGCAGGACAGATTTTAAATGTAGTCTCAAAACTCAAACACTTTACCACAAGAATTCATTACTCCCCTTATGTCCACTCCATTTTGCAAAGTAAATTATACTGCCTTTCAGCTCCCATCACTATTCTGTTGCCCATCCGGCCACTCATCACTCTTTATTGATACTCCCATTCGACTCCATGCTTCATGTTCATAAAGAGTTCTAAAAGGATATAAACATTCTTTTCTTCCTAATTTGTTAGATTAAAACACAAATATAAAAAAAGCCACAAAAAATCCAACCTTCAACCGCATCAATATTGAAGTCAATATTCAACAACGTGTACCAGCTTAGGTATGTGGCCTTGTCTCTCTCTAGTGGTTAGACTAGCAATAATACAAATAGCAGGCTAATTATTTAATAAAGAACTTCTTTATTCACTTGATAGAGCCATTGAGTGCTAATGAAGCCATATTTAGGTTCTAGCAAGATTAATATTATATCATCCCACCATATTATATCAACATACTGATTTACCAGTCTAACTGTATAGCATTGTTCAGACTTGTTCTAACCACATACAAAAAAAATCCTCTGGATCAAGCACAGTTTTTAAGTTTGTTACAGGCTCAGCCTATATAAAACATATGATATGCAGAAACAAGAGCAAAAGATGGCCCCCGTGCATGTTAGGCAGTTTATCAATTCAAATACATCTTCTCTAATCCTAGTTCTTGCAGCAATCCTAAAGTAATTGAAAAATTCTCTATGAACAAATTTAAACACACCAGACTGACATTAAGCAAATTAATCATTACCAAATTGATCTGTGCCCTTTTCATTCACCTTCCTCAGTTGGTCAGTATTCACTTAGCTCATTGTGTATATCAAATTACAAGAATGTTTCAGACCATCTTCAGAAAGTATTTGCACAGTATGAACACCGTGACTCCCAAAGACAAAGACCTTTTCCTTTGATCTTTACATAAATCACCTATTCAATGTAAACACACATAGACTGTAAAACCCCACTTCTTTAAAATGAGCTTATTTTTTAACTGTCACTAAATCCGGTTGGCAGCTGGTCACAAGCGGTGTTCCCCAGGGCTCAGTTTTGGGGCGAGTCTTGTTTAATATCTTTATCAATGATCTGGACGAAGGGATCAAGTGCACCCTCAGTCAGTTTGCAGATGACACCAAGTTGTGCGGGAGTGTTGATCTGCTTGAGGGGAGGAAGGCTCTACAGAGGGACCTGGACAGGCTGGATTGATGGGCCAAGGTCAATTGTATGAGATTCAACAAGGCCACGTGCTGGGTCCTGCACTTGGGTCACAACAACCCCATGCAACGCTACAGGCTTGGGGAAGAGTGGCTGGAAAGCTGCCCGGTGGAAAAGGACCTGGGGGTGTTGGTTGACAGGCGCCTGAATGTGAGCCAGCAGTGTGCCCAGGTGGCCAAGAAAGCCAATGACATCCTGGCTTGTATCAAAAATAGCATTGGGTTGACAGTTGGACTAGATGATCTTAGAGGTCTTTTCCAGCCTTAATGATTCTATGATTCTTTCTCCAGTTTACACATTTTTCTTCCCTTAACCCAGTGACCAAATACTACTGCCTGTCTAGCAGCAAGAGTCAGCTCAGCAATTCCTGGTCTCTTAAGGCTGAAGTTTTGCTCTAGTACTGTGTCACTCTGGATTAACACCTGGTAGATAAGAGACTTTTCATAATGTTGAAAGATGAACCATGGTTAAACAAGGACTCAAACACTTCAGTAATCCCTGCTTTGAATGGGATGCAATAACAACTGCCACAGCACTCAGCTCTATCAAAAGGTCTTGCAGTGTAGTTGTGCTGTGTTTGATCCCCTTATTTACATTGGTGACAAACATCAGTTTCACTTATGACAAACGACAGATGCTAGTCATGGTGTTTATGCAACACAGATACCATACTGGTGGGCACAATATAAAAGAATCCAAACAGAGCACGAAAACACATTCTGGCTTTGAGTCATATCAGTATGTCTTGCTAGCAGAATAGATCAAGATAAGAAAATACGGCTGAGCTAATAATATGCTGCGTGACAGTAGTTACCGCAGTTCCTAATGCTGCCATGGCTGAACTTCTGGCCTGCTTTCTACAAGTCTTTATTCACACAGGCTTACACCTCAGACAGAAAACCAGTAGCAAGTAGCCAAAAATTTCCTCCCACAAGAAAACTTTCCTCTGTTAAAATACATATACTCCAAAAAGATTCATAAACCTGAATGATTGTATCACTGGTTGAATTCCAAGAATTTTGAAGCAACTGATTTCTTAAAAATCAGAATTCACAGCCTTTAAATACTCAAATGAGCAAGTACTACAGGAAATATTAAGAAATAACCATCCTTTACACATTTATCCATTATTATCCATCCCAAAATAGCCTCAAATTACAAAAATATAGCCTAGTGTACACTCACTGTTACAGGACTACCACAGTACATTTCCCACTCTTGGGGTTTAGCTTGTGAGGATTGACATGGGTCACTATGCTATTTGGGGTGGCAGTAAGAGTTTGGAGGACACCCGAGAGCCAGGTTTGGTAGCAGAGGATTTCAGTGAAGGGCCATCTGAAACTATGCCCATCCCACAGCTGCCTCCTGCCCCTCTCTCCCGCCGGCCGTGCTGCTCCCAGACCCATCAACACAGCTGTTCCCCAGACTGCTCTACAGACCAGATCAGGATCTGATCTGCCTTTTAACCAAAACCAGAGAGCTTTTTACCAGCTCCTGCTCCTCACCAGCCTGAATCCACAGTAGGGCACAGCCAGCTGCAATGGTCTCAGATGCTGCGTTGTCCCATAAACATTTCTGGGTTATTTCTAAAATGCTCTCAAACACAAAGAGGGAAAAAACAATAATATCAATTAATTCTTAGCAAAATGACAATTGTGAAAGTGGAGGAAATATTTATTTTCTAACAAGTGTGTTGTTACGGAAACAGCTGCAAGATGCTGTTTCCTTCAACGCACTGTGCCAAGGCTTATGCGCCACGAGGCACCCCATGCTTTGGCAGCGCGGTCCCACAGCAGTGGGCTCGAGCCAGGCAGCTTTTGGCACCCAGCGAGAGCAGCACCCAACAGGAGGTTTGCACGCACTGAAACAGGTTGCCAGTGAAGCAAATGGGGAAAACAGCATTAATTCCCAGAGAGCTACTGCAATTTACGCTAGAGCAATTCTGACCTACTTTGTTTGTAAGTAGCAAGTTATCTCGTTAATTTGCTCAAAATAGCAGATCATTCTGTATGAAGAGATGAAAAACAAAATCCATCATTTCCACTGAGGGGAGAAACACCCATAACAAGACAATTCAGTGCTTGTCACTGCAGTTGTATTTTCTTCTCCTAGGTAATAAACATATGACCAGTAGATATTTAGTTACACATGCATGCAATGATAATAACTGAAGCCAGCATCCCTCCCACAAGCAGCATGTGGGAGAGGCTGGGGCCTGCAAAGACCCCCATCCCGCATTACAGCTGCTGAAGCTGAGCTGAGAGGTCCCCGTCCCACACGTGGCCACAGGATCCTCCCTCAGTAGAGGGCTGAACAGCAACATTTGGTGACTTCTAAAAGGGCTGTTATCCAGGTTTTGGTAACTAATTGGTCTACAAGCATTTTTCCCCTCAAAGCTTATTTGTCCTTATAAAACTTAAACAGACCTGGTAAAAAGCAAAAGAGAAAATCCAATAAACTCTAACCATATAACTTTTTCATTTTGCTCATAGCAAATCATTCCTTGATCTTTTCTGTATGATAAAAATTTTTTCTGCCTCTGTAATAGCAATTAATTTTGTTTTCAGGTTTACTTCATTACTCTATCCATATATTAAATTAAACACACAGGGCATACATACATGAGCATGTTCAGCTAGTGTTCAGATGGAAGAGTGGGAGAATTCCTTTCCAAAAAAAAAAGAAAAAAAATCAATATTTCATTCCAATTATAAAAGAAACCAAATCTTCAAACATTGGAGTACAATGTAGCTACCCTAGAGAATAGATATTTGGTTTTCTGACCAGCAATAACAGTTCGTAATTGAACAGCTGCAGAAAAGAGAGGAAACAAACATACCAACAAATTAGTTTTCAAACCTATGTTCACAGGAAATTTTCTACTCTATTGTGCTTTTGATCACAATGTGATAAACAATGTTCCTCGCTTACTTCTGTGATCTTCTACAAAACAGATTAGAATGGTCCATAGAAGTTTAATGTATTATATTGTATAATCCCTCACTCATAGGAGCAAATTAAGCACATAATCCAAATAGTTGAAGAACTGAAGTTTATCCACAACTGTTAGGAGTGTTAGAGCCCATGTATTAATTCATTTATTAAACAGATACAACCCTTTTCAAAAAAATTTCTACTGTGCTCTATTTAAAGAACAGTGCCTTTTTTTTTTTTTTTTTTTTTAAGTGCCTTGGTCATTATTACTGTTGTAAACAAGGTATCAGTCACAAGGTCAAGGCAAAATTTTAATATACCTATTTTAAAAGTAGAAACCCTGTTTGTATATTTTCAGAGATAATGAAGGAAAATATAATAACTTATGAATTTAATTTATATATGTATGCACATCTATGTGTATATATATGTATAGTCTACCACTGAAGTCATAAATGTTTTAATGCATCACCTGTGTTTGTTCATTTCATATTTTTAGGGAAGGAAGAAAAAGAAGGTTCTTTACTGCAGTACAAAGAAAGATGTTCTAATACCAAAAGATCCAATTAAAATAATAGGGCCATTTATTTCAGTAGGATTTCACACGTACAAGAGAAATGCTAGCCCTTGGGAGAATCTTCTCAGCTCATTTAACAATATATGTTTCCTCCGATATGAAAACTTTAGCTTTTGCATTATAACATCATTGCTAACAAGGCACACGTATATATCTCGTAAGCAGACGGAAACACAAATGTGGGAAGAATGATAATAGTTCTTTATCCATAATGCACTCATCTCAGGATATACATGCATCTGTTTTGTACTCACGCTGGGTAGCTTTTCCTCTCCACACATTTAATATACACACTCAAGAAAGGCTCTGTACTCTGAAAGACAATAAAAAGATTAGTAAAGAACTAAGGGAGACCAGTCAGGAAAAAAACTGTGAAGGGAAACAAAAAGGAAGAATTTGTATTCCAGATCCATGACTGCCAAAACATTTTAAATGGTAGCTGGCATACAGCTTTTTTCCACCAGACAAAAAAACCCAATCTGCTCCCAGAGTTAAGTGTAGCCTGGGCCACCCCTGGGGGCCCAGGGCAGCGAGCAGCAACAGGGAGATGGGTCAGGGCTGCGCAAGTGCCAGTAGGCTCCCTGGCCTCTGTCACCATCCCAAGGCACGGTACCACACCTGAAATCTGCAACTCAGGAGATGCTGTCTTCGTGGTGGGTGTCTGGGCAGAGGAGTCTGGATGGTTGTAAAATAGAAAGGCTAAAATTATTGGGTCATTGAAAGTGTACTTCACGTTTTTGAGTACCTGAAAAAAATTCTTAATTGGAGATGAGCTTTTCAGGGTACGACTGGTTTTATGGGTCAGTTAAAGATACTCGGGACTGGGATCTGATGTCAGCAAACAATTTCTAACACCTGGGCATTTTAACATTACAATTAAGTCATATTATGAATTTCCCTGTTTATACTAGCATTTAATTTTCTCTGTTCATAACAAAGTTCAAAATCGACCAGTCAAGCCATTAATGAGGGAAGATTTATTTTTGTAGATCACGTTCCACTGACTGTCAGCACACAAATGTTTCTACCTAACCATGAAGACAAATGTAACACTAAGATTTGAAAGACCGAATCCCTAAATAAATTAAGGCAATAATCTCAAATTACAGATACAGTCCTACAGTCGAAATGTCAAAATTATGTCCATCCAATTCAGGATGGAAATATGAATGATGAGATTAGGCATTTCATAAAGCATACATAAGGGACAGACCTCTAGGAAAAAGTTGGTGTTTGAATACTTTTTTTCTGCAATACAGTACTGGTAAGCCTAGAACTAAAGCTTACACATGCCTTGTATATTTGATTGACTCCATAAGGTTTTCATCTAAATTCAAAATATAACTGTGTTTAGATATATTTGAACATTTTATTGCATTTAGTTATGAGATATGAATTTTTCCTGAGAGAACCTGGGGCACACAACATTGCCAGATCATTCCAAACAAGTTAATTCTGAAATGGGCTTGAATCAATAACACAAAAGAGGCAGTAAAGCCAATTTTTACGGTAGTCACGGTTGCATAAAATAATATCAAGACAGTCAGATTGAAAGCTCCCTGCATCACAAATATAATTTGCAACCAACTCTAAGCACAAAGAGGAAATAGATAGATAGGTGGAAGATATAGATAAAAACAAGTGATAGATACATAGGACAAAAGGAGCTGGTGGTAAAGAAAGAATGCAGAGTAATTGCCATCCAATACAGTGTGAAAAAAACTGAATAAGTACGCCATGTAAGTAATTCAAGGTAAATAGAATGCTTTTCTTTCATTTAGGCTTTAAAACTGTTGTGAAAAGGCTCTCTTTTCACTCTATCTGTAAGGCATAGACAGACAGGAGATGAATGTATAAATAAGTATGTCACTGCAATACTTGGCTTTTAATGAAAATGGGTTTTTAATGACCCAAAAAGCTACATTTCTCTCTGACTTGCTCCATTTCCAGACTATCAGCAGGAAGTAGGTACAGCAAATGCACTTGTTTTCCATGTCCTTCACTGAATCCCAGGACGACTGAGCGTCCAAGCACTGTAAAAACCAGAGTCACCATTATGCAGAGCAGATACAGAGAAGCTGCCTGTCTTTCATTGTTTTTATTGAACTTTGAGCTCCATGACACCGCTGCACCTTCTCCCACAGCAGACCCAGGGGCGGGTTACCTTGCGCTCCATCTGCATAAACAAAGGAGGATGTGCGGCAACGTGCCTTCCTGTTGTTCTCTGACTCAAGGACACTTGTTAAAAGTGCGCCGTTCCTCCCACTGCCCAAAGCAGGCACATTGTGTTGAAGTGCTCCATGTGAAACTCTGAGCACACATATACCGGATGATTTAGTCCGCAAACGAAGAAAAGTCACAAGGGGAAAGAGGCTGATGCAATCCGTATCCGTCTTGCTTTCTGGACACAAAGAGTTGTTCTTTCCAATGTCAAAGTTCCTATTTCAGTCAGTAATAAACAAAAATCACGCTTAAAAACATCTAATAATGTACCAGCTAGTATAAATAACATTTTTTCTGTTTGTTCATGCAGGCAATAGTATTTTTTAGACTTCAGCATCATCAGAGAATAAAGGGATATTTTCCTTACTTTACCTCCACCTATTAAATTTCACCTACAAGTATTTCTTGTAAGGTAGGTCCGTGGTTTTTTCCTATGTTAGCATTTTTACTACTTCTTTCAAATGTTAGAAGACATAGAAGGAATCGAAAGTGAGAAACACTGATAATGACTGTGAGGTGCCACACAATTAGTTAACAAATGCTCCCATCCACTTAATGAGTCGAAGGGATACAGCCTCATAAAGGGCTCCACAGAAACAATATCAAATGATATCTGCATCCCCTTTCCTTTTTCTTAAAAAAAAAAGAAATTTTAAAAAAAAAAGAAATCCCGTTTGGGAGGCACTCCCAAATTCATGTTTTTTTCCATTTTGTCTGCTGTCCTTACTCAGAGTGCCTGCCAATTAATATTTACCAAATGTCTCTCCCTTCTTCGTTTAAATCAGTTCAAAAACTGCACCTGTTTCATTAGACCTATATGTGCTTCTGACAGCTGGTATTTGAGAAAAAACAAGTCAAAGTACTTAAAAATCCTAACTAACTGTGTTAAACTGGAATCAAGAAAGACAGTGCTAAGATTAGCTCTGCTAGTACAAGACACCAGCAAAGCACATGGGGGTACCCCAGGGACACAGGAGATAGACGTATGGTGCACAGCCTGGGAAGGATACCACACGTACGGACAGGAGCACAGAGGTGCTTCAGAAAAATTAGAAGTTTCAGACCCTGTGTGACCCTAAGGCCAGGCCAGTGCATGCCCCAGAGCAGCAAGTGTCATCTCCCCAAATGCATTTGGGAAGGATGCACAGGGTAGGCACTAACCGCTGCTGGAGACACTGGGCCATAGCGCAGATGATGCACAAGGATGCAGCAGTGGGGTAGAGGCAGGTGAGGGGCACCGGCCTGACCTGCAGCCCAGCCAAGGGCGAGCACCAGTGGCACGGAGGCAGCCAGCAGCTCCACAGCAGCACCACTAACAGCTGGGCTGCCTATGGCTCTGTGCCTCCTCTTGGAGTTTTTCTGGTGTCTTAACAAATATTTTCCTGTCGGGCATGTGTAATGTCTCTCTAATGTTCAGTTAAAGGTGAGCAGTTAAGAAGCGTTTATGTAGCTGTACTGCAAGAAACTTTGTGTCTTTGAAGCTCTGTCCCACATCATCAAATGTGGTTGAAATGCAGCAACGCGTTCAACAGTTACTGAGAGTGCCCTGGAGACACCAGCACTGGGCAAACAGGGTGGCCATATCTGCCTCATTCCCTAGAAAACCAGGCAAAAAAAACCTGCAAGACTGCCACAACAGATCAAGCTTCAGAAAGCTACAGTATTCAAAGCCAGAGTTCATTTTAAACAGCAAAACATAACAGGCCAGTTAAGAGCTTCAAAACCCAACAACAGCCACTGTGGACAACAGCCAGAGGATGCAGCCAAAGCCAAGGCACAGACGGCTAGAACTACTTGCCAAAGTACAGATTCAATCCAAGCTTCACTTAAAATAAAGTTGTTATCAGCGCTTCTATACGGTACAGAAGAGGAACCAGATTTGCCCTAAAAGGCTGGACCAGACTTTTTTACATTCATTTGCTAATACACAACTTGAAGTATTTTATACAGCACTTTTGTTTTTTCATTTTATATAACAGCTCTTCCAGATTATCTAGATAAGAGACAATTGCACAAGGGCAGCTAAGTCTTGTCAGAAAGCACCCCAAATAAGGGGGAAGATAACATCCAGCTTCTCTCTAAAATACACAGAAAACATCACAAGTCTGTGTGTTGTGTACGCTGATATACTCTGCCTGGGATTCTTTAAATAGAATTTGTGGAGGAAGAGACTGAAGCTTTTCCAGCTCTTTGAAGTAGGTTCCTTCAATACTCCCATATTTCCAATTAATTTTTTTTTCCTGGCCTCACATGATCTGCAGAACCAGAATCAAGCGTCCTGCACTCTGCAGGCGTTCAGAAACTGGTGTTACAGAGCAAATTAACAGCCATAGGGCTGTCCTCTATGGCAGTCAGCAGAGTCCCAATTCCAGAGGTGCTTGGTGGATGTGGCCAGCTGCTGGTCCAAATCCAGGGACTGTGATGTGACCCCGAATGTCAGAGGTTCATGCTCATTTCTGCATTACTTCAAAGATCCCTCCATGCCATAGCACCCTTAAATAGGGTCCAGGTCACTTCTGTACCATAGCTCATATGAACTAACTTCTAACACACTGCTGTCAAGCTAACAGACACAATTCAAAGAATTTAACAGGAAAATAACACATTAAAATGTCTTTCAAGTGCCTTATTTAAATTGTATCATTTCTCTAAAGCAGTACCTCCTACCCTTGTGTCCTATTTGTTAATTCTGCATTAAAATGCACCCCTTTCTCACTAATACAGTGTTTTAATAGTTATGCCCACACATTTTTAAATCCCTATTCAGTATTAATGAAAAACATAATTTTGTCATAAACTAAAGTGTGAGGTGAATTGCAGATGCAGTTGACATATTCTGTATGTTTTACACATATTTCAGAGAATGCAAGTTAAACAATGTTTAATCAGTCTAAGTTTAAAGTTTATTTTCACTGACCTAAACTACTTCATAACGTGAAAGACAAGTCAACCAAACTAAGAGAAACAAGAGCAACCATCTACCACAGACAACACCGTCTAACTATACCTAATAACTGTCAAAAGCCTACAAATTTCGACTAAAAATTTTCTTCATCCACCAGTCCTGCAAGGAATCACTTAGGATAAGGAACATCACTGTTTCTGCTTGTATCGCATACACTCTCTTTTTCCTGCTTTCTCTTTACTCTTTCGATTTGCCCACGTTCTCACACTTCACATTCCCTCTGATCTCTTTCCAAACCCTGCTGCAACGGGTGTGTTCCTGCAGCACAGGTGCACAGAGGGCGGCTCAGCCCTTGCACCAGCCGGTCACGCAGCTAGCTGCGTATTCATCCCTGCAAAAGCAGGGCAAGCCCAGGTTCACTTGTGTCACTATAGGCAAAACTCATTCTCATTCTACTTTTGAAGTACACACAAATAGTTTCCAGCCCAAAACTCAGCCTTTCCTTCCACCCTCAGAAATTAATTCTTTCTAAACTTTTAAACGAGTTTCTCAAATGAATTTGTCAGCTGAGAGTGATTTTTTCCTGCTTTATTTTTCAGTATATGGATTGTTGGAGAGAGAATTATCTTCAAATACCTGCAGTTTTTAGTCCCCAGCAATTAGCTCAGTGGTGACTAGTTCAGTCATTTTGCAGTCTCTTCTCTGATTATATTAAGCACAGGCAGATACGCTACTGACACCCACATGCACAAATGTAAAGGAATGCCAGCAATTTGAAATTAAATCAGTTTTCTTTTTTCCTAGTTAGATGTTATTACCAGTGTTAATGCAGCTCCTAAGTGCCTGATCCCATTTTTAAAAATTTTACAGTCTCCTTTTTATTTTCAAAATGCTTCTTATTCCCCTGTTGCTGTGAAAACCTGACTGTGTATATAAACTCTCTTATTAAATGCTTTAAGAGCTAAACAAGGTAGCAAAAAAGAAAATATTTCCTCCTACCTTTCATTTATATGTGTCTTTGAAATTGTGTGAATATATTGGGTGTACGTTTGGGTATTTTTGAAAAAGAATATTTAGACAGCAATATAACTTAAAATTTTTTGCAACCTTTAGAACTCTGCTCTCATAAATACCTGTAAAAACAGCCCTATTTATGTCCTAAAAACACACTTCAGTACAACCTGCCTGAATAACACCTTTGGGAAAGTACAGATGAAGTTCTGGATTTCCAGCTGCAGTAAGGCAAAAGATTTTATAATCATAATCCAAAGAATCCTTACTAGGATTTTTTTTTTTTAATACTTCTTTAAGAGGTTGACACAGTAGTAGTTATATCCATAAATAAGATATTTTTATTACAATCTAACAAAATCAAGACTGTAACAGTGATTAACTTTTTTAATAACCTCAGTGCTTCAAGACTTCCGATCCTAATGGGGCAATCATGCATCACTGTTGTGTTCCAACAGAACTATTAGTCTCTGTGCTGTGTTAATGTAATTGCAGTCTAATGGTTTACACTATCATAATAGCACTAAATATTTTACTAAACGGAGTACAGTATCTAAAAAGCGATTAAAATTGTTCCAGGCTTTAAGATCATACATTCAAAGATGAAAAAAAAACTGTTCCTTTTTCTCTGAATTGAGAGCAACAAAGCTGTCAAAATTACTTTCGTGTTTGTCTTCTTAATAAATTGGGTAAAATGTAATATTAGAAGCAGAGATTAAAAGTTACAGCATAAAAGGACCTAGTAAAATATGAAAAACATTTTGTGATACTTTGATGCTCTGATTTAGCAGGCTGGCGTGATTCAAATTGTCAGATTATCAAAGGATGTAAAATGACTCTAATCAGAATCTAATTTATTTTTTTAATCATTTCAGAATTTCTGATTATTTACTTTCATAAAACTTAAATGAAAAAAAAAAAAACCCATACCATGCAAGTGTAGCATATCCTAAAAAATTATCTAAGCAGCTCTACATTTGTGATAACATCAGCAAAGCTGCTGAGATACCAGAAAGCCACAGCAGCGCATCCTTCCCATGAAGGCGCTGCCCAGCTCTGTAATCCTTTCCGATGACCACGAATAATGAGATTACTTGCCAGTAACCTGTTGAGGACCTAACTGCATAGATCCTTCACACGTTCAGAACATTCTTACTCACAAAAATTACTTGATGAATGAAGACTACTTACATAAAGAAGGACTATTAAGCCAAGTAAGGATTTGCTAAATCTTGCCATTAACATACAACAGTAGCCCTAATTGCACCCCATAATGCATGCTGCCTTACTCCCTTTGACAAAGCTAAAAACTTCTGTAACTCCAGAAGGGGCCCTGAAGTTAACACCAGAGATGCTCAAAGCTCCTAAGTCTGCCTACAGAACTCCTGATATTTATTTTAAAAAATCCACTTCATCTAAGGCTAACTTATACTTCATTCTATTCACTATTTTGATACAATAATCCTATTTTTCTAATTTCTAGCTGAAGCATTAATTTCCAGTGTTTTTCAAACACAGTTTTCTTGGAAAATAAACCTTTTTTTTTTTTTCTAAAAATCAGCACATTTTGTTCAGAAAGGGTTTTCTGAATTTGGACTAGAACACCATTTTATTTTTCCAAAATTTTGTACTACTAGTATTTTCTACAACATTGATCTGCTTAAAAAAGTTAAAAATACGGGGGGGGGGAAGAATTATGTTTGTACCATTTAGAGAACATTTTGCGTAGCTCATAACTCTTTGATTTAAGGACTGCCAAGATCTACGGTCACTTCTTACCTGGAGAATAAATTTATTCTTTTAAAACAGAATAAAACAAAGCTTGTCTTTTAACTCTCACAAGAACCATTTAAAAAAATCAAGTGTAAAATATATAAAATAATGAAGTAATTTGGTACTAAATAATCTTTGAACATGCACAAAGGTGCCAATAACAAGAACTGTTTAGTGCTCACACAGCAAGTGAGAAGCTGTAAATATGGGACTTTCTAATATTGAACAGGTCCATAACCAAGCCATGCTCAGGCATACAAGCATCTCTCCAGCGCAAGCTCTCCCACAGGGTTCAATATCTCTGCTACATTACAAAACAAAACAAAAAACAAAACGACAACAAAAAAAAACCAAAACAAAAAAAGACGACCAAAAAAAAAACCAGAACAGTTTGCTAAGGGAAAAAGTTACTTAAACCAAACTTCTCCCATAAAATATCAATTTTGCCAAAGAACATTGGAAATGTACTTTGGGCTTTTGTTCTCATTTGGATTAGGAAATATTTTTTAAAAACACAGATGCAAAACAACAGGCAGAAAAATCTGTTTTCTAGAGATCTCTGAAAGGGTTTATTGATGCAGTATACAGACCTAATCTATTACTCTTAGATAATTACCTTACATAATACTCTAATTTCATGGAGAAGTTTAATTTTAATTTACAGTTTAATTGTCCTACTTAAGGTAAGCCTGTCACCTGTGTCACTTTGTGGCTCATAACTGTAATCCTCATTTAATTATTTACTTCAAGGGAGCATTTTAATTATGGATATTACTATGTGTCTAAAGTAACTTATACTTGAGGGTAGTGAAAATTTATACAGTAGAGTGCTCACCTAAATTTCCACTAGCCGTAACTCTCTGTGCATGTGTCTCAGCTGCAGAGGCTACTTTTAAGACTGTAGAGCAATGTTATTTACCCTATCTGTAGGGGGACCACATCTGGGGTACCTGAAAACAAGCAGGACTGCCAGCGCACACCTGGCTTGGATTAACATCAGCAATAACTGCAAGGCTCCCAGCTGAAATATGAATGAGAAGATAATAACTTCCACCTCTACATTTGACCCTGCAAATAGTCTTTGGACACAGGAGCAGACATACAATATTGGCTCCAGGGCGAGGCCAACACTGTGCCCTGTCTCTGTGGTAGTCAGTAACAGAGGTCCAGGAACCAGGAGAGAAGCACGGAGCATGAGCCTTCCTATGGTTTATTTCTACAAATTTGAGCAGCCAGTGATTTATGGGTTTCCCGAGATGAGGGCTGCATGTCAACTGTCATTTTTAATAGCCATCAGTCGACCAATCTTCCATGAATTTATCTAATATCTTTGCAATCTGTTTATATTTTCAGCTTCCCAAGTATCCCATGTCAGCAAGCTCCACCATTTAATCTATTGCATTAAAAAAAAAACCACCAAAACATAAAAATATATTGCTTTGTGTTTGCTTTAAATCTGCCAAATTTGTGGTTTTGTTTGCTATCACTGGGTCATCTTTCCAGTAATTTTAACTTCCAAAGCAGACATTTCATCATCACAGGAGCAGCACTACGCAACTTTCCTGCACCACACCAAGCAATATTTTTCATTGCCTGGAGTCCTGATCAGCAACTTTAAAAAGCTGAAAATATTTTAATTTTTAACATACTAGGCATAATAGCAACCATTTCTATGCACACATGCCCAGCCAGAAGGGAGGGTAAGGGATGCCCTGTCCCCAGGCTAGCCGACAGGTAAATAAGGCTCTCTGCCCGGGGCAGCCAAGGGGCTGCCCAGCCTCCTGTTCAAAATACAGAAAAATATGTGCTAGAAAGAGTGAAAACCAGGAGTCCGGGTCCTGCAGAAATCCTTTTTTCACCATTAAAACGCTTCCAGTGCCTGCTGTCCCCCCAGTTTACTATTCAATACTCCTGACTTGCATGTCTGTCTTAATGCCCAGAGAGCTGAGCAGCCCCGCAGGCAGTCAGGGGGTTTCAAATTGAAAGCCTTCCCTCAGCCTTCTTGGAGAAGCTGCTTCTGCAAACTCCCTTCTACACAGGAGGAGATACTCGAGTGCTGCTTCTCCACCAGCAGACAAGATGAGGGCTGGCGGGATTTCTGAGGGACATAGCTCTCCAGCACATTCAGCAGCGCAGGAAGGGGGACATTGGGGACGTGGGAACCACAGGCCACCTGCTTCCGAGGTAAGCGCCTCTCACACTTGTCACTTCATTATTAATGACTTCCAGATCTTCATAAGATGTTTATCTTTTTTAATAAAGAGGAACAGTTACTGAAGTTGGGGGTTTGGCTTTTTTTTTTTAATATTGGGATAAAATCCAAAGAGCTGCAGACATATTCTTTAGTACCTATCTTTCTGCAGAGATGGATGTTTGTTCAGGAGCTGTGTCATCACATCCAATTTTTATCATCTAGATTGTTCTATTTTATTAAACCACCTAGCAAAAACTTCCTTTTTCTCTCCCCCTTCCTAAAGAAGTGGCCATGGTAGCCTTCAACCTACAATTGTCTGCTGCCTGTCAGAGCATCCTGAGCACGGCCATGGCCCCTAACAACTGAGGGCATTCAGTACCTTCCAGTACTGAGGATATCATGTTTCCCATCTGAAATTGCTTACCTCATCAGTCACTAAGGGCCCAGTTTGGAAGTCATTAAAAATAATGAGAACACTGGCATTTCTCCCAGCAATAGTGGCATTGGATTCTGTGTTACTTTTCTACTTTAAGACATTTGTATATATCCACAAATCATTTAACTCTTATCTGTGTACTAGCTTTAATGAAAGTAATAACTGATGAAAGTGTGGGCTTTTTATTCTACTTTTTGTTTAAATAAGCTTCTGCCCACTCCATCATAAAATGACACAAACACTTACACAGTATATTGCATCACGAAGGCCCCGAAGCGTTTACCAGGATCACCATATCCATCACTAAAATGCAACCACTTCTCAGTCAATAAACACTTCAGCTGACAATGAAGTCACAAGAGAGTTTTCGGAAGGAAAACTGAAGAGCAACAAATCTAATTTGTCCAAAACAAATTTAGAACCAGTACAGCAGGTAGAGTCTCACAGGGTCCCACATTTTCATCTCCATCTGTATCTACTGTAGCATTTTTCCTCCTTGCACCATGCAAAAAGACTAACTCCATATTAACTCACTGAGTAACATCACTCCTGCAGGGTCCGTATTTTACAAGCTTTGACAAGATAATGAACCCTTAGTAATATGCTGCAGGCCATCACAAAATGCAGCTTTAAAGAGTTTCATTAATCCCCTCAAAAGAGAAAACACTGATTGTTGGGAAACGCATATTAAACCTTTAAAACCCTTTCCCTTAATTTTCAAGGTCTAGCTTAGGACTAATGTAAAATTTCTCACGGCTATACTTTTCCTGATAAGAACATGTATGACTTACATGTTTTGAAATAAGTAACAGTAATATAAATCTGGAAGAAAAACCCATCTTTAGATATATGTGTTTAATTACTCTAGGCATACCTTTGAACTGTACATTAAAAACATTGAGTCTGTTCATGCAGATGGACTCAAAAGTCATAGATCTGCACAGCAAGTGTGATATTTCCGGCTCCTAGAAATTAATCACAGTATATAATGTGACACATACATTTTGGCATCATCTGTTCACAGATGAGAGATCTCTAAGATGCAAAGGACTTGCACTCCAGGAACCCTGGAAGTCCATCCACACTGTGTAAAGTCCAGAAACCCTGGACTGCTACTGAAAGCTGTGTCCTCTTGTCAAAATCAGTAGGGCTTGGTATTACTAAACTGCCTGATATACCTAGGTGAGAGCATAAAACTAAAAGGCAGATACAAGCCAAATAGTGATTCAACCAACAATAAAACTACAAGTACCAGATTTAATAAAAAAGTTCCCCAAATGCTTCGTAAGGTGAATTTTAAAGGTGTTTTGGTGTTATTATCAGCATATGTGAAAATCTGAAGAGGAATATTACCATTGCATAAAAATTAACATCTTCCAAAAATTAATCCAAAAGCCTATTTGGTTAGGGGAATGAGCCACTCAGTTATTACAAATATATTTTTAAGGCTGTTAAATGTTTAATATCTTCACAAAGTATTTTCTTTGCATTTATTTTTAAGTGGTGAATAAGGTCTGTTTTAGGAATACATATTGCTTAATGTTCCCATTAGTTGGTGTAGCACCTTTTATCTCAGAATATTTTAGGACATGTTACAAATGGTTTACAAAGCCACAAAAAAGAAATTACCCAGCCATCCCTAGCAGTAAACAGAATAATATGAATTTGACTTCTCTCATCTATTAGATCAAGGAATAAAATGACAGCAAACTAGCTTCATGATTAACCTCTAAAATATCTACCAAATAAACACCCACAGAACCACTGGTGCAAGCTACACAATTTAAGCAATAGGTGCAACTGTTCAGGCATCATGAGTGGTCTCACCATTTTAAGACATGAGAATGTCCTTACGCGGCTTAAATAAGAAGTGGAGAACAATGTAAAAATTGATTTGAGGATAACATAGAAAAGCAAGGACAAATAAAGTTGTGGCAATTTCAGTTTCTTAAACTAGACATATGTTTTCAGAACATTTGGGGAAATTTTATATTCTACTTTCTCTTGCAGTAAATGAAGAAATGACGGTAATAGTTGTGAGGTATCTAAAGCTTGCCTGTGGCTCATCATCCAATTAATTGATATGAGTAAATTGGCTAAATCAAGCCAAATGACAGCTAGTTGCTCCACAAAAGGTAGAAGTATATCGGAGCAAGAGGCTTTCAGATAATTAAATCAGTACAGAGGTCTGTCCCTTTGAACCTTAGAAACACATTAAAAGACATTTATATTTGGACCTTCAGACAAAAGGATGACAAAAGAAGGATGACAAGTAACTCATATTCAGAAACTCATTGAGAAGATTACAGGTGTTGCAGTAGCAATGGAGAGTTTCATTGCAAGAGCAAGCCAGCATTTTTTCATATAGACCCTCTTCAGTGAAGGGGATGAAATAAGATCTCTCATACCTATTACCTCACATGTCCCTCTCCTATCATCCCCAAGGAAAGAGAAGACAGCTCGGTGCCTCTGTTCTCCCATCCCCTCCTACCACTGCACCTGCTGCACCAACTTGAAGGCATCCTGCCCTCCAAGCTGCTTCTTTTTACACTGAGACAGGAATGACACACAGGAGAGCTCAAGGAAGCTTGTTAGTCTCTTACAAAATTACATGGGATAACTACTTTTAAGGTCTTGTAAGAATCCTGTCTTGGCTTTGTGGAGATGTAGGATAGCACAGGGGATGGCACAGGGCTGTTAAAATTAATAGTTAAACAAGCCAGGGAGAACTGAATCCAGATTCATTACACTGGGGTAGGGTTAGAAATTTAGTGCCAGGTAATGCAGGAAAAAAAAATATAAACAAACTCCCTTCTGCTTTGATGTAAGCATCAGTGCTGACTAAACTGCAGGTTTAAAATCTGCTCTTAGGAAAATAATCACATAAAAGCTCTAACTACACACCTAAGCCTCAACCCTGCTGCAATGGGGAATACACACTCTCAGGCTGCACAGAAGCTTCCGTTACATGGGGAAAAAAAGCACAGCTTTTCTTACCCTTGAGATACTTCTCACCCTTCTTCATTTTAGTGGAGGTTTGTTTTCCATGCTCCTCCTTCCTGCCACCTCAGACAGCAGCAGCCCAGGTGGACAATACAGATGGGACATTGCTATTCATCTCACTCCTCTCTTTTTTGTTGTTGTTTGGTTGGGTTTTTTGTTGTTTTACAGGCATCAGAATGAGAATTCTGCCCAAGGCACTGCCTGTGTCACATGGACTGAGTCACAGTCTGTGTCACTTGCTGAACCTGAACACTGGACATTCACTGATGGCTTTCATCAAGCCGGTCCTGAACTGTGGCAGCCAAGAAGGTACAGGTAACGCTCAGTGTTGACACAAGGACAAGGTGCATGGAGAAGGCTGATGTGTCCCCAAAATGCATGGATGAAAAGGATATCCTGGGAACAGAGAAAAAGAAGAAAATGGCCTCAAAAACATGAGGTATTATTATGATCAAATTCATATTCAGGCCTACTTTAACAGAAAGACAAAAATTAGTATTTAAACTCAAAACAGATCCTTCCTCTCTCTTGTCAAATCCTTCCAAACGCTTCATGTATACAAATTAAATTTCTAATGGCCAAACAATTCTAAAAAATATAGATACTCAAGCACAGCAAAGACGCTGTTATTCTTTCCATTTCCCAAAGCCACCCATTCACCCAGATCAAGCTACCTTCCCAAAATATTGCACACCAGTAGAAAAGCCAAGCCTTTGATTTTCACATCCAAATGTTAGCTAAGAAAGTGCTCAACCCTGAAGACATTTTCAGACAATTAGTTCAGAGGCTTTGCACAATTTAATCAGAAGTTTTAAACTCCGATTGTGCAATTAAACACAGTATACTCTTGCAGTTGCAATTTATCACACTGCTACCGTGTCAAGTAATCTGGCCGACAGAACTGTCTGGTACCTAGGAGTGGAGAAATGAGAAGGATAATGTTCTGTAGGAAAGCAGGTCTATCTAACATTTTACAATGCTAAAAATACCCTTGGGACTTGTTCTGATATCTTGTAATTATGCACACATATCCTGATTTATGGTGCATGTCTCCCAGCTCAAAGAAGTATGCACTCTGCTTCATATCTTGCCCTATTTATGTGTAAAATACTTGAGTCCGTAATGTCATAAAAGAGACGACAGGCTCATTGCACATGTTACTATCGATTTCATATGAGCATGGGGCATAATCTAATGATCCTTTTCAGCTAAGGATAAATATGCACAATTTAGTCTTAAACAGAGTCAGTGTCAGATGATTTCAACTGCTGCCTTTGAGAAATGTGCCTGTGATGCTAAAGATCTCTGCTGTCCAGCCTCCTTCTTAAGGCTGCGGGGAGTGTAGCACAGGAGACAGAGACAAGCAAGCTGGAAAAGGGACAAGAAACATTAGCACCTGTGTATCAAGAAACACAACTTCTTCAGGCCAAACTTGTGAATTCATGTCCCACTTCCGCCCCCCACCATCTCCATATTACCCTGCTCTCTCGCTGGGCAGCTACAGTAATTAACAAAGAAAAGAGAATCTACCTTGTCCAAGTGAGTATTAGCAAAGGGTGAGGTGGTCGATAGCAAAATAGGTATGTATTTTAATCATGAAGACTACTGAAGGCCTCTTAACTAGTAGGTATATACAGCTCCTTTTCAGTCATACACCATTTCAAAAGAAGAAAAGATGACCTGGCTTAGACCAAGACACCTGATCTCCATTCCCCAAGTCTGCCCTGCAACCCTCACACAACCATGGGCATGTCATTGACATCCTCTCTTTGTCTGGAGACGGAAGCAAAAAGAGTGACCAAATATTCATTTGTTTGTGGGTTGCTTGTTTTTTTAAAGTTTTCCACCAGTTTCCAAATAAAACCACACATGTAGATTTAACGTTGTAACATGTTTCTCTCCACCTATTACATGCTAATAATTAAAAGAGGAAACGTGGTTTAAGTGCAACTGGGTGGCCTTAGCTGCTGCTTGTACAAGGAAGAGCTGGAATTTGCATGTGCTAACAAGGGATGCAAAGACTATACTGGGGAGAAGGGTCTTCAAATAATTTCAGCTGCCATGATGTCAAATACTGGGGTCATTAAACATTTGATTACTTTTTTTTTTAACATACATCCTCAATTTGTTTTACAGTTGTATACATATTTACTTACACACTTAGCACAAAAGAAAGAGTTATTGCAGCATTTTTAAAATACTTTTGAACAGGAACCTATCAACGTAAGGTCCAGTTTATCCATGGCATAAGTACATTATTTCACTGACTACCATACTACTTTTTCAAAAGCAATTTAGCTTGTAAGCTGAATCCAAGCTTTATCCCATTCTACAATACAGATTCAAGTTGCTGTTCTCCAGCTTTAACATCTCTGTACTCATTTCCTTATTGTTCAGATACAATTAAAAATGTACTAATAAAAAACTCATAATATTACCAATCACTGCAACATATAAAATGTACTAATAAAAAACTCACAATATTACCAATCACTGGAACATAATTACCAATTCACAGAAAAGGCTACAACCAAAACCTGAAAGGTACATAGTAACATTATTTCCATTTATTTATTTTTCTATTTACCTACAGCCATTATGCATCATTTATACGACTTTGTTCTTTCTAGTGGTGGTTGCACTGAACTTTCCTGCATTACGATAGAGCTATTTTTTTTTTTTCTATTCAGATACAAGCAAGTTTTTCTTCTTCATTCTGGAATTGATATATGAAGTGAGATGTGGCTCAAATGAATGTTTTCCCCCACACATGCGGAAGCCACAAAATTTATGGAAAAGCCCAGGAAGAATTTACAGAGTTTTCATGCTTTTTCAGCAAAGTTCACATAGATAGATATGCAGCCAATTTTATGAATAACCTAACCAGATAAAAACAAGTGACACTTGTATTTAATAACCTCTTCTGGGAACAATCTAATTTGCATACTTCTAAATTTTCATATTTTAAACATTTTTGAGAAAATGAAATTAGTAGGTTTGCTTGTCCTAATTTCTTGCTATGAATAGTTCCAGCATCCATGTTTGTTAGCTTTTTTTTTTTTTTAAAGGGTACATGCATTCTTGCCAAGATAAGATCATTTTTCTTGGCACACCACTAACTTTTTTTAATGTTCCCTATTTCAGGGGGCTTATCTATTTAAACAGGTAAGGGCCCTGTTACACCATCATGCTCCAGATGTAGCCTAGAAATAATTTTATTAATCCAAAGTCAATTAGGTGCTGTGGCAGAGAGGAGCAAAACCTAGTCTTCTTAAGACACAATCCAACATTTTAATGACAATCAATACCTTCCTCTCTCTCTAAGTGAGCTCTCTGATTATTATTAATCTTGATGAATAGGAAGCTGAACACTGGACAGGGTGAAGGACTAGACTGTGCCTCTGCTGCCAGTGTGATCTTGAACTGAATGCAGAAAAGCAGGAGTGGACATTTTTTGTTTTAATTATCTCAGCATGGCTAGACCATGGAAACAAAGTTCTCATCAACATGCTGTTGACACAAATTTATAATCCAGGCACAGCATAAATTTTTAGAAAATAAATTAATTTTTAGAAGACATAAAGAGAACAGTCATAAAAGCAGAGAAGAGGGTTTAATTCTTTGGGTTTGGTGCAATTGTCTTACAAGATTCTCATCAGAAGAGGATAAATGAACAAAAAAATGAATCTTGAGCTACATGCTTACATGGAAGCAAGGAGATATCACAGAAATGATTGTTCATGCAGATTATTTTGGAACTGCCCTTTGTGCATCTGAAAAGCCACCTACAGAAAAAGAAAGGTAGAAGTAAACTTAAGCAACCTGAGGTTATAGCACATACATTAACAACTTAAAAATAAGTGATGAAAGCTTCTACAGCAAATCAAACACAAAATAAGCTATCAACATGTTAACAACTATTATTTCTACAGTGATATTTTATAGGCAAAGTCAAAACAACAAGAGCCCTGATTCAGAAAATAGAGAATATAATGGCATTAGTCCTTTCTAGCCATCTGGATCCACAGGGATATTTAACACCACAAAGAACTACAGCCTAACACAGAAACCATATGGACAAAAGAGAGAAGGATGGACATAAGAGTCATTTAGCCTCAACAGCCCAAAACTGTCAGGAGTCTACCATTTTTAGACTGCAAGATACAGCACATATTTAGCATCTGAAAAGTCTGGATTTTGTAATAAGCACCAGACTCAAACTTAATGTGCAGAGGATATAGTCTCTTTGTAACACATTCAATAACATGGTACTTGATTGACTAAGAAGAGCCATTTAGACTTTACATATTGAGCAATGGCTCATCTACAAAATGTCAGCGTATAGAAAAAGCAAAAGGACACATTACAAAAGGATATCCAATCCTTCAGATAAGACTTAAAAGCAATATATAATATATCCCGGATTAATAACATATTAATAGCTGTGGCAAACTCATACCATTCCCATTTCAATAGCCTGAGCCAAATAGGGAATGCATCTGACTTTATCTTTTCAGTTATTCTACTTTTTAACAGTTACATTGAATCAGGTCAAGCAGAACCCAAGATACTTTATTTCAAGCCTATTTCAATGGTTAGAGCAGCATTTTGAATAGAAAGCGAGAGTGGTAATGTTCTCTGTATTTTAAACTATTTTAATAGTTTAAATAAATGAAACTTATTGAAACTGGTTTCCAGAAATGAACTTGAATCATGCACAAATGTGCTGTTTCAATAAAGAATAAGATCAGCAGCGCAGAAATGAATTACATTAAAAAGCAAAAATATGCCAAATCAGACAAAGATTTAAAACTCCAATACATCACAGGTGATTCTCCGGTAGCATGTGTTTCCACTCAGAGTACACCTATTGCACACAGAAAGTAGGAAATGAAAAGAAATGCTAATCCACACAACAATGCAGCTTCACAGAAGCAGTGAAGTGACACAAGGGTTTCAGTCAGGTCCTTAAAAGCAGGCATTGGGCCAAAACGAGATATAGCAGGACACAAAAGAACTAGGTGAGTGACTTGGACAAGGAAGGGCTCCCACCTCCCTCTCTACCCTGCTGTCAGTGCTCCATGAAGCAGCTGCCTGCAGCACCACCGGAGTACGTGTAGGAAAAATATCTTCGAGAAATTCAGGTACTAGAGGTTACATGGTGGTGCTTCAAAGCATGATGTTTCTAAGATCATTCTCTCATTATGTTTCTTTTTATAGACACAGACCCATGAAGGAAAGACCTTGCTGACTGCCACAGTTGCTCTGCTGAGATATGCTATTGGCATAGAGCTGGCAAAATTATACTATATTAAAACAGAAGTCTTAGCAGTTACCTTCACTTAAATACAAAAGCATACACATCCCCTGCTTTCAGCAAAAGAGCAAATAAACAGAAAATAAAACTGTACGTAACAGCAACTTCTTCAGCTGCAACAACAGTAACGTTCATGCAGTTATTGTCTAGTGCTCCCAGGCCAACATACCAGTTCATTGTTACACAGGAGTAACGGAAAGAGCTGACTAAACCAAGTACCCTTCTGCCATGCTCATGCACCGCTTGCTCAGAGCCAGCCTGAGGACCTGCAGCATCCCTGGGCAGTGCCCACTGCCCAGCATCACGCAGCACAGCCATGCTGGCAGGAGCCTGCTTCAAAAAATCACTGGAGAGCACATGCCCACAGTAAACCTCCACCACAGATCCACAACATATTTAGGTATTAGGTACTCATATTTTATATTTCAAACCAGAACTGTAGGCCTCAAAACCCACATCAGCTGACCCTGGAGATGCTAAAATTTTCATCACAAAAGCTAGGTAAGCCCCAAAATTTCCACATCCAGCAAGGCATGCCCAGAAACACCTCAACCCCAGCAGGTCTGAGGAATTCACATCTTTGAGGCCTGAGCTTCATTAGGAACTGCAAACAGAGTTTCTCCCCCTGACATCTTGCCTGAGGAGGTCAGTCCCACAGGCAGGCAGTATTTTTACCTAGACAGGTTCCACACAAAAATACAGCAGTAAAGGCTTTCCTCAAAATCAATTGTTATCATCACCGTAACAGAGGTGGTGTATCTTGCACTCTTCCAAAGAGCTCTTCTCCGCTACCATGTACAGAAATCAGTTGCCTATTTCAGGAAAGTGGAATAAACCTACAGGGTGAGGAGAGAACCCAATGACCAGACATTGCAATTGCTCACATTCTGGCTGTAAAGTCCCCTTATAAACCTATGCCTAACTTGACTGGCAGCTCGTTCTCTGTCTGGAGTGAAGGAAAGGGGAACAATTATACTATCTCAAATCATCGTTATTGTTTCAATGATTGCATTAGCATTCTCCAAGCATAAACGGTCCGCAAAACATTCGAGGCAGACATCTAATGATGGATTTTCCCAACAGAGAAAGCAATTCCTCTAAGCAATAAAACAGTCTGTGAGAAATCCTGCAGTCATAAATCTAGTATTTCTCATTACAAAATTTACATCAGCCACGAAGTGATTACTTCTAAAATTACAAACCCTTGTGGGCAGCAATATTAGTGGGTTACCAATTGCCATTCTCATGAGTCATGAGAAAAGCAGTCCAAGTCATAATAGCCTTGTAAAGAAACCAAAATATCAAAAGAATTAATTGCCTTATTATAGACAGAAAGTTTAGGGCATCCACATAACGGGCACCTAGGCATCAAAGTACAAAGACCAGTAGTAAATCCCCACAGAAACTCTCAAAGGTTACACAGGAAAGTCTGAACAACACAGCTTTGTCACAACTTTTCAACATGTCCTCCACAAAAGCAGCGCCCAGACCCCTTAGCCCTCCCCAGCATTTCCTACATGGGGGCAAGGACTGTACAGGAAGGAAAGAGAGGGAAGAGAGAAGAGAGGATGCATCCATGGCTTCCCGCTCCTGCAGAAAGCATGCGGTCACTTCAGTCCCCAAGGGGAAGGGCAGCAGCTAACTCACCTGGCCCCCACCCTGTGTCAGCTATTGGAGGGGTGCAGGATGTTTGGCACTTGAGGAGGCAGGTCCCATCCAAAGGCATTGAAGAGGGGCGAGGGGATACTTGGGGCCATGTATGCATGAGTTTTGCCCAGCTAGCTTGATGGTGGAACAGACTTATCCAGAACTGGTCAGGGAGCAGGCATGTCCCTCAGTTTGAGGATCACTGTCCCACAAAGGCAGTTCGGCTCATCTGTTTCTTCTTGTAGCCTTCTCTTCCCAAGACACTGCAATCTAGCAACAAACTGACACGTGAGAATCGGGGGGCTCTAAGAACCACTGTGATTAAACCAAACGCACATTAGTAGAAAAAACACGTCCTCCAACACCTCGCTTGGGCAGAGATAAGTGTTACCAATTCCTTCAGGAAAGCTAAGAAATTGCAACGAGCGCTTTAAACACAGGATTGATACCACAGTTAATATAATCAGAAATAAAATAAAATCTGTTTAATTCATCTGGATTCACGCTTCACATACATTAAGAAACTTTTCTAGTTTAACTGCAGAGAAAACAGAGGAGGAGAGCCCTTTGCAAGCAGATATACTCAACTGTAAAATTCATTTCTGCACAACTAGTTAAACATAGTTAAACCAACTAGTTAAACCAAGATAACATGTGTTATCTTGGTTTTGACTGCTTACAGAAATGGAGGTCCACTCAGAGAAGAAAAAAAAAAAAAAACACTAAAGGCAAAGTAAGAAGTTGTAAGACTTTATGATCACAAGGTACGTTCTTCATACATAAATTGACCTCGCTGTGGCTTGCTCCTTCCAACTTGTGCTCTCATCAATCCTCTTGAGTGCAACCTGCAGATCCCACAGCTGAATCATGAGTCAGATCTGTTTGTTTATCTTACAGAACATGTATCTAAGCTCTGATCAGCTTTCCATCAGGCCAATGCGCTAATTCAATTTGCTCTGAAGCTGCTCAGTTGCGAGATCACAGTCAGTACTGTACCAGTGGGAACAGGCAACAGGAGACCTAGGAAATGGGGCTGCCCCACTCACATGCAACCCACGGGGAAGCTGAATTCAGAGCAATGCATGTACATATACGCATGCTGCATGTAGCTGCTCCGTATACACAGAAGACAGGAGCCTGCATCTTCTGTCACTGTCTCTGCTTCCTAACAGGAAAATGATCCACCAAACCCATGAACACACCACCACCAGTACAGGTAACAGTTCAACATCAGCTCTAGCTCCTTGGCTAACTTAAATTTTTAAGTAATATAGAAGGCATCTCCCAAAAAGACAGTGACTGTGCTAAGGGCTTTAATAGGAAGGAAAAGAAGGTGTTTTCTTTTTTTCCGCAGCAAAGAGATGGGAATATTCATGCAGAAAGAAACAGGAACCAACTGAATCCAGGCACTTCGTTAAATTGAGAGACACTGTGGCAGCATTTTCCCTCCCCTCACCAAGGCAACTGCTCTGGGGACAGGTACCTAGAGAGAAGTCTAACCTTGACTAAGTACCATGGCAGATGAGACTTTGTTGTGGAGCACTGGCACCATCCATTGCTGCTAAGCTCGGCAAGAGGCAACTCAGGAAGGAGCAAAGAGGCCATGTCGCTTCCTAAGCGGCAGTGGCAGAGCGGTGACACCAATTCACAGGGACAGGCAAGGAACAGGAGAGGCAGGGTGAAATGCTTTATTGAAGGCAAGTCAAGTCTCAGACACAACAAGCCACTTTCAACCAGCCTAAGTGATTAGGAGATTGTTCTTCAGCATCCTGAATAACCAGGTTTTGGAAGTGGCTGCTCTGCCTAGAACTTCTTGGAGCTTGATTGAAACCAGCCCAAACACAGACGGGGGTAGCCCCGACTCACCACAGTTGTATGAAAAGTTATTAATATTTTATTTTTACTGCAAGTCTGATCATTGGCTGTTGTATTGCTTCCTTTGCACAGCATGGTGCAATATTTATAACAAGCAAGGTAACAGTAGCAAAAAACCCGTAAACACATGCTTGCAAAAGAAACAAAGTCTTATTACATACAAAAATATACTGAAATAATACGTTCCCACAATTTATTACCTCATCTTCACCATACCCTGTGCACTTCATTTTAACTATTCAGGGAGTAACCTGGTCACATACTCTATGTTTATGAGAAAACTATTTCTCAACTATTTCTATTCCTTACCATCGAATGAAAAAATATTCAACATGCTTATGCTTTCTGCCCTAATAATAGATTTGAAATTTATAGGGTTGTAAAATGATATCCCAGCATGGCATTAGCTATTTTGATCTTTGTTCTATTGGTACCATTTAACTAGATAATAATTGTTTACCAGCTCAAAATACTGGCCTAGGAAAATACACTTCACTGCTCCCATAATACATTTTAAAGCTAGAGGGTAAATATTTATTTCCTGTGGGTAAATTTTCTATTATAATAGGTGTTCACATGCTGTATTTCTCTTGTGTATCTGGTTCTACATCCACCACAACCCATGGTCTCACTTGTTCACAATTTATTACAAAAAAAGCATTTTGAGAAAAAGAGTTCAAAACACCTTTACTTAGAGATGGATAAAAATTAATATGCATATTATGTATAAGTCAGCTTCAGGTCTCACATTTGAAAACCATCAGCAGGTGGATTTGCTCTAATCTGAGGCTGTCTGAGATGTGCCACTGAGCACAGAGTGAGGAGCAAGTCCTCCCAATACCTCCTGCTAGGAGAGACGCTCCGCTCCTTATGTGTTAAGTAACTTGCAGGACAGTTAATCCGGATACTGTTGAACTCTATATAAAGGTTTTCCTGTCATCTTCTTACTATTAGGTGATTATGAAAAATATTTCATTACAACCCAAACCCAGAAGTTTTCTATTTTTGTATAGAGCAAATGTATCTTTGGCAGTAGCCAAGCTACTTCCTCTGCATTGAAAATCCAACAGGACATCACTCATGATCAAGACCAGTCATCTCCATGAGAGATTGCTTTTTGCCTCTTTTAAAAAGCTGTTTCAAGTTGCAAAATTAGTTTTGATATGAAAGTTAAAACATTTCATCTTGAAACTGTCAAAATGAAAACTCTCAATTTCCTGGATTGTGTATTAAAACCTCAACATAATTTCAGTATTTTTCAAAGCCCACCCCAGCAGGAAAAGAACAAAGGAGAAGCAAAACTGTTTGCTACATCAGACCACAGTTCTTGTACATTCCCATTCCTTCCCCTCTGATATAAAAAAAGGCATTTATTTTTTCCCCCAGCATATGGCTATTCAGCAAAGAACACTTTCCTCCTTTATTGGGAACATACTTGCAAGCATGTGGACAAAATATCACACTTCACTCCAAATCTTTCAAAATTCCTTTTGAAATATTTTCACTACAGTTTCTAATAAAAAATAGGAATTGATATTAAACTATTAAAATTAATTAGGACAATTATGATAGGGAAATTCAAATTAGCATATTCTTCCAGAGAACAAAGGTCTAGTTTCACACAATGAACTCCTAAAGTAACAGAGGCTGAACTCATGCCAACAGCATCTGGCCCAATGCACAACTGATCACTCTTCAGATTGTAGTCACGAGATCAAGTTCTGATAATCTCTTATACCTGATTAAACCATGTCCTTCAGCTGAGAGGCATCTTTCTGTATTGCCAGAGCATGAATCCTGTACCTACAGTGTCTTTCAGTGAGGGAACTTATCCTCCAACTGTCTTCCTGCAGGGTCCTGTCCTCACACTGCAGGGTGTAATTTACACCTGACATCCCAGTGCAATTTAAACACATGCTTTCCCCAAATTCTGCTAATGTAGTGAACAACTTGATTTACAAGCCAGTTTTTGAGAGGCACATGACAGAGGTGAACAAACAGATGCTGCTGCTTCTGTTTCAAGGATGAAACACAATAACTTACAGGTTGATCTCCAGTGGGGTTTTACAGGGATGTGTGCTCAAGCTTGTGAAACACAAACTTTTCATAAATGCTCTGGAAAGAAAGTGAATAGGGACATGAATGCATTTGCTGGAAGTGTTCCTTTCCTTACGACCCCAAATAGCTTAGAAACAATGAAGCACTGCAAAAGAAACTTATGATACAAAGTGACTGGGTGCTAGATACAAAGCCAGATTAAAATAAGAAAAATGTGAAGTGATACTCATGGGGCAAGAGGGGTGGGAGGAGGGGAAGAACTTATAGAAAGTATAATATAATGATGGGGTCTGAGCTGACCATCAGCAATCAGGATAGAGACTTTGGGGTTGCACTGAACACCACTGTCAAAATTTCAGGACTATTCTAAAATTAGTCAAAACACAATGTTAGAAATTATTAGGAAAGGAACGGAGAACAGAAAAGAGAACACCATAGTTCATCTGTATAAAAATATAATACTAATGCTACTTGAATACTTTTGTGCAGTTCCAGTTTGCCATGTACTTCAGCTAGAAGGGGTAAGAGGAAAGGCAGAAGGTATGAAACAAATTCTGCCTGCAAGATGATGAGTTAGATCACGATGCCTCAGCCTGGGTGAAGACAACAGAGGTTGTGATAGACACATATACAATGACAGGTGACAGAGACAACAAGTAGGAAATCACTGCTCACCATCTCTTCCAACACAAGAATGAGGGTCAAAAAGTAAAACTGGTAACATGAAGAGAGATGTAACTTCATCCATTGAATAATTAAACTGAGGGAACCGACTGCTACAGGAATTAGGTGATAAAGATTTATCTAGGTTGGGAAGTGTCTGGAGAAAATTTATCAAAAGCTGTTACATGTAAAGATGTCCTTCTGGCTGAGGAAGTCCTAAGCTACAAATCTGTGGCAGGAAGTCTTGTAACACATACCAGGGAAGTATTGCTATACTCTTGAACCATTCTTTGACATTTCTTAGATATTGTCCATTCCCAGACAGAGAGCTGATACAAGGCTAGACTTTTTTTTGGTTACAACAGTATTTTGGGCTTTTTGATACATACACTTTTATGTCATTAGAAAAACAAGTTTCAAAAATATTCAGTCTACATCACTTTTCCTCTGCATATAAGAAAAAAAACAGCTTTCAAACCCACTGCTGCCAGGCTAACGCTATGACATTGGGAAGTTCAGCCTACTTTGGAAAGGGAAGGCAAAAAACATCCACAAACAGAAGAGACAGCAAATCAGGAATGGAAGTGACAAGTTGGCAGGGTCCTGATATTGCTCAGCATTTATAAGCTGCAGATAAGGAAGCGTCAGATCATCACAGCATGGTGCTTCACACCCCCAGCTGTTGGGGCAGCTGTATAGAAGTAGGTTGTTTAGAAGTTGTTCTTCACAGGTGCCTTTTGAGCAAAGTTTTGCAGGGCTAATTTTGATAGTAACATCCACCAACAGAAAGCTAGAAGTAGCCTAGCTGTTTTTTCTGAAAGGAAGATATGGGATATGAAATGCACTGTTTGAGAACCGATTGTGTATGAAATATCTATGGCATCACTTGAAAGGGGTTTGTTTTGTTTTATTTTTACCTCAGATAATATTTTCCTACTCTTTTCGAGTGTGTCTTGTGCACTAAAAATGAAGTACAGATATAAGTTTTATTTGTCTGACAATGAAAGCTTGAAATGTAACTTCCCATTTTGGATCATGGGGGTATTTATACCTACTTTGATTTCTTGAAAGAATTTTAGACTACATTGGCTAGAGAGTGTGACAAAATAGATATATTAGTTGAAAACAATTTTTATTATTGCCAGATAAGACTACTCTTACAAAATTTTCCCAGTAAGAAATTTCAAAAACTGACATGGGGTTGTTGGTTGGATTTCATTGCTAGTGAAATATATGTTGTTGTGTCATGTCATAAACAGAAAACTGAAGCACCTTTTTTAAATTCTCAGCACTGCTGACACTTCCAACAAGTACTTTGGTATTGGTTTTGGTCTTATCTGTTTCTAACAGACAGCCTCATGCCTCGGAAATCTGACCTGAAAGAAAAATTCAGCCCCAAGTATCTGCTGTCAATTGTGCAGAAAATAGGAGACGACAGCAAAGTCACTTCTGCGTGCTGAATTAGATCTTTTTCCAACATCTACTAATGTCATTATTAGCACTCAAATACACTGTGTCAAAATGTGTCTGTATAGGGAGAAGGACCAGGCAACATCAAATTTATCTCTTAGTCAATATGACAAGCTGGTTTTGATTCAGACTTTTGAATAGGGAGAGACTCTTAAGAAAAAGTATCTGCTCCATCATGAAGGTTTGTTTATGAATGTGGATATTATAATGGATGGAAGCAGTTAGGAAAAAAATGTATTATGCAGTTTCCTTGAATTGCTGGAATCAATAGTGCAATATGAGTTGCTAAAATCAGCAGTATGAGCCTTAGTGTCTATACTCCAAATAGTCAATGGCGCAATGTGAAGAGTTTCAACAAGAAGATCATCTGCAGGAAGACTACTCTCTGCTTCAGAGCTAGCCTTAACAGCAAATACTAATTCTAAAACCACCACATAAGTGTGGATTTAGAACAATATTCAAAGGATGGGCGGAGGGAATCACACCTGCAAAGATTAAATTCAAGTAATTTGTTCAAAGTTTTCTTTCTTTCTGACAAAATGTATCCAAATAAAAGTGAAAAACCAGACACAAAAGGCACTTAGCTACTGACAGAACACAATTCCTGGAAAGTCAGCAAAGTCTATCCCTGTAGCACTGAGAAGAAAAAGAGTGTATCATCTAAATACAGTGTCAGAGCCTAATAAATAGCTAAACCAGTAGTCATTAGAGCTCTACACCCTGCATCTGTATGGCAAAGTTCAGAAGGTTAATAGAAGAAATGAAATAAACTACAATAAAAAAGGTTTGGTCTCTTATACACATAGGACTATTAACTAACCTAAACATAAGAAAAGGCTACTTAATTCCATTAAAAAATGGATATCAATAAACTTATCCTATTCTAAGTAGCAAGATTCTTCCTGTTATTTCATCTTTTTATGGCCTCTTAACATCCATTTCATTCAACTAAAGGCCAGGCAATTATTATCTGGTAGTGACAATAGAGTTTTGTCCCATCTCATTAAAATTGGATGACTACCAAAAAACCATTTATGAATGTTTAAATATTTTGGGTTTGGTTCTTACTGAGCATGTGAAGTGGCTGTAAGCCATTTACACTAATCATCCACAATAGAGATGGTCGTGCTCTGCCTTCTGTTCTGGGCTCACAGAGTTGTAACTAGCACATGCTGTGTCCTGAAAATGCTTAGGAAAAAAACCAATAATAATCAAAGTAGTACAAACCCTTCCACTCCTTAATAGGATTTAATCCTGGCAACAACAGCAAGTTTGTGAAAATCTTGACATTCTAGTTTCTTAACTTCTAATAGCACAGGAAGTTAACCATCATCAATGCATATTTTAATGCAAAAACTAAGTATCTCACTATCTTACCAAATGTGAATTTTACTTTTTCCTATGTTAATTGTAAATATTTTTAAAATGGACTTCAGTATACAACTTTAACACAGATTTTAATCATCTCATTAGCATAAGACATGTACAGTTTCTGATACCATATAATGGTACTCCTTAACAGAGAAGTATGCTATCATTTCAGTTGTGTGTATACACAGTGTATATAAGGCACACCAACTTTTGCCAACTACAGCTGAGTGAACTTTTATCTTCTCAGCTCATTGCCAAATTAAGACTGAGCAAAAGACTAGAGGGCCAACAAGCAAGAGACCAGCAGGACAAAAGACATACATAGATGTTATAACCTTTCCCCCTTTCTATTCCTTGTCTCAATGGCCTGCATATGAACAACAGTTTACTTGACTGTTGCTTCCAATGTTTAAAGTTTTGTCTGTTTGTCCATTTCTATGAAAAGAGCAAACCCCCTGTTGGTTTATATGAAGGTACAGGGAAAGAGAGGCACAGTCCATCTCCCCTGCTCCCCCACCTCCCCTCTAAAGTTGGGCTGGGAAAGTTGGCACTATTTTTAATTTCATCACAGAATAAAAAAATCCAACCAAGGCTGCCTCAACCCCAGCACCCTAGAAAAGGTAAATCTTAATCTTGAGCATAATTTGGGGGAGGGAGGAGGGGCAGAAGGCATAAGGACAAACACTGGCTACAGTTACTGCCACTCAGCTAACCCTTTCCAGGTGGTAGACTCTTCAGGATCATCAATTAACCTTGAGTTAAAAGAACAAGGTAGCACTAGTCTTGCTCCGTATCTTCTTGTCAGTTGATACAACTTACATGATGTGAGTCTGCAGACTGACATTCCTCCAACCAATTCACCAAAAAAGATCAAAGATTATGAAAATAAACTGCAAGAAGATGGGGGTATAAGCAAGGTCACTGGTGTAGTGAAAGATGAACACAACAAACAGGTATAGGTTTTTAAAGCAGCTCTTTTCAAAGACTGAACAGGTGCCAGGCACTATTCATAACTACAGTGGCATGGGATCATTGTTCAAAAGGAAGCTATAAATGGCTTCTTGAAGGGCAGCATTGCATTTGGGAAGGAGAAATAGCAAAACTGCTGAGCAGATGTGTAAGTCAGTGTTTTCTGTAAGTTCTTGTGCCTCTCTCCTGGTAAGGAGAACTCCAGCACCATCTTGCCTAGGTCAGCAGCTGCCTCCCTGCACTCACAGCAGAGCAGAGCTAGGGTTTGGATTGCTCTACTTTGGTCTCCTGTCAGGGGGTGGAAGAGATTTTTACACCAGATGGGCAAGTACAGGGAAATTGATGGTGGGGAAATACCTAGAAATTCAGTTCTAACAGGGATGGCATAACAGGAGCACGTGTCCAGCATAAGTCATCATTTGGTAGAGCCCCTACCCCAAAGAACCCAATCTGCAAATAGATACAGGAGGAAGCTTTGTCAAGTACTTCTTAAATGCACTAATAAAGAGGCAGCCAAATTAATCTATATTCCTAATTTTCTTAATCTATATTCCCCAAAGACAGACAGAAATTAGAAAAACCTAAGTCTAAACCACGAGATTTTAAGCATATTAATAATTTCCTCAAAGGCACATATAGTTGTCAGAGCCATACAGTTAACCCAAGAAATCAACTGCATATGTTTTTTATTTCTCAGAATTAGTTTCTAAGTGGTGAATTAGAAGAAACAGTCACCATCCCACTCATCCCTGACAAGTAAATGGCAATAACAGTAGGAACCAGAGAAAAATTGTGAAAGCAAAGAATCAGGTAACTAAAATTGATGAAAGGATTTATTAATTCAGATTTACAGAGGGTTATGTGAGAAATCCCAACCAATGGTAGCAATGGTCAGAAAAATGTGATGTTTAACATGAGAATGCAACCTCCAGCATCCACCTGCACAGGAAGGAACCAACAGCTCATGACGGTGACATAGCATAAAGTAAAAGATGAGAAAAAGGCACATGAAGAATCACTAAGCTACCACAGATGAAGTAACGGATCCACCATTTACCAAACACATCTCCACACAAACATCTTGACATTTAGATCTGGCCTACAAGTACCTCCTGCAGCTTTAGTGACAATTATCCTACAAGCAACTTTACAATCCTGTGCACAAGATGACAAACAACCTTGGCAGTGGCCTGTGGACCAAAAGTCATGAACTGGATAAATTTCTGTCACCAAGGTTGGTGCTTTTGCCTGTCTCCAAACTCAGTGACACTGCTAACCAAGCACAAGAAGCAGACACCCCACATCCTCCCCTTATCTCTACCCAAATTCTCTTTGTGATTGGATTGCCTAAAAAAAAAAATGGGAAACCGGAAAGAAAGAGAAGTGGGGAAAAAGGATGGGAATTGCCCAATATCTCTAAAAGAAAGATAAAGTGTGGCAAGTAAATAATGAAGTTGAAATAACCCATATGGGTACTAAGTACATATAATACAGTGCTTTATCTTCAGCTCACACAGATCTCTAATTTAATAAACTCAGCAATTAAAAACTGATTGTAATGGTACACAAAATGTGTGCACGTTTCCCTCAGCTGAGCAGGATCAGAAAGTTTCTAGCTCAAGAAATAATTAAATTCCCTAAAATGATCTCATAAGGCTTTCCTGCACAAAGGAATCAGGGCCACTCATGCTATACTACGTGAGCAAACAAGTTTATGGAGAAACAAAGACTGATAAAACTTTCTTTTAGCACTCCTCACACTATAGATGGGCATGAAAATAGTCACCAAATAAAATTAGACAAACTATTTTCTTCTTTCCTTTTTTTGTGTGTTTAGATAAAACATCAAAACAATCAAAACCACTTTTCAGACCAATAAGTTTAATTGATGAAGACAACCATTAACAGAGTAATTTCTGAACCTGTAGATATTCATTATTTTCTTTCAGAACCTATTACTTATTCCAATACCTATAAGGCTATTGGAAACCCAGAAAAACAGCCATAGTAACTCTCAATACTCTCTATTTACTCTCTGTTTTACAAAGTGTCTAGCAAAGACCCTCGAAGGTACCAGACAGATCCAATGGCAATGCAACAACCATCATACGTATCACCCTGACACTGCCTGCCCTCAGCGGTCCTGGATTACATATGCTTTTGGCCTCTCACCAACTATGATCAAAGCACAATTTTAGTTACATTTCACATAAGTTATCTGGAATGCCAGAAATAATATAAAGGTTCTATAAGCATTCAGAATCTATCTAGCCTAATTTTCCTCATATTGTGCCTTTTTTACACAAACTCTTAAGAGAAAGACAATTAACATACTTTTAAGGAAAGCTGATTTCATTTGAAACATTCCAGAGGATGCTATGTTTGGGGTTTTTGTTTGTTGGGGGGGGGGGGCGGTTTGTGGGGTTTTGTTTGTTTGTTTGTAAATCAAACTTGAATTTCACTTTACTAGAGCCAAGATTTTGACTTGTACCTCATGGTAGGAAGAGCTCATGCAAGACAAAAAGAGTTATACAGCCACAGTCATAAAGAAACCAGGTCCATGGGTATCCTCACATTTCAAAATAGCCAGGGAAGATTATAGACTTACTATTGGTGATTTGCTTAAGAGCTTTACAAAGAGTCATATTAATAAAAGAAACAACATCCTCTGTATTGAACTTATAACTAGTAAATGTAAATTTTGCTTTAACTATTTGCTCAATCATATGGTTTTGGGACCCACACATAAGGTTATAAACAAACCACATCACTGCCTAAGGGAGAAAAGGGCAGAAAATTACTTCAACAAAAGAAGTGAATGAAAAGCACTCTTTCTAGCTATAAACTTACATATTTGTGGTCAATATTTAATGGTATTTGAGTAGCAATATTTCTGCAATTAAGTTTATGCACCCTGTGCACCATAGTCCCAAAGAAACAACACAAATAGCTACTTTCATTTGCAACAGTTTGATTTCTGAAAAGAACATAAAATTAACTACAATAAAGTTTGGTTGTTTTGGGGTTTTTTTGTTTTGGTTTGGTTTTTTGTTTTGTTTTTTTTTTTTTTTGTTTGGTTGGTTGTTTTTTTTAAGACACCCTGGTGCTCGAGAAATCATTCTAGGAAGAAACTACCAGGAAGTGTACTTCTCTCTTAAGTTTGCAGGTACAGTAGTATTAGTATTTTGCAGGTACAGTACAAATTAGTATTTTGTTTCTCTATTTGTTAGTTGATTAACATATGCACAGAGAATGAAAAGACAAACTAGAGATCTACTTTGATATTCCCATTCCCACTTTATGTTTCAACAGACACAGTGCCTTAAACTGAGAGGCCAGATACTCTGTCCCCATCCTGAACTTCAAAAGCCTCAAAAAGAAATGGTGGTAGTGATAGTGTGGTGTTTGCAATTAAAACCCTCTGTGGACCTCCTTGGTACAGACAGTTTGTGCCATTCAAGGGCAAAGGCTGCAACATCCAGGGCCCACTTCAGAGTGCTTCTGTGGTGCAGAGGAAAGGAAGTTCAGAGAAGAAACTTCCTTATGTTCCTGCAAGAAAGCAAGTTAACAGGAAATAGAGGAATCTGAGCAAAAGAATAGTTCTCAACTGCGCTGAGTGAAAGCAAACCAAATAAAGTCAGCCAAGGCTTAAGTAGTTGTGCGAAGGAACTGTACTTCACAAACAGAAAGGTCACAGAGAAAGGACAGATATTTGCAAGTCACAAGACCAATTCTGTTTTGGATTCAGGTGATGCTTAGAAGGCAAAGGCCAAATAAAAGGAAGGTACAACAAATCTCTTCCTTGCACAAAGATTTCGATAGTATTGTGTTTGAGAAACAAACTTCTGGGTAACATTGCTACAAACACTAGGAAAAAGCTATTCCTTACTTCCCTTCTCAGCACTACTGACAACCTGGTCAAACAGCTCAGTAAGTACGAAAACAGGCTGCACTGCAACAGAAAGCCCTTCCCCAGTAACAGTGCTGACAAAATGCTGGAATTCAAACATACGATCAAAGTCACCAAGTGACTGCATGTCAGCTGAGCCCTGGTGACTGTCTGACAGTGCATTCTCAGCCTACAGCAAAAGCTGGATAATTCGGCTTTACTCAGCCTGAGCAGGCTAAGTTACACTAGAGAAGGCTAAAGTTACCCTGAATCCCGCACCTTGCACAGTGTAGAAACATGCACTCAGCTCAGCTGACATCTTAGTTTGATAACCAATGGTACCTTGATAAATAAACATCTAAAATGCTCTAATGGGTCAGAGCAGAGGTGCAAGTAGCCCAGCACTCAGTCTCTGAGTGGAGGTGTCAGTCAGGGGGAGCACAGGAGCCTCAAGTGCTTGCCCAGCAGCCACAATTGCTGGATTAGTGATGGCAGCAAGCACATTCCTGCCTAGCCCTTTAGTATCTATTTATGGACATGTTGTCCAAGAATCTACATAAACTGTCTTCAAAACTGCCTGCCTCTATAACCTTCTGCAACAGCAAGTTCCAGAAGTTCACTGCTTTACAAAGCAATACTTACTTTCTCCTGCTTTTAAGAGTTACTCTCCTACTTTCATCAAGAGCCCCCTTGTTCCAGTACTGCAGGATTTGGTGTAAACAGTTCTACATTCAACTTTTCTACTATCCACTTATCCTGTGCTAACTTAATTTCTTTCATAACCTTTGAAGTGAAGCCTCTCAGTGGCTTTTTGACAATGTTGTAAGCTATGTGCACTGTTATCTCCTGTGTTTTATTACTCACACATCCACAATACCCTCACAGCAGGGCACTGGTTGGACTTCCCTTCTCCACAGCAGCACTATCTTTTCCCCGACAGATCATAGAATCATAGAATAGTTTGGGTTGGAAAGGACCTTTAAAGGTCATCTAGTCTAACCCCTCTGCGACAAGCAGGGATATCTTCAACTAGGTCAGGTTGCTCAGAGCCCTGTCCAACCTGACCTTGAATGTTTCCACAGACGGGGCATCTACCACCTCTCTGGACAACCTGTGTTACAGTCTTTCACCACCCTCATTGTAAAAAAGTTTCTTCCTTATGTCTAGTCTGAATCTACACTCTTTTAGTTTAAAACCATTACCCCTTATCCTGAAGTCTGTCCCCATCTTTCTTATGAGCCCCCTTTAAGTACTGGAAGGCTGCTATAAGGTCTCCCCAGAGCCTTCTCTTCTCCAGGCTGAACAACCCCAACTCTCTCAGCCTTTCTTCATAGGAGAGGTGTTCCATCCCCCTGATTATTTTTGTGTCCCTCCTCTGGACCCACTCCAAGAGGTCCATGTCATTCCTGTGCTGAGGGCTCCAGACCTGGACGCAGTACTCCAGGTAGGGTGTCACCAGAGTAGAGGGGCAGAATCACCTCCCTCGACCTGCTGGCCAGCCTTCTTTCTATGCAGCCCAGGATACAGTTGGTTTTCTGGGCTGCAGGCACACATTGCCAGCTCATGTCCAGCTTTTCATCCACCTGTATCCCCAAGTCCTTCTCCATAAGGCTGCTCTCAATCCCTTCATCCCCCAGCCTGATGCCCTGACCCAGGTGCAGGACCTTGCACTTATGTTTAGCCATATGTTAAATAGTGTTATTCTTTAAAAGGGATACTACCATCTCACCAAGGATGGAGGTCAGACACACTGGTCTGTATCTCCCAGGTTCCCCTCTAAAGCCTTTTTTATGGACAGGACTTGAACTGACAACCCACAGGTTCCCTGACTTGCAGCCCCTGGCTATGCACTAGTGGGGCAGCAGCAGCACAGCTCCTGGATAGTCACTTCAAACTGATTTAGCTCCTCTGACCTACCTGCTACAAAAACAAACAAACAAAACAACCCCCACACACACCACACAACACCACCACACACAACAAAAAACTGACATGAAAGATCTCCCCAGCACCTTCAGCAGTAAAGACTGACACAAAGAATTCACTGAGCATCTCTGCCCCAGCCTTTTCTCTGAGTGCCCCCAGTTACACTGCTATTGTCAAGTGGTCCCACTGATTTCCTGGGTTTGATATACTTAGGAACTTCTTGCCAACAGCTTGAGCATCCTTTGTAAGGCACTTTCCTAATTCTTTATGAGATTTCTAATGTCCTGCTTGTGTTTGACCTGCCATGTTTTAAGGACTTTCCTCTTCTGCTCATTCAAGCAGGCTTTCCCTTTTCCAGCAGCTGGCCATTTTGCTACAGTACCCTCCCCTGACTTTTCTATCAAGTGAGTTAGGCTCCTGGGGATGATTTTGTTTTCTCTTTTTATTGTGGGACATATTTGGGGGCCTCTAATAACTTTATTAGAATAACTGTATTTTTAATAGCCTACAGGCTGCTTATAGGCTTTTTGGACTAATTCTTTAAGGGTTTGTTGCCTAATTGCCTCGTTGTTCTGCAAACCCTATACTTGAAATCAAATGACCATGTGCTGCCTGTATTTATTCTGCTCTCTTCAGCTACAGAGTTCAACCTAATCTTATGATGGTCACTAATTGCCACACAGCCCCAGTGCACTACTCCAGATCACGTCCAGAATAGCATCTTTCTGGATGCACCAGGTGTTCTGGGAAGCAGCCACTTCACACGTCCGGATGCACCCTCTCTGTCTCTCATCCCAATGGGGCACCGATCCAGTCTCTACGGGGCCCCTGTTGAAGCCTCCCATCGTTGCTGCCTATCCTGAGTTTGCAGCTTCTCTACTCTCACTTCACATTTCCTGAGCACTATTACAGGTCTGAGCAGGGGGCTGGTAACACAGTCTTAGCACTACTTTTTTTTTTAGAGCACAGGATTTCTGCCCACAGGGGTTCCACAGGCCTGCTCTTCTCCCATGATATTTTTATGCTGTTGCACTTTATAAAACGCTTCATATACAGTGCTGCTCCCTGACTGTATGTCCCTCTTCTTTCCTACAAAGCTGATATAGCCTGGCAGCATTGATTATCCTCCTTCCACCAGGCCTGTTTTTTCAAGGTTATCATTTCACACCAAACAGTCCAATTCCCTCATCTTATATTTTAGTCCTTAAAGCCAGTGGGGCAGCACCTGTAAGTTTTTCCTTTCCTCCATCTCTTCATACTGCTTGTTAACTGGCATTGCAGATGCTCTGAGAGGACTCCCTTTCTTCTTACACAGTGCTCCTCTTTGACCCTTACAGCCTTGTTCGGTGTACCTCTGAAAATCAGCCATGCTCCCACTGCAGCCCCTGATTTTCCTAGCCCTGAAGGTGCCCCTGCTACAGGAGCACCTCACTGCAGAAGACATTGTGGCATCAGCTGACAACAGTTGCATCTGAGAGATCAGGTCACTCTTTTCTAACTGCTGCTTCCTTCCCCAAAACTTGCATCCTCCTCAGCAGCACAGGGGCTGCTGCCTCGGTGGAGGTAGGACTCCTTTACCACATCTGTGGAGGCTTCATCCGCAGCCTTGCTAGAGTCCCACTTCCTTGTTCGCAGCACACAGAGCTGTTCTATGGGGCTATATCACTTACTGGTGAAAACGGAGGATTGAAATGAAGTGGCTCAGAAGAACAAAGAAGAAGAAAAAACACTGAATGGGCAAGGTCAGGCTACATGAAACTAGTCCTGATCACACGATTTCAGTTTAACTAATATTCATCACCTCATCAGCACAACCGTCCCTGCATTCTGCACTCCTTCCTCAGCAACATCCATCTGTCAAATTATGCACTCCTTGCTGAGACCAGAATATTATGGCTGCAAAAAAGCTTTTAGCCCATCATGGTTGCTACTGCAAAGTAATAAAAAATACTTAGGGGAAAAAAAAGTGGGGGATTTTTTTTTTTAATTGCATTTGACTGGGTTGACGGCCTTCACCTCTTAATGCTATGTTATTATTGCTACAGTAGGAAGACATTCAGCTTCTAATTGTGTTTGAGACATCTGTGAATAACTCATTATTGCCTTCTCTTCTTACAAAAGATTGGCTTCTGGTTCAACTCAAGAACAAAAACCCACCGAAACACCTGGGCACCATAACCATGCTGTTCTGACTGCTGATCCATCTGCAGAACAAGCTGGCTGCCTGCTCGATCCAGGATAGTTCAACAGGGAGAAACTCTTCATGCTTCTCTATAGCTATGCATCCCTCACCCAGAGACAGGGGGTAATTTGTTTGTTAGCTGCTCACTAGGTATGTTTGTTTCTATCAAAGAATTTTAGAAATCAACTCACTCATAAGAGTTGTCATGGGTGCAAGTCAGGTGTTGCAATGTATCAGAAGAGGCACTAGAAACAGGTTTTAGCAAATGAACAGGTACTTTGAGAGTAGCAATTTTGTTTCAGTGGGAGAGATTTACTTATTAGTTTGGTTTATCAGTTCATTTCACCACTTATTGAACTCTGATTGCAAGAAAGGTACCTGAACAACTTTAGAATATTTAAGTTGTTCTGTATGACATAATTGAAAACCATAATTTTTCTAGAAAGACAAATTGCCTTTTGATTCGCTGTCTGCTATAATAATTACAACCTGAATAATCAAATCCTTTCAAAATAGCTTTCTCTTGTCAAAAAATAAAAATATAGAATGAAAACAGACATTACATACAGCTTCTAATGTTTTTCTCTTTTCCCCTTATAATTAAAGGGCTTGATATTCCAATAGCTGTTTTGCTATTGTTGTTACTAAAATGATCCGGAATTATTCTAAAGTCTCTCTCCATATGTATGCAAGTATTTCCATACTATATCCCTACCATTTTTTAAAAAAATTACTCTTACTACAGTCAGCAATTCATTTTTTCTTCTCACAATGGAACAAAAATATTTCACACTGGCATTATATCATTCCCCCCAGCTGAGATCAACTAATACTGCAAGTATTTTTCTGTAAAAAGAAGAATTTCTAGGAAACATTTCCTTTGGATTGAGAAATAATCTCCTGCTCTGCTTGCATTAATAGTCCTAGGTTAAACATTTTAAACAACTTCATTATTTTTAACTTCTAAAGCAAAATAGGTCATGACCTGAGAACCTCCTCTGAGGTACTGGGCTCACGGACCAGATTCAAAAGCTCAGCTTACTGAGTTAATAGGGAAATCCCAATTCGCAGTCCTATGTGTCATCAGAAGTACGGGAAAAAAAATTAAATAAGAGAAAAAATACAATTAATTGCCCATACCCATAACTATTAGATGATCAGTACAAGCCAACTGTACACCTGACTCAAGTTAAATTCTGCACTTTGCAATAATGTGTTTGAAAGGGTTGTTATGAGCACAAAGTGCTAATCTGCTGTCTAGGTCTTACTGAACCTCTCCCCTAACATTTAATCTAAAATGCTTTCAGCTCTTAAATTCACTTTCCAAAAGCAGTAGGAGGTTAAAGCAGGACCCAATGGGAGGTTACATTTATTTAATATTCAGTCCTTTCTCAGATGAAATATCACAGTCTATCCTCACAGGTATTTGTCAAACCATTAGAGTAATGGTTTATAGCTATTACGTGAAATTGTAGTTCTATTTGTAACTACCATTGACAAAGGATAAGCAAAGTGCATTCATTTTCTTTGAAAAATACCCAAAACCTTTGCCGTAGAGCACTGAGGGAATGTGCCCTGTTAACTAGTTCAGAGCTGTAAGCTGAGGTGATGCTAGTAAACGTTTTTAGCAAACAGGAACCTGCCTCTCTAACACCTGCTCCAGCATTACCCTTCACACCTCACAGATCTATAGTTCACTGCAAACACATCCTAAGAGCCCCCTGGCACAACTCCAGTTCCTGTACCTTCACATATTAACAGCACCTGTAAAATAATATTCATAACTAGATCTAGAAATCAGTTATTTTTATAACAGCCAGTACATTTGGCACATATTATTGTACTTACATTTTCCTAGTATCCATTAGAAAAATAAGATCATCAGAAAGAAACAGTAATAACATAATGAAACACACAGAACCATCAAACCGAACCTGTCACAGAAATCTCTTATGTGTAATTTACTTGAAGTGCAACGTGTACAGCTTCCATTGATTCTATGGATCTCAATTTCAAATTTGCTCTTATGCACTCAGTTTTGTTTCTAGGAGTTTGATTTTTACTTTTCTGTCTGTATTTTGCTAAAACCTATGAAGAATTTTGAGAAGGAATTATAAAACAGTCTATAATTTCTCTTAGAAAAAAAAGACTAAAATCAAATTAAACACTCCTTGCAGAGATAAAACTACACTAACTTAACAGCCTAGAATAAGATAAACTTGAGTTTAGACTACTGTGTAAAGTGACTGTACAAAAAAGTGTGATTTCCATATTTGTCAGCTCTAGCTGAACGCTGATCATCACTACAAAAAATAAAAATATTTGTTCAAACTTTTTCATTATCTTCAAACAGGAATGAGAAGTGTGATTGAGGCAACTGATTTCAAGAGATTAACACCTTAGTGTGGCTGGGCAGTTTTGACTTGCATTAAAAATTTTTCATTTATGTGTCATTCTTACTGACAGTGGATAAAAGAGCAATGAGTAGTACTTGTTGCTACCACTTTGAAAGCTATCCTTTAATTAAAAGTGAATCTGATGTGAAACACTGCCTTTTATTGAGAACACCCAGTTCATAAGAGAATTTTTTTTCAATCCTGTTAAAAAAAGTCCACAAAAATCTAGTGTCATTCTGCTTCTTCAAAATAGTTTCATATCTTATTTTGCTTTCATTTTTTTTGTAATTTTGCAGTCAAGAAATAACTACTCATAAGAATAATACACACTTTAGGAAGTGCTGTTGCAGAATCAAAATAAAGTGACATAGAAAACATATGAAGAAAACATATTTGCTTTAATTTTAGTTTTTGTTTAAAAAAAAAAAATTTGAACAGCCAGCAGTGTCCCTGCACTGTCACAATGAGCAAAATCTGGGCTGCTGCCAGGCTTCAGCCACCCTCATAGGATGGTGCCTTCAAAACACCCACAGCTGCAGTCCACATGCAAAGGACAGATAGAAAATTCTCACATTCTTAAGACATACCTTCCTTTGCTCCTGACCACTGCCAGGGTGAAACTATACTGCTGACAATTATGTTATTTTTCTTTCTCAAATTAGTCCCTCTTAAAAAGCCTTTCCTGTTATTGCAGCCCCTGTTATACTAACTATGAACATCTGCATATCCAGCTGTTACTTTTATTATTTCTTCAAGTCCAGGACCCTTAACATGAAGTTTTTTGGGGTTTTTTTGTTTTTAATAAAAAGCTACGCTTAAAATGTAATTATAGGTGTTTCATACCTTAAGTACAGTCAGTTAATAATGACAGTTAATCACAGCCTTCTCAGAAGGCAGATGCTACTGAAGACCACGGCTGAGTTACACCATCTTGAACACAGAGACACAGCCAAGCAGACAAACTGACTCTCAACCACTGCTTCCCATGTAACATTTTAACTCTTTTTTTCACATCTCCCAAAACTATGAAGTCAACGGCACTAAAATGCTACAGGCATAAACACAACGTCTGTGCCAAATCCTGACACGTTCGTTTTCACTAGCCACCAGTGACTTTCCACACAGGTTTACGATGCTATATAAATAACAGCAATAACTGATGACTCCTCTTCTCCCATCCCAGCACCGGGCAGCTGGAGAGGCTGCTGGCAAAGGAGGGCCACCACAGTGGAGCCCAAGAGACCTCAAAACAAGGAGATCACCACCGAGTGTCTGGCACTAGCCTGAACCATGCTGCTCTGCCTCCAGAGGCACAGCAGATCCTAGATGTCCCCTCTGTTGCTCTTAATGATTTTTTTCCAGCAAAAATCAAGTGGGAAACACTAACACTGAGGAACATGTCCTGACACATTTCCAAGGATGCCAAGAGGCACCCCAACACCATGGCAGCTTGCTCAGCCAGGGAATGGCCGCCCAGCTGAGCACAGGGCCCTGCAAGCACAGCCAAAACCAGAGCTCCTCAGAGGTGCAAGGCAGGCTGGTAACATAAGGGTTATAAATACTGAGTATTCAATTGCTAGTTTGCTTCTTGTCCTTTGATAACCAGAAACCAAATTGCTTTTCTGTTGCATAAAGTATCTTTCAAATTCAATTGCTTATCTCCTCATTCATTCAAGAAGGAGAGACCTCAGATTTACAGGAATGAGAGCCCACAATACAAATACGCTATACTAAACATACAACACACGTGAAAAATAACCAAATCACTATTGATTTTAACCTTCAATATCAAGGTATCCTCCAGCGGTCTCAACTGGATCCAGGCTATAAGAATTTCCAGTTATTTGAATACCTATATGTGGGATAAGCATTTAGTTATCAACACCCACGATAAAACATATTTTTGGTTGTTATTAAGGCACTATTACTATGTGGAATTGAATACGTGGCTACTGCAAACTGCACTGCCACTGAAGCGAGAGGGGCCGCTTCCCCATACAAGTCCCCGCTGCCATGGCGGGCAGCCATAGCAGGGCAGGTTTGCACCGGTGGGTCCAGGACAGAGGCACGGGCCGGTCCTCGTGCCTGCTCAGCTGAACAAGACACCAGCCTGCACGCAGGCACTGCAATTACAGCACGGTGCTTCAACAGTGTTTTTCACTATTGATTTACACTATATTATATTAATTACACTATACGAGGATTTAGTCACAGTCCTGAGGAATTCTGTGTCTACTTGGTGAAAGGTTACCTTGAAGTGAAAAGCGTACTTTATGTGCCTCGAGTACCTACAGTACTGGCAAGAGGTCTTCTGTTTCTTGCTTCCAAGCTCTGTGATTTTTAAAAATCATGAGTGAAGATGGAAACAAGGGGGTGGAGGTGGTCCCAGACTGCCCTGAGGTGGCCTCCATGAGGTCTCACAGAGCCAGGAGGCCCCGCCCTGGGCCCCCAGTCCAACCTGGCCTGGCCACCGCCTGGGGCTGGGCCTTGGCCCATAGGGAGCCAGGGCAGGAGAGGGGCCCCAGGGCACTGGTGCACTCTGCTCCCACCATAAAATTCCCTCTTACCAGAAAAGGAAGGGGGGTGGAATTTTTCTCCACAAGCACTACAGGTATTAGAAATACTTCTGCCCAGAAATCCTGAGCTCTGTCACAAATAACCAGGAGTGAACATCAGAGTCTGTGTAAGTCTGGCAAGTACACCCCAGCCCTCTAACACAGGCACAGGCCTGGAGCTGGCTGCAGCCCCACCACACAAGGCTGTCCCGGATTTTGGACGGAGGACTGGACTTTGTCAGGCTCTCCATCCCCCTGCAGGCAACAGAGGAGTCCCCAGAGAGCAGCGAGCAAGCAATAGCACCATCATGGCATTCCAGCGTTATGCAGGAGGCCAGCCACCCTGGGGAGGGAGCTGGTCTGTGCGCCTCAGGCAGGAGTTACCGACCTGCACAGCCCTCCAAAGAGGAGCAGCCATAAGAGCGTTGCGCAATTTTACCAAGCTATCCAAATCATACTGTGCTCTGTTACAGAAAGATCCTCAGGAACGCAAGGTACGGCAGTCTCCCAGCCTAGCTGCTGCTCGACAGCTCTTCCCTGCGCCCTGCCCCAACTCACCTTGGCAATGACTGTGCGGTTATCACCATTAACACGTTGCTTTGGTACCCGTTGATCCATCCCAGGATGGCACACAGCAGGCAAATACTTCATTCACAAGAGAGAGGTGTACAGCACTAAGAAAACAAAAAAGTGAAGTAAAATGATTTTTCTCCTTCTGAGAAGCTAGGTAGGAGCATTGCTTGTTATGCATCTGACTTCAGCATCACCAGCAGCAAGGACTGTTAGCACCATCTACTCTCCTTAGATCAGTCAGGACAGTCAGCCTAGATTTCACAAAACCAAAAGTAAAATTTAACATGGCATTATAGTTAAGGGCATTATCACAGGCTTCTATGGCTCATCTTGCACACCATGCTGCTGCAGAGTCATACTGCAAAGAGTACAACTACAGATGTATTCAGTGGGGTTTGTTGGGTTTTTTTTAAGTCTTAATCCTTCCTTACTTCCCCAGCATTTTCACAAATGCCAACCCAGAGTTTTATGGACATACTGTAAAAGGCAATAAACTGTTCATTAAAATGGCACTTTTCATTGTATTAAAAAAAATGTTAATTTAAAAGTAAAGCACAATTCTCACCAAAAGCTGTTAATGAAACCTCTCCTAAGGGACTCTGTTCCCGATGAAAGGACAGCCATCACATCTGAAAGCAAAATAGGAGCCTCTAATTTGTATATAAGCTCTCAGTCTACTGACTAATAAACTAAACTTTAAAAGCAACATCTAGGTCCTCAAAATAAGCTCCTTACACATTTCGTCACCTTACTTCAACTTCCCAACCTCACCATCAGAGGTACTATTAGCTACATTCCTTTGCTAATGTGGCGAATCCTTGGGACGCTCTCCAAGCTTTTTGATGGGTTTGGTTTTGGGTTTGGTTTTTTTTCCCCCCATATCCACTCAAATATTACTTCCCTAATTGTAATTTCAGTGACCCAGTGAAGGAAACACGCATCAGGGCAGGTGTCTGAAAAGGACTATCATACCTTTGCAAACTCAGGCCACAGGCAAAGTTCCTTTTGCATAGAGGGCTTGCTCTCACTTTCTTGGAAGGATTTTATAAGGGTTATCTTTGAAATGAAGAACTTCTGATAGGAGGCAGCAATCTCATTTGAAAATAGGTATACTTTTAGGTTTACTCCACTTTCAGCAGATCTTCTAATTAAGGTTTGGAACAGAATTGTTAAAAAGCAGACACTAAACAGATTTAAAAATGTAGCTGCAGAGCCTTGTCAGACTGCAGTCCCAGACAACTACAGCACATGAAGCAGCTCTACAAAACTCAGAGAAGTTTGGATACATCGCTGTATATGTCACCTTAACACATATTTCCAAGATGCATTAGCTTATCTGGAGAAAGACTGATACTGCACTTTGTATCGGAGACCTTTACAGCTCAGAATGACAGTAGGTAGAGAAGTCTAAAAGGGTCATTATAATGAACCTTCTCAAGGTAAAGGTCATGATATAACTTAATAGTTTTACAGCTACATCTTTATAGTAAAAAAATTAAGGTAGTGTCTTGCTTTTTTAAATTTAGCTAATTTTAAACAAAGTAGCTTCTAATAGCTGTCATTATGGAGAAGCCGCCGCAAGTTTCTGTGGGTTCACTTTTTCTTTTTAGAATGGAAGATAAGCCTTTGAATTTGCTAACATCTCTGTTATTTCCCACGCTGAACCTAAGAGTAGAAAACCTTTATTATATATTTATTTTAAGTTGTAAAAGGAGTTTGATTGCTTTGTATGCCAACTTATACCCAAAGAGAGTTTAGAAAACAATGACCTTAATGTACTGGTAAGTACAGCAGTTTGAAGAATATCCTTCTAACAATAGTAAAAAGAACTACGTTTTATTGCATTCCCATGACACTGCAAAGCAGTGGCAGCAATAATCCTTCATCACATTGTATAATGAAAAAAGCACTACAACTTGGGGGGGGGGAGACATTTTACTGTAGTTTTCCTTTAGAGTACTATAAAATGCGACCACATTCACATGACAGCATATATGTGTATATGTGTCTCTTAATAAAGCTTCTCTGAAGGGCAATACAGCACGTACCATGGAAACAGAGGTTGCCATGGAAAGAATGCTTTTTAGTGGATAGCAAAAGAAATGAGGGCTTGATTCCCACTCTCTCGCTTGTCTTAAAAAAAAAAAATCAGTGTAACTATTGACATCAGCAGAGTTATTCCTGAAAAACATCAGTATGAATGAAAAATCAGACCTGATACATGCATAGCAGAGAATTTCTGGCATTAGGGCTGTAGTGATCTGTATAGCGCTGTATTTTCAGAGCAGCTCTCCCTCACACCACACGGCTCTGCAGCCAGCCCCCCTCAGGTGTACTCATGACACATGTCCTTCGAAACACGGCAGGGACCAGAGCCACAACAAGCCACAGGAGAGCAGGTTCACAAAGTCATTGTTCTTCACTTGCTCAATCCTCATGCAGGAAGTGCCAGAATCTTCTACCTGCCAGATCTTTTCTTTGCTTAAGTATGAAACATTTTCTGTTAAAATGCACGTGGTGTTACAAATGAATGAAAAGCATGAATCAAATTAACTTAAAGCATATTGGTTTCCAGACATGCTTAAAATGAAGTCCAAATTGATGTGTTTCATCTACCTTATTCATTAAAATGGCATTCTTGATGTCCTCATGTTACCGTAATCTCCAAAGCACTGGACAAACAAGTACATTTGTTTATCTTTATCACTCTTTCCTTACTAGAGAACAGGGTTTTATTAAAGAGATCAATCACCTGTGTACAGTTTAATAGCCTGAGCTGTGCATGTAAGACAGAACTTGCCTCAATAGTCCACAACTCCCAAAGTAAAGGGGCATGTATAACCATTTGTTGCTTTAATAAAACTAAATTTTTCTCAGAGCTAGCAAGTACCCTATTAGAATTAGTAATTTGAGACAGAAAAGCAGTGCTTAAAAGAAACCAATTCTAATAAAAGGAGCAGAATCAATCCTGTGTGCTTACCTCCATGAGAGCCCTATGCTTCTAACCAGAGACACAAAAACACTTTACATGCTTAATGCACTGCCTTTCTCTTATTGAATTACACTTATTGTGGAAGCAGTCTTTTGAGGCTTCTAGCTGTGTTGAAGTAATTGGAGGATTGCTGCTTCTAATGAATGGTCTCCTTATAATGGAGGCCGAAGTGTTAAAAACTTAATGTCAGAAGCAAAACATACAAAGGAAAGCTTTTTGGAAATGTTGATGAACAATCTGAAACACTGTTTTACTAAAATATGATATTTCTTACTAGGCTACTGCTATAGTGTAATGAAGTTGTATCAGCAGAGGAAATAATATTATGTTCTAACACTGTTGGATGTTACCACAAACTGCAACAGCCACCCCTTTTATGATGGACTGAAAAAAAAAAAAATCTAACATTAATTAAGATCACACCTTTGAAGACTTTTCACTTTTTTTACAATCAAAAGTCTGTAAACAGCTCAGCCCCAAAATTGTCCTTCTACTTATGTTACAGTGAAGAACAGAAACTTTCTCATTAGATGAAAACTTGTAGCTCATTGACTGTCAAGCTTTTGAGAGTTCTTATTCATTTTTGAACTATTTAGCTTTATAACAAAATTATCTGTTTAATTTGGGGAAAAAACTCTTTTTAACTGCCTACTTTGATTAAGTAGTGGTTTTAGCAAGTGGACATGGTATGCAAAGCAACTGCTAGCAGCTGTAACATGAAATATAAAAGTTATTGAAATAACATTTTAGAAGAAAATAAGCCCACTATAAGTAGCAGCAACTAAAAAAAAATGCTAAGGTGATCAGGAAGTGCTTCACAGATTTTGAAAGTAAAGCCAAAAAAGGAGAAGAGAACCAATCCTTCATCTCCTATCAGCTGTTCCTGTTGCCAGTGATTATGGCAATATTTCACAGAGAACATATGGCAATGTTTATAGCCATCAGGCAGTATTTCACAGAAGCTGCGACACCATGTGTCCACCAACTAGCCTTTCTGATTGCAATTAGAGAAGAAGCAGGAGGCACTTTTTAAATAACATTGAGTCTCAGAGATTCCTGAAGTTCCATGGCCCATGTACAAGACTAAGTGACAGGAAAGTCTATTAAAATTGTAACAAGACTAGTACAGCAAGTCTGTCCTTGAGGAACAAGACCCAGTAAAAAATACCCTCTTTAAGGAGCGTAAGAAAGAGCAGAAGTATAATAAGCCATTCAGGGTGGTACCTTGGAAGCCTGCAACAATAAGGAAATATTTGAAGACCTTTAACGGGCCATTTTATGAAACAGATTCTGCACAAAAGCTGCCACAGTGAAAGCTATAGCAGTTGTTTTATAGTTGCCAGACCCAAGAGGATGTGTATCAAAATTACATGGGGATCTATTAAGGAGCCAAGACTTATGAAATACACTGTAGTAGTCATTTCATGATTCCTATTTTAATAAAAGCAAGCAAGAGAGGAAAATTAAGGATAATAAACTACCTGATAGTTTTTCATACAGAAGTGGAAAACTAAACTTCCCCAGCCAGACCCTGCAGTTGAATCTAGCATTTTCAGGTAGCACCACTCACTCGGGGATGAAGCAGTGGCAGGGGTGGGCAGCACAGCCCCACGCTGCGGCACCTTCAGCAGCGCTGCAGAGAGCACTGCAGACTATAGTGCAACAATTCCCATAAAAAAAGCTTTCCATCACAGAGGCATTTTCCCAACGCAGTCCAATCTGACCCACTGGGAATGAGCCAGGAGAATCACACAAGCTCAAAATAGTACCAAAACTGATGCTGAAAAGTTCAGCATCACGTTCCTGGATTTGGGATTGGCTCATAGCATCCTCTCCCCCTTGCTGGACATCTTTGCCCCACATAACCTGCTTCCCTGCTGCTCCTTGTCTCAGGTTGGGATATTCCCGGGAGATGTGAAATAAGAGAGCAAGATCAGGGGAAAACTTTTCCAGCTGTAGTCTTAGCAGGGCTCCTTTCTGCTAGTTCCCTGAGCGCTAACCATATAACTGAGCTCACCCTGCAGCTCTTCCCACAGCTAGGGTACAAATGTATCTCTTTTCTCTCTAGACTCTTATTCTTACCAAACTTCTAGAAACTCAGCACCTTTGAGATCTCTCTCCACCTGTCAGATTTTGCTAAGTCGGCCAGCAACCTCAGAAGTTATTAAGACACGCTAACAGTGCGGTCATACAAGCCTCATTTCCATAAGAAAGAAGGTTTTTAAACTCCTCTGCCATTATATTGTTGTTATTTTAGCATTTCCTTCATTTCCCCAAACCTCTAACCTCTAATTTTTATTACAGAATTCTCATCTTGAGACTTTTTGAGACACAGAAAATGCAAATGGTGTTGGTAATAATGGAAGCATTGATTTTGATTAGTCTTAAGAGCAAAATTCCACATTACACCCATGGTAGATCTCAAAAAAGTAATCTAATGGCCACAATACACCTGCCTAATTGTGATACAATAACCTAGGATCTGTTCTCACAGATGTGACATGACAGAAAATACAAGCCATGTTTAAAAGTATGTCAGATTGTTGTGATGGGTAAAAAAAAAAAAAATCTTTCCTTCAGCACCAGGCAGACTATTTTAAAACTCCAGATGCAGCCCTGACACCAATCAGCAGCTAAAAATGAGCCACCATTCCACCCAACGCTACACTTGCATGATGACAATAGGGTAACTCTATAAATAAATAAATAAATACCAAAATAAAATGACAGCTGGCAACTTCACCATCCTTGTCTACACTTTCCTAGGAGCAGAGTTAATATTTTGAGCTGTGCACGCAGAATGTTTTCAAGGTTTGTACTCCATCAAAAGAGTTCCCAAACTGTGAGGCTGACAGCTGCCACCAACTTAACAGCTATACTAAAGTTCCCAGCACAACTTACAGTGGCTTCTCTAGAATTTAAGAGGATCTTCAATGCTGAAAGAAAATTGCAATATATTCCTTAATAAAGCACATTTCAATGAAAAGATGAACAATAGTGTTCAGAGAGAAACTCCTGTCCAATATGCTACCCACCAGCTGTGGTGCCATCGCTACAGCACCATCCTATTACTTGTTATTTTTAGGACAGTAGCACAATGGCCACTGATAATTAAGAGCTGTAGCAGGGATCACCCTCCCCAATTAAATCCCTACTTTCTCCCCTTTCAAAAGGCTCCCACAGGTGCGCTGTTTCCCATGCGGGCTGGGAGCTGGACAGAGAGGCACCCAACCCATGCCCCAGGGGACGGTCAGAGGTGCCCACCCCTGCAGCCTCTCCCTTCCTTGCCAAAATTCAAGGGCACTACAAAGAGTAGCTTACACCCAGGGGCTGATCCGACCCAGCGATCCCAGGTGCCCCGGCAGATGCAGCTGGAAGCCGGGGAGGCATGGGCCATGATGGAGCCTGGGGAGCTTGAGGGCAGCAGGATGGGGGCCTGGGTGTGGGCAGGGGCACCACTCTGCCTCCATCTGAGCCTTTACTCACATTGGCACAGCCTTGGATATGACCCACTGCATAGAGCTATAGTCTTTAAAAAAAAAAAAGAAAAGAAAAATAAAGCCTAAAAACATTAAGGATTTCAGCAGGAAGGAGACATCACACCGAGAGATACTCTACCTCTCACACTGGCTGCTCTGAAAAGATAAGCAGATGAAAAGCAATCTGTACCCGCACTAGCTAAAGTAGTAAAACTATAATTTGTCCCAAAACCACCAGGATTTAACAGATTTAACAGTACAGCTTTCTTTTGGTTAAAAAAAACTAACACCACACACCACCAAAACATTCTTGACTTAACTATATGCATAGTCACCCTCGTAAGAGTCATGTCAGCAGAAACAGTCACAGCAATTAAAAAAAGTATATATAGGTTATCTATGAAAAAGGCACAATTTGAGCAGAGCTCATCTGAATCCCAGCACACTGCGCTAGCCAGCCTCCTCATGCCAGAGACCTATCCTTAACACCAGACACACCTGACTTTTTTGCTCAGGAATGTTTTCTATTTAAATCTACACTTCTCTCCGAAAAAGAAAAAACCTGAACACTGAGGTGTACAACCTGGCATCCCACCTGATGGGGGATTGATTCCAGTCCATCACCTGATATGCCGTCAGCCCACTGAGTGATCAGATAACTAGATAAGAATGAAATGGAAAAAACAACATGGTTCAGGTAATCACGTCTCTCCCTACGACACTGAAACCTCCCTGAGGAGCTAACAGAGGAGCTAACAGAGGAGCTGATGATCAGTGCCAGTACACGTGGCCCATCCATACTGTGTTGGAGAGCCTGGGCTCTGTCACTAGTTCACATTGCATAAATGAAAAATAATTAACAGAGGTAAAGGGTCATTTTAATTAATAATTGACTTTTACGATAAATATTAGAGCTCAGTAAGACATAGACACTCTACAAAGCCAACACATTCACCAGTCACTCCAGAATTTATTTGTACCAAGTACCACAGCACTAAGACTTAATTTAGTTTTCTTTTAGGCTAACACAGGAACTAGAGTTAAAGCTGGGTTGAAATAAAAAGTTTTCCTGATTTCACAGTGAAGCCATGAAAAACTGAACTCGATATGGCCTTCCTACACACACCTTGAAAAAGTCAAGTTGAGAATGAACAAGTCTGAATTTCCAGTTCTTGTTTAACATGGCAAGTTATGCTTAAATAGTTCGTGTAATTCTTGTACAGCTCTTCTACTAGTTGCAACTGGAAGAACACACAAGTCACTCTGAATCCAGAGAGGACTGTATCTTCAATGTAGTTCACTTAGACATACCTAAGCATAACATGCTATTATCTGGATTACCTTTAACAAGAATAAATCGATAATATGAAATATATCTTGACAAATACACCCTTTTTATGCTTATGGAATTTGACAATATTCTAATTTCCTTGCACAGGCTGTTTAGAAGGGAGTGCTATTATCAGATGTCACAGACTGCTCTGTCACCTTTGCACATATCACAGAGGAGTGACTGAGGGCATTAGAAATCTTAGCCAGAGCCATCCTCAACATGACACTCTTGAGATTCTTTTTGCCCAGAATACTGATATTACAAAAAAAAAAATTAAAAACCTAAGCTAGATTGAAAACAGTTTTTCCTGTAAAAACAGATACAGAAATCACATTGAAAATACTATTTTGGAAATTTTGAAATATTCTCTCTCAATTCTTACTTCATTCTTCAGATGCTTTTTTAATGATGCATTTACTCCTAGCAGCCATGTAGTATGCTGTTACTAAAGGTAATAGTATCTTCTAGGTCAAACTGTCTCCTGTATGAGTTACACCAGGAGAGTTTATGGTTTATATGACATTGCTACATTAAATAAAAACAAAAAAATAATCTAGAGAAGAAATATAAAGTACAGCAGTCTTAAGCATTTGAAAACAAGGGAAATAGTACCACAGAATATTGCTAGTACAAGAATATTCTAATTGAATAACATGCAAATAAAAAGCAAAATAATCAAAATTAAATTTGCTATCTTCATTAATAAAGATTTTTCATTTTATTTGTTTTCCTAATGAAGTGGTTATTTAGATAGCATTTCTAAGGAAATTTTTTCTCCCTTTTTAATAGCTGCTTCAATTAAAAGTCTAAATGGATTCTTCTTGTTCTAACCTTAAAGACACTTTGGTCAAGACTGACACAGAATCAAGATCACTAATTACTGCAGAAATTCAACATTAAGAAAAACTGAAGGAAAAACTCACCTTCCAATAGACAAAGAATCACTAAGAGGAAGAAATATGCATTCTAAATTATTCAGCTTAGATAAGCTTTTAAACTTGGTTAATAATACAAACAATATTATTAAACAGCTTAACATTTTGTTCAGGGTCAACTGTATCTTCATTATCTATTTCAAAGTTATCTTTTTCCTCAACCAACAACCACAAATTACATTAGATTATAGTTCAGGGCTTTGAAATAAAATGAAAGAGAATATTCTCTTGAGTTCAACAGAAACCTTTCTTCAAAGGAAGATTTAAGATGGTTATGTACCTTTTACAAAAACAGTGTTTACTTAAACTTTGGTAAGTGATAAATGGGACACTCACAACCTTTGCTAAACTATCCTAAAAGTAATAGTTTGTCAAGCATTTTGAGGGCAAATCTGTCACAATTATATCCAGGCTGTGATGGGAGACCAAAATATTGAAACTTCTGATTTTGGCAGTTTGGAGACCTACAGGGTCATGCTTGTACTGTACCCAAGCAAAGGGCACAAGTAACTCTTTAAGGCACTTCTGAAAGAGCACCAGGGTTGTACTGGACTCCTGAGCTGTAAAACAAACATGAAAGGGTTGGAGGAGAAGGGGAAGGTCTGTTTTGATTTGGTTTTTTCCACCATACATTGTTTGAGGAAAAAAAGAGGATCCCCACACATGTCTGCACACTGCGTGCCCAGGGCCTTCAACCCCAAAATCCCACAACCCCAAAGCTACACACCAAGGACCAGAAGCCGCATCCTGATAGTGGGTGTTCATCCTATTTGGGAGGGGTTAAGCAAGTACAGCTCATTGGATGAGATCTGTGGCTCACTTTTAGAGAGAAAGAGATGAGTTGAGCACCTTTAAAAGAAAGATTAGAAGCATCCAACCTTGGGCAAAGCCTTTTTGTTTGATGCTGGTGTTCAGATCATATTCTCTTTTTTTTTCTTGCTGTAAAATAAAACACAAGCTTTATCATGTAGCTAGTATCACAGCTATGATACTAACAGAAAGGAAGACTAAGTTCTTCATTGGGATGTTTTGGCTTTACCAAAGGGCACACTGCATGGCAAATTAGCCTAAGCTGATCTACTATTAGAACAACACAGAATAACTTTCACATGCTTGTGCTTCTTGTGGGTTATTTTTAATCTATTTCCCATAAGATCAGAATTCACAAGGCATCATTTGTGTTGGGAAGAACACTAACAATTAGCTTATTTATACTTTGTTCACATTTTCTTCAACTGAAAGTTACTGATGTTAGAATGATATTTGCAAACTAATTTGTATTCACACTTTACACTTTGAAGGCAATGATAATTCTCCAGGAAGGCAGAATTCTCCCTATTATTTTGTTCTGATGAAATGCAACAATAAACTAGTAACTCTCAGCTTTTGATTACACTCCAACATAGCTGTAAGTCTCAAAAAGAGTGGTTAAAAAAACCCACCCAAACAAACACCAAAGCCAACCACACCCCCACAGGGGATCCATGTTTGTAGTCTGCAGCAGTGCAGAAATTGAACCACTAAACCTTTAGGGCTGTGAAAGACCTTGAAAGCTCACCTGGATTACATTTCTTCATTACCACAGGCTTTAACTGTTCTAGACATCAGACCTGCTTCATCAGCATGGACCTGCCTGGCAATCACTGCTGTGTGTCCAACCCCAATCACTGTCCTGAGCAGGCCCCATGCCCTGCGTGAGAACACAGCAGGATGAGTACCATTCCAGGGGTCCCCACCATGCTCATCCTTGACTCCCAGCTTGCCAGCCCTTATGGATCAGCCAAGCCCGTGCTGCCCTCAGCATGCCCTTCCCAGCTTTTTGGTTTCTAGTACAACCATGCATTAGCGTTCTCAAGGACCAAAGGTTTAGCATCCAACTCACACTTACTGTCAGTGTCCAGTCCTGATGCAATTTTTTGGATATTAGAAGAGTTTTACACCAATCTCAAATGACCACTGCATACAGACTTCTTAAGTTCACCCATATTTCTTTTAATCTTCAGACAGTCCTCAGTCAACAGCCAACATCCCAGGCCAGGATAGTATTACATGGCTGAAAGGAGCGCCCACAGTCCTGTTCCTCAACACTAAAGACAAAACCATCCACCCACCTTGATTTGGCCAAATAGTCCCTGACATGGGCAATATTATGCCATGCAGCTTGTGCAGGTGCGTGGCAAGTGCTGCAGCATGGACAATGACACACATAATTCGGAAGTGTTCCCTACTGAGGTTCAGCAGCAATAAATAATGAAAAACAGAGCGGCTGCTGCATGGCTTGGCAAAGCACATCCTCTGGACAGACAGGCAGCATAACCACCCATTCTGTGTACAGTACCAAGATCTTAATTTTTAGGTCTACCTGAGTCTTGAGCTTTTTCTTTTTTCTTTTTTTTAAGTCATTGTTCTCAAATTGAAAGTTTGTTATAAACTGATATCTTAGTCATTTCCTGCAAAGCTAGACCAGTTTAGATCACTGAGGGCTTACGAAGTGGACATCTTGCTTGAAGTTGCAAAAATGACAAACTGAAAGCAGCACAGCACACAGAGGCAAAGGCAGAAAGGTTTATAAGTTTTCCCTTTTCCACTGCATCATAGATTTGTTTTGCATCCATAATCTCTCCAAAGATTGCAATAGCACTGCTACTTCCTTCAGCACAACCTATGTTGTCAAACTCCACTGATATGAGCACGCTCTGATTTTCAGAGTATGCTTTGAGATCGTCCTTTCTACCTTCTCATCTCTCCTTCTCATTGATTTATTGCATTAAACAGCCTGTAACTATTATCTCTTAGTAAAAATTGAAGCACAGTAACGATTAAGCATTTCATCATTTTCCTTGTCAAGCATTATTTGTTCTCTTTTCCATTAGGTAGCAGAATTGAACTTTTTTTTAACCATTTTCTCATTTCCTATGTACTCATAAACCTTTATCTTGTTCCCTTTTACACCTGTTACTAGCACCACCATTCTTTGTCATTCTATAGTTGGTGCACAGATATCCTTGTTCTTACACTTTCTGGTAATTTTCACTCTTTCCAATACCCTAAAAATTTCTGTTCCTTCACACGTTTTCTGTACTAGAGCAAACTGCAGGAAACATTAAGAAATTACAGCCAACTATGTTGCTAGTAATTTGGCCTTTGGAAACAAAGACTCTGTCCCAGTTTTGAGGAACAAGCTCTCTCATTAACCTTAAGTTCGAGTCAGAACAAAGCCACTGCTAAAAATTGAAATTTGAAAATAAAATCAGCCACAGCACTCTAAGTGTCCCCACCTGCACATGGCAGGGAGCCGCCACTGCCCTGGCCTCCAGCCGGAGGAGACCAGGAGCTCTTGCCTAGGCTGGTTCCCCAGGCTGCCCACCCCAGGCAGCCTGCGCGCTGGAGGGCAGGGAGGGTAGCAGCGTGAGGTGCAGATCCGCAGCTGGGAACCACAGCGAGCGGGGGAACAGCTCAGGAGCTCTGAGCATGTCTTTACGACAGTACACCACAAGAGCAACTCGTCATACAAGAGCAAAGCGCAACGGGAGCACACGTCATCCTAAGCCTGAAAGAGGGACTGCCCTTGTGCCTTTAAAGCGAGCAAAAAGCCAGCTCCCACTGCCACTCTGGGCAATAAACTACAACACTGCTCCGCAGAAAGAGAAAAGGCAGATTTTTTAGTAAGGCTGAGCAGAAGTCTACAAACCATCCCCCCTCCAACCTGTCCACTCTGTCCCTGCCTCCTGGCTTGTTCTTAGGCCCAGAAGCCTCTAATCACTTCCCAGTTTGCAGCAAGTTCCACCCAGTCCTTACTGAATCCCTGGGAAAAGTCTCCTTCACGTTACCCACCAAGACCTCAGAGGGTCTCCTGGTCTCTCTGCTGCGCTCCTGCCCCACACTTGTCCCCATCCCACCCCATGACCCCAGGAGCTACTTCCAGCCTACCCCACTAGCTGGCCTCGAGAAAGGGCATCTCCTCCAGCAACAGCCAAGAATTTCCCCATTTTCACGGCTCCATCCAAGACCAAATGGGCTCTGTTTGGATGTGGATCAGAGCCTCAAAAAACTCACTAACCCCAAAGTCATGTGGGATGACCAAGTTAGATAGAAACAACACAGAAGTCCCCAAACACCAGCCAGAAGGAGCTCTCCTCTGGCCAGACCCTAATTTGAATCTTCTCTGACCTCCTCAACTATTTTCTGCCTTGACGTCAGTTGGCACATGGAACTGAGCAGGTCAACGCTGCTCTTCCGAGAACAAATCCAACAGGTTCTCAGAGCACATAAATAAGAGCAAATTTTTAAAGGCTAGCCGCTTCTACAGTGAATAGTAAATATAATGGTGGTGGAGCAAATCAATCCAAACACAGCTGAATTTAAAGACAGAACACGATATGAACATACATATCCTAACAGTTGTTTATTTCTTGGTCCTCTAGTTGAAAGCAGGCTCTTCTTTTTGGTTTCACAATGTAATGTCAGATTGTCCTTTCTTTTTGCCCATTTTTCTCTTTGCATGTATTTGATAGTTTTGTTTTTAATAAAAGTGGAGGTGTTCTTGGCATTTCTGCTGCAACAGCAGGGCTTGAACTTAAGGTCAACTGAAAGGAACAGTGTGTTCAGTTACCATGGCAACCATACCAGGCTAATATCAGGTACTAAGATACCAAGAATGAAGTGATAAAATCACTACATTAGTTTAATAAACAAGTTCCATTGTCATCATTTTACTATATATATGGTTCTTTGAAAAAATATCAAATTTTCAGAATTTGCTCTGCTTGGCCTATTATTCATTATCTAACAAAACCAAAAAATTATTTCCTTTAAGAGCTTCAAAAATACAGGTATATTGAGAACTCATTAAGGCTGCTATACATTTTAAAGCCATATTCTAGGTACACCAAATTTTGCAGACCCTAAAGCAAACCCCAATTTGACATTTAATTTCAATTCTCATTTTATGTTTTCATACTCTGCCTCAACCTTTTATAAATGTATAATTAAATTTTAAATATAAATCTTAATGTGTCAAACTACAAAATCAAGAGCACACCTTAAAAATACTTTACACCAAGAGGACGAATGCGAATGAAAGCCCTTCACAGCACGCAACCAAAAGCTGGTGCGGAAAGCTACTACTTGGGCACATCTCCCTCGCCCCTTCCCTGACACCCCAGTCCAAAGCCGGTTCCCGAGCCAGCAAGATTAAATACCCACAGAGCTTGTTGGAGCTGGCTCCAGCTACCCTTGCAGCTGGTGAAGGGGACAGAATCTGCCAGGCCTGGATGCAAAGTAATGAATGCCATATGGTTTGAGGCAAGCACCTTGAGAAGCCCCTGGAAGCCCAGGCAGATGCCAGCCAGCAAGAGCACGTTACTGCATCTAGCACCGGAGTGAGAATATCCCACCCAGCTCTGCCTTCCCACTGACCTTCTGGGCAGCCTGGAGTAAGACGGTCAGTGAAGGTGCCAGAGACACAGATCACAGCACCATGCTGAACAAGTGACTCTATATCAGAATTGCTAATAAGACACAGATTTAAAATGTCAGTTTTGGCTAGTGATGACAATAGTGGCTAGAGAAATAATTAACACTGATTTCCATACTACAGATAATTCTGCAAATGAAAATGAACGGGGCCAAATGGTTCTGAGAATTCAAGATAACTCCAGAAAGTCAGGAAATCCAGCAGAGTCTGAGCAATTTATTTGCAAAATAATTTGGAATTACTTTGCATAGTAATAGGATTCTGGAGCTATGTTGCTAACCATGCAGAACAGCCACATTGATTGAGAGCTGCAGTAGAGGAAAATAAAACTTTCTTCCACAACAGAGGATCGCGAGACATCTTTGTGCCCTCTTTAAGCAGATAAAAAACAAAAGTCACCCCAACAAGCCAGCACAACGTCACTCAAAAGACAGAGATAGTTCACCAGACACCACCAAAACAGACAGACTGTTTTTGTTAGCCAAACCAAAGCAGCAAAACCAGTCGAAATTTCTGTAGCATGTGCTCGATTTCCTTGTGTGCCCCTCAGACACGTTTATATCAAGTCACATCATCACTGCAAAAAATTAATCTTTTCAGTACATGAGATATTAAAAGGTAAATAAGACCAACTTATTAGCATGTTTTTATAAATAAATATATACAGGTAATATTTACCTTCCAAATAAATTCAGACCGAAAATGAATTGCTAAGTTACAGAAACATGCTCAAAAACTGCTATCAAAGTGCTGCTGAAACACTTCCAACTCATGCATTCATCTGCTTCTTAGAACATGCCATTTTGTATCGATTTTATGCAATTGTATCAGCCTGACATCAGTGAAGTAAACACTACACAAGAGTAGCCTATGGTCTTCCAATCACGTATCTATAACACAGCCTGGAGTACTGTAAGGATTATAGCTGTAACTGCCAGTTTCTGCTAAAAAAAAATCTCAGGGCAGAAGGACAAGCTGACCTAATCGGTGGGTTGTTTGAATAGGTTTTGCAGTGGGGGCAGAGCTAATCCTTGGCTGACAGTCCAGCCTGGAGATTTTTTTTTATCCGTGATTAATGGACTTGACATCCATGTTCCCACAGCTTCTGCTAAACATGCAGTTCAGACCTTATTGTTAAATACCACTGAGATCACAGAAAACTAAACTCTTATGACAGTGGAACGACTGTGCCAGAGGGCAGACTTTTCTGAGACAAGTATCGGATTACACCAGAAATATAACACAGAATAATAGGGCACTACAAAAAGGTTCACGATCTTGGGCCCCTGAATACCTTGCATCCTTAAAACTAGACTGACCTTTCTGACTGGAAAATAAATTGTGTGAGATCTAACAAGATAACACGTTATCCAAAATTATACTGGGAGATCGCACGCACATACGATGTGTTTATCCTATTTAAGTCAGAGGCACGTGCAATCAACTTGACCTTTCATTTTGTATTTACTCACTAATCAAAATCTTAAAGCAATTTGACTGAAGCAGTGAAGCGCTGATGGAAATCTCTCTCCTCCAGAACTTGCAGGTTTGGATGTGAGCTGAGATGCAAGATCTGGAAATAAATTTTAAATCCTTAAAGTCTGAAGATGTTTGGATCCAATTAACATCAACAGAACCACATGTTCACAGACAGAAGAGAACAAAACCTCCAGACAGATAACCTTTTTTCCTAACTACTCTAAGGTACAAAATTTAATTTTCTACTTTTTGTACTACCTCCACACAGAAAGTTCTGGCTACTCCATATAATTGTTTTCTAGCCTCTCAGCTTCCACAAAAAGTGTTGATGAGTATTTCCTAATTTCTGTTTTTCTGTACAGTTTGCACAGAAGCCAATAGCAAAAAAAAAGAATTAAAACATGTCAGTCTGAAATAGAAGAGCAATATCAGTTCATAAGGGGCATTGTTTAAACAGTTAGCTCTGTCTGAACTATCCTTGTTTTAGACCAGGAAGTATTTTAAACCCTAATTACTGCAGTCTGCAAGACTGCGACAGATCTATTCTTATGGGCATCTTGCCAAGATGAAGCATGAATTCTTCTTTTAAGACGACCATACTTAATTAGTGCTTTAGCTAACTTTATGGTGCTTGTATGATTCAATAGACTACTTCTGGCTCTGGCAAGTACATCCGTCTGCTGCAGTTTGGAGCTTCTAGGGTCAAAGCTATTTTGCACGCATTTTCACAATTTGTCATTATGTCTATGTATCCTATAGATTTTGATTTCTAAATGTAAAGTACAGAGAGTAGGAAAATGAAGTTTCCAAACTTAACAAAAAAACCCCACAACTTACTCTGAATATTCCTTACTATATCAATATTCACTGCTTGATTGCTGCTTCAGTATGTTATTATAGAATTCAGATATGTATTTACAGCAACAGCTCCATATGGGAAGAGAAAGAATAGAGATGGAAGAGCTGAACTCAGTAAGGATAAAGACATAAACACACTACCCATTTTGACACCAACCCTAAGCCAGTATTTCATCTAGATCTTCTCTCCAGTACTGGCCTGTTGCATGCTGCTTCTCCTGAGAGAAAACCTAAGGCTTGTATTTTATTGCTGCAGCTGTTTTTCCATGAGCACAGACGTTGCCCTGCTTTCTGAGCACAGAAGGCATCAGGCAGAACCCGTTTCTTTCCGTTGCTTGTCATTCTGAGCCTCTTCCAAGCCAACTTTCTACCACCAGCCCCTCTGCTCTTTTGCTAGGCACCCAATGAGAGCTACTCTGCCTATTTCTAGTCTCGTGGCCTTTCTCTCAGTTGTCGAACACAGACATGGGTATCTAAAGGAACTCTCCGATTTCCCATGTTTGCGTTTAGCCCAGTGAAAACTGACACTGCAGAGCTCAACAGCTGGGCAGCCTTTCAGGTGGCTGGTGCTTCACCCAGGGATTGCCCAAAGCAGCAGAATTGTCTTTTGCACTTAAGCATTATGCAAGGTAGTTATTATCTTCACTATCACGCCCACCACCTTCAATGAGGTTTAACTCCAATGTTAACCATATAAAACATGTTTCAGTTCTGCCATCAGCTCAGGGTCTAAAATTACATCATCCCTATGAGAAATCCCAAACAGAATTTTCAGATATCAAACAATACAGGTATAAATATGTCCATATTTGCATAACCTTTTCTTCGTCAGGACATTTTCACACCTCCTATCTGAATTGAATTTCTTCCCACCCAAACATCAATTCCTACCGTCTCTCCCTTTGCTCAAGTCCTCCCTGGCAATTCTGTAACATTGGTAGCTCTCAAGCAATGCCTATTGTTTCAGTGAAATCTGCTATATGTGACCTTCTATTTCATCCCGTTATAACCGTCAACTCACTGTAGTGAGGCTGTAGCCTTGGCTGTTGCCTTGGCTGTTGGGGTGACCCGCAGTCCTGCCCTATTCATCCCCACATTCCTTACTGCAAACCTTGAGCTTAGTCCCTACAGCCAGCCGTACTTCTCACCCATCCCCAGCAAACATGTTCCCCTGAGCTACTGCTGCTCTGTGTTGCTTCAGAAGCACAAGTCCCAGCTCTTACCTAGACACTACCCTGGGTTTCTGCTTTTTCTCTCATCATTTACACCTGCTTAGATAACTTGCTGCAAGCCAAATCTGACTGCCACTTGTTCAAGTCACTGAAGGCTCAAGGACTGTCCCTCAGCTGAATTTATAGCATGGCTTTCATTGCTAGTGAAATCTGAACCAACAAGCTCATCCTTTACTGTCACTCTCTAGGCTCCTTAAAATCCTAGAGACCTGATGTGGCGATAGGCACATGCTCCTTGCTAGCATTGTTCAGGCAGGAGAAACCAGCAGCAATATTTGGTACCCACTGAAGCCTCTGCATGGATACAAGGAATTGTAGCAACTCAAAGTGAAAAGGACAACATATGGGTCTTCTGGCCATACTTTGGCCTCAGGATGTGTTGCCCAACAAGATGGGAAGCACAGCCTAGTGCTCTGGAGCTAATTGATATTTTTGTATCAGAACAGCATGAGCTGGTCAAGCTTCACAGTGAATAGAAGAGTATCAAAGTTCCTCACAACCCTTAGACGAGCAGGACCTTTGTGCCTTATGCAAAAGGACAGAGCCAGAGAGGATGCTGGCAGGGCTGGGTTTGCAGAGTATTCCCTCCTTCTGGTTCTTATCTAGATCTGAATTTCCCAAGAGCTCCCCTGTTCCAGGCTGTGCAGCCCATTAGCTATAGCTGTGCTAACATTGGTGGAGAATAAGACACCACACAGAGTTGCCAATGAAGTTTTTACAGCCTCATCCAGGAGCGGGCACAGACAGCAGCCCTTTCAAGGGGGGAGCAGCCATAGATGCTGCTAAGAAGTGGTGTAAGCTATTTGCTATTTACTTCTAGCTGTTTACTATTTATTTCTGCCCTTTCTCCTCCTCCTCCCCTCCCTGATCTAACTGCTCCTTTGCCTGCTCAATCCCAGAGGTCAGTTTTCAGGAAGGAGGAGCAGCTGCCCATCAGCATACCCTCAATGCTCCCGCAAAGAAAGCTTTGCGGTACTTACCAATTTATCCTCATGAGCTCCTGGAGACAAAAGGACCCTGTGCTCTGTGAAGTTCACCTAAGCAGCCAAGCAGTGTCAGTGCTGTGTCCATGACCAAGTGTCAGCTATATTTTGTGGCATTGGGTCAATGTCTTTTTTCCTTTTTAGTCTTTTCTCTATTTCTGCTACTGCCTTGGCCTTTGATATCTTGGTGAAATGAGCATGGCATCTTACACGTTTCTGTAAAAATAAAACTAAATTTATTTAAAACGAAATAAAGAAACACTGATTTCATCTGCCTTCCTCTAAGCAGAGAGGGTACATTGCTCATGACGCCAAGCCAGGCAGCAGCACCCTGCCATCAGGGATCAAGTTCTGGCTAATGGCACACATAACATTCAACATGTAACATCTCCACTGTAAGCTGGCTATCTTGAGCAAATATTTTTGCATTTTTTAAGCTTATTTTTGGTGAAGAGAAAGAATTCAATAAGATACCTGACTACATCTTTTACAGCAGGATGGGTCTGTAACCTCTGTAGCCCACGTCTCCTTGTCCACAAGACTGTTTCAGCTACTGAAAAAGCACAGTCAGGGTGCAAGAATGATCCTGTATTAAAAACACAGGAGAAGGCACAGATCACCTGGAAAAAACAGTCTTGCTTTAGCACTACCTATCACCTCTTGGACCACATCTGGGCTGCGAAACACCCCCAGTGCCGTGCCAATAGCACTGCCTCCACACACCAGAGCCCTGTGGGCAGCAGGGAGGCCACCCCGCGCTGGCCCGGCCACCACCCCATGCCATCCCTCAGCTGCAAGTCCTGCACCGCTCCAGCCTCTCCGCTGACTGTGCCTGACAGGGGAGATGGCTGATTAAAGTGACAGACAGGGTTTCAATCGAGAGAGGAGCTTGTTTTAGCACAGGCCTGTCTACTTCAGTAAATCTCTGGTTTTATCAGCTTTGTGCAACTGGCTCATTTAGACCCGATCGGTGGCAGTCCATCTCCTCGCAGCCCCTTGTCAGTGACAGCCCTCAGGTGCCTAAGCATGCCAGGCTTGATACAAGTCAAACCCTGCTGCGAACAGAGATTAACCTGCAAAATTGTGCAGGGCTCTTTTTAACTGTATTCTAGCCAGGCACAAAGAAAGTACAGACTCCATCAGACTTGGTAAACTTTCTTTAGCTTCTCCATGTCCTATATCTCATTTGCATTCACTTTAGAGGCTGAATAAAAATAACCAATGACCTGGGCAGCCTGGCTACTGCACAGGAACCACATGAGCAAAAAGATTTCTAAGTAGTCTTTCTATAACCGAGTAGTTTGCCAGAAAACACTGGAATGGCTTTCAAAAATCTGCATAGCCATGTAGAAGATGAAATATTAATAGATTTAATATTAAAATATTTGATTAAATTAATATTAATTCACCATTAAATTTTAAAGAGTTTCATATTTCATAAGAAAATCACAGTGAAACTACCAATAGGGATTTAACGCATGAAGCCAATTATACAAGATCATTAAGCAATGCCTTGAAAAGCAATCTGAAAAGTTTTCAGCGATACAGATGAATTAAGTGAATTCTGTTTACGAACAGCACTGTTTGTTCAAGTTCTCACTGGAAAGGAGATTTGCCCTCACTCACAAATATTTTGTGTATGTTACTAGAACATTAATACGTTAGTAGTCTTCAGTTCTTTAATATACACATATAGTCCCTTCCCCCCCCCCCCCCCCCCCCCTTCCCTTTATAGATCCTTTGTGGTATCAAGACTGTTTAAGTTTGGGTTAATTTCCTTTTGGAAAAAAAAAAAAAAACAAACCACAAAAAACAAATGCCACACATGCACACACCAAAGGAGAGTAAACTCTCTGAATTCTTTCTGTGACTACTGGATAAAGCTCTCAAAGAAGCTGACTTACTGACAGCTGAAGACAAAAGCTTTGATTGCACTCAATTATCTTCTGACAAAGCAATGGGGAGAATAGAAGAGTTTTTTTTCAAGTGGGTCTACTCAATTTTTGCTACTACTTCCAAGCCAGAAAGTTAACTTCTTGAGCATCCAATTTTCCTTTCCATAAGTACACCTGTATTTCTTCCATCAATGTTATTTTTAAGAGTTCATTTTGATAACATCAGGTTCATTTAAAGCATAAGCACTAGATTTTGTTCAGTTATTCCATCTCCTTTATATGTTCTTATAAGACGCTTCTCTCTTTTGTCCTTTCTCAGGTATTCATAGTGCCCAACAAACCACAGTCACAACACTATAGTCAGTTCACTTCTGATGTGAACTTCTGATGTCAGTTCACAGTCAGATGTGAACTACCAATCTATAAAGTTACAATGCAGAATATCTTTCACTGTAGTAAAGTGTACCCAGACTTAAATTAATTTTTCAATAACATTAAAGTCTTGCTTGTATAACAAACAACACTGGACTAAAATGATGCATGGGTTTTTGTAATTAGATAAAGCCATTGTTTAGAGTCAGACAGTGCCCGTTTACAGTTCAATAAATAACTTGTCACAGTTGCTTGGTCAGAGCAGACCTGGATGTCAATGGAAACAGTTAGCACTGAGGTAGCAAAATAAATTGGTCTCCTGAGTAAATAAATTGAGCAGCAATGTGAATATGCCTCATCAGTAAAGACTGTAATTTATAAAGGCTTTTAAAATAGTGTTTTACATACACTGACATTTAAGGAAATGCTTTACCTTCTCTTATGTTTTAAAAAAAATTTTTAACAATGGTCTTTGGTCCATAAGTTTTATACGCATTGGTGTAGACAACACAAAATAATGCCAGCGTTTAGAGCAAAACAGTATTTTTAATCTTTTTCTCAATAAATAAGTACAAATAATTATACCAGATTATGGTGCGTTTACATTTCCAATGTTGGTTTTGCCATTTGGAAGTACTCAAGAGAATCAGGCAGAAGCATACTGAACACTAACATGCTTCTAGCCAAGATGTAGTACAATTTCTGAGCTCTACCAGCACCATCAATATGCATCCACCAGTGAAACCTAGTGTGTGTGCACACAACACTACGGAAATAGAACACAAATTTTAACTTTTGAGTGTGATACTACTTTATCCTTAATTCTTCAAATGTTTAAATTTATCTAGAATGTTGCTTGTGAATAATCTCAAGAAAGCCATTAGTCTCGTGCAAGACCATATACATTTCTATAGTCAGTGCTTCTTACTTTTTACTTGAGTGGAACTAGCTAAATGGCTAAGACTACAAATGATGCTGAACAGTTTGCAAGACAAAGCTGTTCAAAGGAAATTTCAGGCTTCATGAACATCTACTCTCTTTTAGGAAAAACTGAAGTGGTAAAAAAAAATCTGAATTTTAAGAAATTTGTATCCATGTGAGTGCATATATAGATATACACATACACACACACCCATAAACTGCAGCTGCTCAAAACCATGGAAATCTGAGTACAAAGGTTGCTATTAATACTGCACTCATTTGCAAGAATCATCGTTATTTCTGGCCTGTGTCTAGACTGATGAAAAATTGATGGATTGCATTTTCTAGAACAGTTCCCAAACCAAAGGACATCAACAATGTTGTTATTTCCATGGAAATAGTTTGCTTAGCCCTAAATTAAATTTCCATTTTAGCACATTAATCCATGTACATCTATAAAAAGAGGGGGTGGGCAGATGGAGAACAATAACATTAGTAAAATTATACACAATTCTGGAAAGAATTAGAGAAACACAGTCTGTCCTGCCATTTCCTTTATTGTTCATAATATGTCTCCCTTTGACATTTCTAAAGAGGAAGGAAAAAATATCTATTAGGTTTCAAGTCCAAAGCAATTAATCATGTGAAAACTATTGAACTATTTTAAAAGTTACCTCTTCAAAATGCATAACATTTGTTCCTCGAATATCATTATTTTATTTCAGTGCTCTTTATAAATGACTTATTGAACCAAAATGCCTTTTACTTTCAACTCTGTGTATATTCTAATGCTTCTGAACTCAGTATGCATTACTAACCCACCACCATATTTTTCTGTTCTTTCCAATAGAAATTTGAACCACTCCCTTTTGTATGAACTGCAGTACTTCTGTTCACCAGCCCAGATAACTCTGAAGAAACATGAGCAAAATAACTTGGTGTTTAAGTCTAACATTCTCTATTTTTTCCCCAGAATCTCAAATTATTGGACTTTCATTCTAATTCAGCCCCTTCTGCAGTCAAATATCAGGTTCATTTTACTTGAGAACAGCTAGTTCTATTTTTCTGTCCAAAGTGAATCTCAGAAACCAACTCAGGTCCAACTAATTACAAGCAGGTTTATTAGAACAGAATAGATACGGGTAATTTCAATAGAAATCTCTGCAGGAAGGGAAGAACTGAACATTACCATAGAATACAAGCGACAAGATCATTACAAGCTCCCTGTGCCTCCCTTAGCACCTCAGTACTGTTCTCCCTCAATTTCTGTGTCCTTTTTAAATTCAAAGACAAATGTCATAATTTCAGTTCCTCTCTCAGTTTCCGTTCTTACTATGTTAGAAAATTAATTCTTTACTGTATGTGAAGGTTGGCTTTAATGACCCTGATACATACTGCCCAAGACAACTTTGATTGGTTCATCTGCATTTCTTCACAGCCCTTGATCTGACATGATCATTTCAGGGCAACTTGACTTTACCTGCCCAGAGGCATATTTCTATTAAATTATTCCACCTTTTTTCCATGTAAATGCCTAATAAATTATCTTTACAAAAATTTCTTAGATCATTTCTCTAGCTTCCATCCCACTTTGTTGTATTGGAACATAAGTAGAAATTCCCTACACCAACATTACGTAAAGTTTGAAAATTCAGGACAAAATTACAAGTCTTTTTTCCAGACATAGCCATTTCTCCCCCCCGCTTTTTTTTCCTCCTCAAGTACACACAGAGATATACACAACTCACCAGCATTATGCTGTCTGTACCCAACATAAAGGAAACACCCTCCAGGAGGCAGCCAAGCTATAGTTCAGGTAAAAGAGGAAGAGGAAGCAGCACAAAGTCAATAGTCAGGGGAATTTGTGAGCACATAGCCTCTTCCAAAAATGTGGTCTTCTATTTATGTGCATAATCAAGACTTTGACACCCAGTCATAGATATAGTTTTAGTATGATTGTTTCAGTGAGTTAATAAAAAAAAAAACAATAAAATTGTTGCGACAACAATAAAATTGTAATTTAACTCTATAAAACTCAGAGACATCCTCAGCCTAAAATCACCAAATACCATAATCAAATAAAGATATGAAGAACAATTCAAGCTAAAAGAGCTCAAGTAAAGGTCAATCACTTTGTTGCTCTTTTTCCAAGTTGGACAATAACACCATGCAGCTGTTTAATTTCTTTTCCAATTTTTAATCATTTTACAGTGGAGGATCTGCCATGAAGTGATCTCATTCCCAGTTTTAAGTTCTTACCTCTGGGAGGTAAGTGATGTCAAACCACCAAAAAAATCACCACCTTCTTCCAAATGAATGCCACCCCTGTTGTCTTCCTTCAATCTTTCCACACTCTCTGGCTTAGGAAATACAAAAAAATCAGACTTCTCTCTTTAGTATCCTCTGAAATACCTGCCTTTCTCACAGTTGAAAACCATTTTAAACTGAAATAACATTATTAGAATTACTGTACAACTGAAATAATATGCAAATTGTAACAAAAGGCACTATCATAATGCATGAGTATGGAAGTCCTAAATCATGTGGCACTGACTATGTTAATCCTGGGATCTCCTCCCCCATCTGAAAGCATGCCTTTGCAAACTTCATGTTCCCTTAAAGTAGCTTTATTTTAACATAGCAAAAAAAGGAAAACTTTTTCTTCTTGATTCAGGCTGTTTTTCCTTCAGGTAGATGAACACTGAAATGGAGAGAAATTGTCAATGTCATATACTGCCTGAATGAAGTCACTATGCCTCTTATCACAGAGCAGAACCAAGAAATACATCAATAAAGAAAGATGTATTATTCTAGACTGTCATTTTGGTTATTAGGCTAATGTATTCCAGAAGCAAGGAAGGAAGAATAGAGTGCTCTTCCAGTAAGTATGTGGTTCTGCAGGTATTAACAGAAATACTGTAGCAGAGCTCCAATTTGCAGGAGCCTGCAGCAAGGTTGCATTCACAATAAGGTCAGTAAAAAATGGCAAACACATTAGCAAGTAAGCTACTTCCATAAGTGTATAACACTTTTTCCATCAATATTTTGTGGGAATTTAAACCACAATGATTTTATTATTTTATAAATCTGGGTTAGCATGTGTATAATGACATGTCAGTTCATGCGCAGTTTTGAATTCAACCAGGCATGTTATTAAAATGAAAAGTTCTGACTGACATTTCCAAGGAACATTAGCTCTTCCGTAAGTAACTCAGACCTCAGAGTAACCCATAAATAGAATGAAGTATGTCCATTTCAGTGGCCAGCAGTCCTCCTACACAGCATATGAAGCCATAAGTCATTTCCCTGTAGACCAAGGATTTAATCCAATACCATTCTGTCCTTTTCAACATAGGGGTACACAACACCACAGAGGTATTGACCATCACCAGGGGAAAGGTCCAGCAACACTTTCGGCTGCAAAGCACATAGCAGCCAATCACAGCTGTAGAGTGACAGCTTTACCAAGCTGGCCTAAGGAGCATAAAGCTTTAGCAACATGTGGAAGAGTAACCTGTACATGATCTGATCATTTTACTGCTATTTTTATCCAATTTGTAAGCTAGCGGTCGAATCTTGTTCTTACTGAATTCAGCCAGACTTGTGTCACTGACTTCAATGGACTGACTATTTCCCACTGCAGAGACCTTTCTTGAAGTTGTATTCAACAGAAATGTTTTTAGCTGTAGAAAAAAAATGCATTGTAACATTCTCTAGTCAGTACATAATACAACAAATCATACTTCACTCAATCTCCTGTAATTAAAAAAAAGGATAGATACTTCTTTGAATAGCTGGACCATTTAATCGAGTGAAACAGCATTTCCTCTCACACTGCACAAGTACTGCCTGGCTAAAGGAGCTGAAAATAGACCACTACCTGCTGCAACCATGACAATTGCAAAGTTGAGAACAAGAGGCCAAAGCAAGTGGAAGTGGCTAAAGGGCTGTCGAGGCATGGCTGGGCTCCAGTGAGTTCCTAAGGGCTAACTCTGAGACAGCTCAAGGCTTTTCAGCAGGGAAGGGAAAATCTAGTTTTGCTGGGGCTTCAAAATAGGTTGTGAGTGGCAAGAAGGAGCAACAGAGGATTATAAGAGGTCAGTAGACAGTCAGGTGTGAGTGCAGCTGAAAGGAGTTTAGGAAATCTTGGAGGCTCTAAGTGGGGAAGGGATGACAGGCAATAGGTTTTCAGGGGGAGGGATTGGATGGGAGCTAAAAGAGGCCAGTGTGGTCCCAAAGACCATGATTGAGGCTCTTGTTCCAGGTCTCCTATTAAGCAATAAATTCAATTAAAATATTTCTTACATTTGTTTTTATTAAATTTTTTTTGCTAGCTCTTGTCTAAAGCCATCACCAGATGTCTCCAGTTCCTTCTCTGGGCATTTATAAACATACGAAGGCAAGATCTTGCATGATCAAAAAGATACTTGTCTTCCATACACATACCTTTCCCAAAGGTAAACAGGCTTGAAATCCAGCCATTGCCTGCATACTTCTCGCAGAGCTGAAAAGGCATTTACATAACAAAATATTGACACGAGTACTTGAACCAATCCATCAAGAACTGTCAAAACACAGTAGTAGTTAGCAATGCTACCATCTACTTTAAGCAACTAATACTATGAGCAGCAGAGTGCTCCATCAATTTCAGCTTTCAGGTAGAGTTCAGGGCAATGCTAAGTAGAAGAAGGTGCAAAATACATGTCTGAAGTTCACAGGAAACATGACTCTCTATTACTAGCTGTGACAAGGAGAAAAATTAATACTGTGATTTAACAGTCAGAGTTGGAAAGTAGCTATTTTGGTGGTGCATCTCTGGTTCTGTATCCAGAACAAGTGGCACAGAACTGGGAGGTGGTGTGCACCAAAGCACAGATGTCCTTAATCAAAGGGTAAGGTAACCAGCTGCCCACTCTTCAAAGTGCTTTCCACCATTGACCAACAGTACTTCCACTTTTTGCAGTGAGACAGGTATTTTTTCAGCCAGCTCCCATTTCATGCAATCACTCAGTTGTGTCTGAATTTATTGAACCTATTCCACTGAAAGCACAGCTGCCCATTTGGGGGGACAGGGCTTTTCTTCCTCATAACTGGGCTGTTACTGCTTGTGCATATGACTTCAGAAATCAGATTTCTATTTAGAAGCTCCTACAGAGTCTGCCTCTCCACCTCACCTTCAATTTCTCTTGCCCTCAGACCTGCACCCCACCTCTCACCTGTACTGTGGTGCACATGCTGACCCAGGTCTGCAGCAGCAAGGATGGAGCTTCCCTGGAGCTACCCTATGGATCACCTTTAGCAATGACTGCCTAGTCAAAAAAGGTCACAGCACTACAATAAGGAGTTCTGGCTTACATTAGGAAGCTATTTTTCAGTGCTCTTGTCACACCCAGGTCTCAGGTTTCGTTCTTTGATCTTGTCTCCATTTGTTACGCTTCTAGGAGTTTCTAAAGCTTTATGTGGAGCGTGGCTCCGTCCTGCCACAGGACAGAGCAGCACAAACTCCTTTAGCTCCTTTACAGTCCAACTTGAGACACTGCAAGGATAGAGGGATTTTTACAAGGTTATAATTAGATATTGAAAACAAATAAGTGATTAAACAGATGTTTTGTTCTGGGGTGTGTAGATTTTTTGGTTTTGTTTTTGAGGAAGAGGGCTGTATCTTCACCAGCAAACTAATAACCATCCATTTAAAATCTAAGATGTAGATGTAAAAACTTTAAGTCACTCTTACTGCAGTTGGGAATTACTGATCAGTAGTGTTGATTACCACTGCAGTTTTTCAAAAAGCTTTAAGATTAAGAGACATTCACTGCTCTTCTTCTGTCAGGTGCCTCAAAAGGAAACCATGAGAAGAGACACACAATGAAAAACAGCAGGTAATACCATATGAGACTCCTTATTAAAAACATAAAATGCCTTTCACTCTTGCTTTTATTAAGTCTACTTTTCAAGCCAAATGAAAGCTAGGTGAGCCGATTATAATACAAGTCACGTCTAACTATTTCATTATCCACGTCCTGCAGCACGATAGCCCACAGAATACCTTTTGAAAGCTCCAGAGTGACGGCAGCAGGTTGAATATAATGAACAGTGTTACAAATGGGGACACGAGACGACAGGTCTGGTGAAGAAGGAGTCTCCTGGAAACTGTACGGCTGTAATTACTGAGTGCTGGTGCTGTCTCAGTTGGCTTCGAACAAAGGTAACCGCCTTCAGCAAGTTATATTTCCTCAGCCAGCTAAAATGAAACCAGTCAGAGACAAATATTTATGATACACAATACATAACCAAAGTCATTGTCTGCTTTTATTACCTTATTTTTGTTGTAGCTTTGAAGTCTCCCAGATCAACAGCACAAGAGAATTAAACAGTAAAGCGCTGAATTATTTTTAAATTAGACTTCCTATAAATATGACTTCAACATTTCTAGTTTTGGAAGATGAAATGCTCCTATTTGGGGCACTTTGCTTGCATGTCACAATTGTTTCTCAATAATTCATTCAGTTTGTTGATCAAGAATCTGTCAAGCAGAAGTCACTGAGAGCTGAGACCTCCGCCTTCTTGCACAGGAGCTCCCCTCAACAAACACTGAGCAGGCATAGTTTTGATGATAAAGGGAGTGTTGGGTGCAGACCACATGGTGCTGTAGGAGACAGCAAGACTGAGAAGAAAGCTCAGGCTAATCCATGTTTTCTCACCCCTGACCTGCTAAATCTCAGAAATGCACTCACTTGGACTCATATTAGCCATATAGCAAAAAGTCATAGGGAACAGCAGACAAACATCATAATTAGATAAAAAGACAGCAAGGTGAGAGAATATTTTCTCTGTTGAAGTTATTCCTCTGTTAGTATCTGCATGCCCCAACTCCTGCTTCCCTTTCTCTTACCTCTTTTTCCTGGAGAAATCATGAATTCTGAAGATGCGTTTCCTAACGTTAGTGATAACCATTAGGTTGTATAAGAGAGAAGACGGCTGGAGTTATTATATAATTATTCCTCATCTTGATACTATACTCTCTTTCATGGTCAATTATTTAAGGAAAAAAAACACAAAGCAAAAATAGAATAGGTTCACAGAGGTGCAACAAAAAGTACTACAAGTTTGGAAAAGCCTCTTTATAATGAGCAATTAAAAAGGAGGGAAAAGTTAACTGTGAGGAGATGAATAAGAGGTGACACAATGTGACATAAAATATAATGAATGGAATGAGAGAGGTCAGCCAGGTGCACCTGTGCAGCTATCTTTTCGAAGATTTTGTATCACACAGTGCTCCCAATGATATAAGGAGGCAACACGTTTTAAAGTGGACAAAGTGACATATAAAATGAGCCTGCAGAAGTTACTGCAATAGCATTTGCGTTATATCTGGCAAATCCCAGAATTTCATTTTATGTGCTGATTACCAGTTGTGGTTTACCTTTCACTGTGGAGGAGCAGACACAGTCATCCACAGCACAGTTCTCGATCAGCTCTCAGGCAGTTATGGCTCTGTTGCTGTCACAGTACAAACACATCAGGAGACAGTACACAAAAATTGCCGTGCAGAAGTGAAGCAGCAAAGAATGAAACAGGAGTTGTTTTACATGCACACGTTGTGAAATAGAAGCCGTTTTACCACAGGAATGCTGGAAGAAGTGCACCAAACTAAGGACTCACACAAAGGTAAAAACAGAGCAGGGCTTGCAATCTCGATCACATTTCCACAAACCTGCAAGTCCCTCATTCTCATTTAAGTTTTGTGAATGAGAAATTCGTTTGATAAAGGGGTTTTCTATCCTTTATTGCTCTGTTCTCCATGAAGAGGTGTAACCAAAGCTATAAGGCAAGCATGCCTTTGTCAGATAAGCAGCAAGCCTGGGGAGAGTCTAGGACTATTTTGGGAGTCAAAGTGATAGAATTGCTGAGTCCTATCCTAACAAAGTGGCTGCTGTGGAGTCCTTCTTGGGAGACCCCAAATGAGGAAGAGTGGCTACTTCATCTCAAGTACGTGTGAGATAAGGAAACAGGAGCCAACTTGAACAGCTGTTTCAAATGGAAAGCAGGACCAGAACTGGCCAGATGCTGATGAGGTCATATGTCAGAAGCCAAAGATGTAAGTGAGGGTCAAGTTCATAGGAACAAGAGTGTCACCTAACCATGGAATAAACCATTACTCTAACCATAGACTACACAAGACAAAAGTTGGTGGATCACATTGTGTGTGCAGCTGCTGGATCGTAAGCTGCCATTGTATGCAGCCTTGCACACAAAGAAAGTCTCCTGTGCAACCCATATATCCTTTGCCAAGAAGCACCCACAGTTTTACCCTGCCTACCACCCAACCAAAGCACTGCAGGACAAAAAAATAAAACCTTGAAACAAGGCAAAGAAAACAGTGACTGCTAGTAAAACTTAACACAAATACATAAAAGCAGAGAAAAGCAAGTCTAATTGTCAGTACGTATTCTCTACTTCTTCCCCAGAGGCTCACATCTTACCATTACTGTAACTACTGTGCCCTAAAGGCCTCTGCACCACAACCGCAATTCTGCCTTTTTTAACAGATACCTGCCCTCCATCACACTTATTACCACATTACATCCTCCCACTGCTACTTCAAACACTTTCTATTCATAGTATTGAGAACGGGCCATTTCACAAAGAGGACACAAGTAAGGCAGCCATGCTCAGTCTGGAACACACAAATTAACTCTACTGTAAACTATGTTCATACTATTAGTACTACTAGTGCTACATTTTCCACTGAAGTATTTGGTACTGCTAGTGGCCTAAGATACTGAAAACCAAGCTTGATCAAGACCTGGAATTCCAGTTTCCTTTCCCTCCTGTGCAAGCTGTCAGCATCCTGCAGGTCGCAAAAGGTAAATACACCTGAAATATCAACCCATTAATTTTTTACGTTTTTTTTAAGCTCCTAAACGCTCTATCTTAGCTAGCTGGCATAGCGCATTAGGAACCGATGAGACATGCTTCAATATTTGACAAGGAAAGAAGCGCATGCCCCAAGTCACACAGTGCTCGGGATTGGAGACCTGTGGAGCTGCTGCCCAGCCCAGGCACTCTTTCAGCAAAGGCTGCCTTGCTGCGAGCTGCATGGCTTGGCCAGATGTGATTTACCCCAAATCTCAGTGTACTGGGAAGGTAGGACAGGCAAGGATGGCCTGAGCTATCAAGTCTACTCTCCTGTCATCAGGCAGCCATACCATATATACCTTTTTCTAAAACCTGTCAACCTCTCAAACTACATCTTAAAACTAGTTGAGGAGGGGTTGAAGAGGTAGATGAAAGCAAGGTAAAATACTGCTATTAGACTGAAATTATTGCATCTATGATTGAGAAATGTTTTTAACCTATGCTACTAACAAGACATCTGAATTTGCTTTTGAAAAAAAATAAATTAAAAAAACCATCTGTCTTTCTGCAGAGGCTGTTCAGCTCAACTACAGATAAGCTGTAAGGTGTACTACAACTTCATTCCAAACAGAGAAACACCAGATGATTTCAATCACTGACTGCTAGATAAAATATTCAAATAAGTGAAGTGACAAAGAGGATTGAAAATCTTTTGCATTCCGATAAGTGTGTGTGTCATGCATGGCTATTGAGGGCATTATTAACAGACACACACACCCCCAGTGATGAAGATTTGAGAGTTTGCTATATATGGCATGTGAGTTTAAATTTTTTCATAAAAGAAAGCCATTAAATGCATTTGCTACAGATTTTTGCTGACTATAATATTTTATGTGACTGCCTTATGTGGAGGGTGAAGGGTTTCTGCCAAATTGGTTCCTAATTGTACCTCATCAAATACAACAAAACCATCTATCAGTTAAATGATGTCTGCTACCATGGGATTTTCATTACACAAACCATTTTATGTCAGACTTATGGAAAAATTTTGGCTGAGCGCAAGAATTCAGGTTCCTGATTTGGGGCTTCTGGATTTGTCCTACATGTGAGCAGGCACTGAAAGAACTACACAAGTAAGGAATCTCAGCCTGCAACATGTTTTTTTTAAGTAAGAGTTGAAAGCCTTCACAATTGTGTTCATCACAAAAAATAACAGAGTTCAGAGGCACTGCCTAAACATGTTAAACAATTCCTGCACTGTACTACTAGTGGTAAATATCCACTGGCTGACATTTAAGAGCCCTGGATGACCAAGAGAGGTTGTTCTTAAAATAACGTCTGCAAATTCACTCAGTAAAAGTTTATATCTCTATATTTCTGATCAAAAACTTAGGATGCAATTGGGAATACACAGCACAGTAGATTTGTCCTACAAAAACTTATACCAGGAAAGCAATTGCAATCATATTTTGAGCAGAGATTTTGAAAGAGGAAAAACAAAGAGCAAAACATAGACAATAATTGCTAATGTCAGTCCATTCAGACAGTATTATCTTTTATCTGCAGACTGCCTGTAATGCTCACAGTAATGACTTGGTAGGCAAGGCAACAAGCAATATCCTTTCCAACTTGGTTCTTAGTTAAAGAGTATCCCTTCCTATATGCTACATCACTTACATTGTTCATACTTCTGTTGATATCAAGTGTGTTATGCTGCCAAGTGTGCTAAAAATTCACTATCTGTTACATATCTTTTCCCTATTTAGGGTAAACAGTATGTATTTATCAAGAACCCTGTCTCTGTTGATTAACCACCCTGTTTCTCCCTCCCTTCCCCATTTGCAATTCTCTTCCATAAAATTTCTGCCTGGACTAAATCTCTGCCTGCACACACACCATATGGCACAACGATATAAATGAGATGAGACTAAGTTAATTGGTCATATTAGACCCCATGAAACAGATTTTAAGTTCTGTTAGGAGCCTTTTTGCACCTATGCAGAACACAGAGGTGTTGCCCAAGCCGTGGAGCAACAGGCTCTTGCACATGTAAGTTAACTGTGCATGGAAAAAAGGAATTCTTCCTTCACGAGTTCCCCCATCCAACCTGACAGTTCCCTTCATAAACTGGAGATGAAAGAGAACGGCAGTCTTTATGTGTTTGCTTTATGAAAACATATTTGTATCACTGGAGAATGCATACCTAAGAACAGACACAGCCATATCTAGAGCTCAAAAGGTACCTGAAGGCCTTTCCCAAGCAAAGCAATGTAAACCTTGAGAGTCCAGCAATCACACCGCAGTAACTTTACTTGCGGAGATATCAGAACCAGGCTGAGAGAGACTGCAGCCAAGTGCCTTCCTCTGCTTTTCCTGCTGTTTTTTTTAACCACTTGAGTATCTAGGGATGGATGAATACACACAAGCATCGCTCATGTAGTTTTACTGTCTGTTAAGTCTATCCCCCTTCCCAAATTCAGTTGGGCATTGCCTGTAATGAAATCTGAGGAAAGAGAAATCTGTCACTTTAATACAGCTTCCAAATCACAGCAGTGCTAACAAGGTATTTTAGAAGAGAAGATTTTATATCTATTCAAAGCAAAGAGCAAACATGAAATACTTTTCTAGACAAAGAAAAAAATCATAAGAACCCTAATGATACACTAATAAATAAGAAAAACACAATGCTGCTCTTGAGCATGGACATAAATCAAATGCTGGTGTGCTCCCTGCTGCTTATGTGTGGTGTTGCTCATCACTACCATGATTTATACTTGAAAAAGAAAATACCCTTTAAAAAAAAATTAGGGTATAGCTGATTTCCATGCAAACTCAGAAAGTTGAATGATGCTAGTCACAAACAAAATATTTTCCACTGAGGTCACTGAGAAACTGGGAATTCTCAGAGGGTATGACCAAATCCACTTTATGGGAAAACATCAGTTTCATGATTTGTTACCTTCTGGTGATTCATACAGTAGGCACATGAGTTTTCTGTTTATAGAATACAGTGTATTAGTTGTACAGGAAGACATTCACAATTTTTTTTTAATGAAACTCCACGTGGCCTGTCGCTATTTCTTTTTGTATGGTTTTAATTCTCAAAATGTAAAGATTTCCAGATGCAACTGTCTTCACTTTCCCAAATATTTCTAGAGGCCTTTGTACTAAACCTTGCAAAGCAGTTCATCCTCGATATTTGTGCCTTTCCCTTGGCCTCGCCACTAGAAGAGGAACCACAAGAGATACGGGCTGCAACTCCAAAGCAGAAGTTTACTCCACACCAGCCAGTCACCTGCCCTAGGCAAGTACAAGCTGCTTGTGTCTCCACAGGCTGTCTCTAGCCCCTGGAAGGGCCAGGGGACTCCTGGGACCCAGCCCAAGAGCCATGGGTCTCCCCACGGACAGTCCTCCCCAGACAGACTGGGACATCTGTCCCCTTTAAAAGACCAACGAGCTTTTCACTATTGGTTTTCCTGTGTGAAGTGGGTCACTATGAAGCAGAGAGCATCCATGCATGCTCCAAAGAAATGTGGTCTGCTGTCGGCTCAGATTTTTCTTGGCAAGAATGGTTAAGATTCTCCCAGCCAGAAAACCAGAACAAGTAACATCAGACTGCTGGCAATTCTGCTATGAGTGGAGCGGGGGAAAAAATTCAAAGCAAAAGAAAAAAAATGTAGTTCACCGTGTCAAGTCATTACCAAGAGAAAGATTTTGGGGTAAAGTGCTGCCTGAAGAGTCAAGCTTGGGACTGTAAGGCAAGATAGTGTCTCCTTACCAGGTGTGGGGAGAGAGGCTGTACACACGCTTTGAATAAACACAGAGCATCACATCAAAGACACACCTGACTCCACCAGCCATTTTTCCACTTAATGGGAATAACCTGGAGGACCCCAAATACTGCCTAACAGCTTGGATCAAAGGGGACAAAGAAATATTTGCTGTACTCCAGCTGAACTGGAGTTTGCACTACAACAAAGATAAAAGAATATTTGTTTTTCCTCATTATATGAAGCTTTTTCAACAAAATAATTAACTGTAGCATAACAGAAAGCTTCACTGGATAAGAATTTTTAAAGCATGTGTTGAAATCCAACTATTCCACTGCAAATTAATTTGAAAGGCCATGTAGGAATATAAAAAAAAATTGTGAGGCTTTTTTAGAACTTTTTAAAATATTTTCTACCCTCTTAAAAGCATAGCCATCAAAGCAAATAAAAGTTTAATAAGTAAAAAAAAACATTTTAAATGAAAAACCATGATTAACTTATTAAGACCCATTAAGTGTATAATTACAAGGATTCTATTACATTAAGATACCAGTTTCTTTAAAGCCAGAAATAATACCTGCTGAAACCTTAATTATTTAAATGAGAAGAGAAAGAGGCATGTTATCTTCTCTGACAAAGATTAAAATCAATTTAATTGCTTCTCTGCTGCATTGACATGATTCTTGCTGTGAGTCAAGCAACCAAAAAGGGAAATTAATACTGCAGCTGTTAATCAAGTGATATTTGTGTGCTCCATCTTATTATAGCAGGAGAAAGAATAACTGCTACTTTGGAGAGTTTGTCCACACTATATTTCATAGAATTTTTTTGCTTCAAAGCGCACCTTTACTTAATTTGAGTTGCAGGCATCTCCAGGTGACATGCAGCCTGAGAAAAATTGTACATTACATTGTCTGATCCCCTCGTAAAGATTGTTCTGCCAAGAGTAAGGTTTGTTTCAAATTAAATTCACCCTTGGGTATCTGACTCACTAGTATGAAATTACAAAGTCACACCAAAAAGGGATAAAAATACAGCTGGAAGAGGGGGTTGCCTATGAATCATAATATATTTTCAAGGAAGAAAGCAGGTCAAAAAATCAACAATTTCAGTAAAATTAGAACATGCATTTGAAAACATGTAACAGCTGAGTACGCAGCACAACCCATGGCTTCTATCTGCTGATTTAAAAATGTTTATCCTTGCAGTGCCTTTGTTAAATCTCTGCACCAAGTGAATATTCAGCAACATCTACAGTCGACAAATTAATGTATCTGATTGTAAGAAAAATGGTATTGTGAAATATTTATGAGTTCTGAAATACAAACCCGTGTGGTGCCTCATCATCTCTTATCAGCCCTTGTTAACTTTACAGATGATGAGAAGCACCAGAATAACTGAGGTTGTCAAAACTAATAGATCTCAGAGGCTCAGCACCAGCACAGTTCAGTTCCATCTATGGTCCATTTTTGAGAAGTTTTAACTCTTTCACTCCTCTTCATTGAGCAGGAATCAATTCCATTACCTGGGCTGTTATTTACTGTTTGCAGCACCAGGTGGCCCAGGCACTGCCCTAGATATTTCAGGATGTGCAGGCAGCACTTTTGGGGAAGAACTTGTGTTAATAAAGTGACAGACAAATATCAAGTCACTTGATTTAAACAAAACCTAAAGTACTGTCTAGATCTTTTTGGAAACTCTAGGATCCAGAAAGAGCAAAATAAGGGTAAAATTCTTGGAGAAGGGGCTTTCCTGGGACAACGTGTGTGTATTTGCTAACAGGGCTAGAACCATTCGTAACACTATTCGTGCACTTACTACACTAGCAAGCGTTAAATGACTAGGTAGAGTTAAATGAGTGTTTAACTGCAAAACTGGGTTGAGTTGTGTTTATTTCAAAGAATTAGTGAATGCAAGGAGTGAAGTCTCTTTTCCTTCTAGATTTAAGCAATTTCATTTTTATCTAGTGCTTTAAACTGCGTACCTGGTCACTTCACGTTCCCTTCTGCAGCTGACTGTGCTGCTATCCAGACCACCAGCACATCTTCAGTTTGGCCAAAAATGGCTGTGACAGATCAGAAAGGAAAGCTTCAGTGGGTTTTGATATCAGACTGCAGTAGCCAGCCTGGGTTTGTGTTGTGACAGACTCCCAGAGCTCAGATGTTCTTTAAATTGGAAGCCAGGGAACCCTATTTAGAAGGGATTTTGGCTCCATTTTAAGATCTTGTATATAAGCATTCGAAAGCAGACCTAGTCCAGAGCCTACCTTTAAGACAGGCCCAATTAACCAGCCATCATTACTGCCTCACTCTTATTTTCTCTCCCTTTCCAGCAAGCACCAGGGCTCCTCCCATCACTCCAAGGATAACCTTGGAAAAAACGCCCTGGCAAGACCCACAGCCAGAGAATTTCACCAAGTAAATACAACACATTTGCTTCACCCGTGCATGTCCTGCCACCCCCAGGAGGGGGGCCAGGCAGGACCCACTCTGGAGAGGGACTGGAAATGTTTTGGACACAACAGCAGGAAGGGAGGAAGGAAAGCATCAGACAAGCCACCAAGGCTGCACGTGAACACAGCAGCATTTCACAGCATGTTTACTTACTTTCTCGTAAATACATAGATCTAGTACACGGGAAACCGAACTTGCAAGTCTCCTGGAGGCCTTGCAAGTCACACAGCTCTCCAAGGAGCTGTGGGGAGCAGAGGACCAGCAGCCCAAGGCACACAAGGCACCCAAGCACCAGGCAACACACCAACAGCTGCAGGAGATGCTGCAACCCAGACGACAAGGCTGGCATGCTCTGGAGCAGCAAAGCGGGGCCTCAGAGAAGCGCTCAAGAAATTATTCAGCAGGGGAACAAAGCCAAGGAATCGAACAGCAGCCTCTGACCAGCATCAAAGATTTTCCTGGCCCGATTGGTAAGCCGATGAGCAGGGCACCACCTGCGTTAGACCAGTCTCAGAGGGGGAGGTTAGTGCCACCAAGAAGGACAGAACACGAGCAAGAGTCACCATAACCGTGCAGAGGAAAATAAATCTGTCATGGAGATGAGACAGGAATAGCGGCGAGCTTTCACTGTGCCTGGCAACCACGGACAGTTTCTGCACATGTGCATGCACACACCCGCGGGCTCAGAAGGAAGCCTCGGCTGAACACGACACTACCAGGGGCTCGAAACAAGCCACAGCATCAAGGTAAAACTTTTCACGCTACTGACATGGCAAACAAATATATCCAATAACAATCACATCGTCTGGGGTGTGCAGCAGAAAAAAAAAAAGAGGGTTAGAAAAGGAGATTGATAGAATGAGTCCAATTTTATTTTCCACGACGTGTGACACAGGAAGCTTCACTTGCTTTGATACCTGTCAGAGGGTCTTTGTCACCCAGAGACAGTCTGTGCATTTTCTAGGTGAAAGTGGGATTGACTTTAGCAGTTGCTTCTCATGAGTCCTAAGTGTAATCCTACATATCTCTAGGAATAAACAGAAGTGTTCCATCTTGTTCAACAAGGATAGCGTTATGTTCCCACCCTTCTTTCCCTCACATCTTGTCCATCCTACCTCTAGCTGTAGGATGCTGCAGGAGTAAAAGAATTCTTGGCACACACTGTGAAAGCCACATGTGTTTGGCAGCAACTTTTTTTTCCTATCTACATGGTTACACCTCACTCAGTCAGGCTACCATTACCATTTATATTGATCAGTATGTGAGGGTTTTGTGGCCAACCACCTTGCTAGACTGAGCAACTGACTAGGAATACAAGTAAAAAGAAGGGAAAAAACGAAGTAAAACAGCCAAGAGCCACAAAATAATTCTAGATAATTCAGTAATAGCTTTTGTCCCGCAACATTAAAGCAAAGCGCCCAGAATTGTTGGGTGCACACAATTCAGCACTTTCCAGTCAGTCTGGTGCTCACCTTTGGAAGAGCCGTGTTGCTGGAAGCTGTGACCCACCCTCCCCAAGGCACCGGGGCTCAGCTCTGCAGAAGCAGAGGAGGGAGACAAGAGTGGAGGATCCTTACAGGGCAGGGAAAGCTGGTGGGAGAGGGAGAACAGGATAAAAGCCTCCTGGCTCTAGGATACCCATTTGGATTTGTCACTGGAGAATAGCATCCAAGCATCTTGCAAGCACCTTCAGCAGCTTGCACAAAATTGGCTTAAAACCGTGATCCAGTTCACATCACTGCCTTCCCAAAAGCTGTCCACATGGACCCAAGAGAGCAATGCATTTGGAGTACCCAAGCTTCCCGTCACCAGCTGTAACACCAGTTTACAGCCAAGGGACACAACCAAAGCAGGATTGAATGATGCTGTGGCACAGGGAAAATTACCCATAAGTCACAGATCCCTTGAAAACGCTAAGCATAGTGCTTCATGCTGCTTAGGTCCAATGCAGACCCAAATATACTTAAAGGGTCTGGAGAAAGAAATGATAGAAATATTTCTGGAGTTTCAAGGGATGGCAGCACTCCTCTTTTGTGGGAACCTGCCAAGCAAAACCAGTTTTTGTTATTGATTTCAGATAAAAGAAAGCACAAAGTTGATTCAAGCCATTCTTCTGGACATAAAAATGTTTTCAACGTGTATTTTGATACATTATTGCGGAAACTCTTCCCACAGCCATCTTTCTTTTCAGAGTATTTCATTTTCACAAATGGCAGATAAACATAACTTGCTGTTGTTATTAACTATAAGCCTTAAACCCTTCCACTCCTCTCAATGACAACACTGATTCCAACTGGATTTTTGTACTTCTTTCCTCTCTTTGTAGAGATGGAGAGAAATGTTCTCTAACCCCTCAGCACGGTGCCAAGCTGAACCTTTGTAACACTTGCAATACTCCATAGCCAAGACCCCACTCCTGCCAGAAGTTGTGATGTTTGCAGTAGGGGCAGGGAGGTGTTATAAAGGGAAGTCAAACCTGATTTGATTTTTCTTGTGAGCATAATTTCACTGAAAGAAAATGGGTCAGAACCCAAGGTCAACAATTTTTATTTTTCTTGAGCCACACAGATTTGGTGAAGGTTTCTTCATGTTCTTCCCGACCGCATAGTAGTTCTGATATGGAAAGCATTATCAGAGAGCACATCAATCTGCTGGTACAGAGAGGGCCTGATCTGTGATGGCAAGAGTGTGAGAACTCCTGCTTGCTGTTCTGGTGTGCTGAGAATGGAGTGGCATTTCTCTATAATTCTGCACAGAACACCAAGGACCCATGCAAGACAGCCACTTTTTCTGGACACTACCAGCCAGAACAGAAATAGAGATAAGGCCTATTTTATAACCAATATTTTGCCCTCAACAGTCTTTTTCTCAGCCAACAGCATTTGATAAAGTTAGAAATAGTGTGTTCAAAACAGGTTTCTGGTCCCGTACAGCCTGCCAGGAAGCAAAAGGACATTAGAAGCTTATCAGGTTTCTAGCATCTGAAGTTTTCTTCAGTCATGCATTTTCCCTTCTTTCCTCATGACTTCTTTCAACATTGATAATTCGCAACTAGGCAAGCAGAAACAGGAAGGAGGGAGGGAGTGAAAGGTGTCCCCACATCTTTCAATATCAGTAGTTTTTATATTCTGACAGTAAGGGAACATAACTAACAGCTTAGCGTACATCACTCTTGATGAAGAGTCATCATCAGGGACACAGGAAAAACAGAGGGAAAGATAGGAAGATTAGTGGTGCAACTTAGAGATTTGGGAGCTCGGAAGCCCCACACTTCAGATGCCTAACAGGATTCTGCACTAGTGGTTCTACAAGGATGCTTGCAATGATTAATTCATGCTTTACTGCTATATCACTGACATCTGCAGCAAGTTAACCTCTCTGCCTCAATTGTAACTTCTGCAAATTACAGATTATAGTTACCTGCAAATAATAGGCTAGGGATTAGTTAATATTTTAAAGGGACCTAAGGCTTGAAAATGCACAGAATTGCCACCAACTATTGCAGAAAAAAAATGTTTTGTATGATGCCCATGGATATGTAATTCAATACTGTTATGAAAAGAATGCACCCTGGCTTGTACGTGAGATATGCTGGGGGGGGGGGAAGAAAAGAAACCAAAGCCTTTAAAGATAGATAGCAATTGTGAAAAAAGTATACAGCAAGCTCAGAGTCCTACAAATGCTGTTGCTTTATGAAAAGAACAACTATAATATTATTCTATCTCCTGACAACCCTTAGATATGGCTCCACAAACAAGTTCCACCTGTGAGGTTAAGTGTGGATTTACAGCACATTTCCTACCCTACAGTATCTACCCATATGTATGCTTTTACTGTCCAGTAAATGCAAGGCAGCTTATATCACATTCATTGTCCCAGTCATGTAAATTCAACTATATCTGCATCTCAGAACACTATCATTAAAAACACATGCATCTGAGGTGATAACAACAGCAGGTCCTGTATGACACCAGCAAACGAAACCCAAAATGAAATTCAATACAACAATGTAAGCCAATGCAAGATGATGTGAAAATGGCCTTACTGCAGGTCTATGCGTTGAACAGGCATTTAAATCTTATTATGCCTGATTATATTGCACTATTTGGGCACATTTCTAGATAGCTATAAAGAAACATTATGCCTAGTACTGCTAATTCCCCACACATAGCAGATGGTTTCACCGTAGTGAAAATGTGTGTTTCAAAGTCAGACCCTATGTTGGGAAGGTAATGATGGAAACTGTGGCATCCCGGTTCAAAGATTCAGAGCTCTGAGGTTTTAAAAAAAATAAATAAAAAAGTCAAATGCAATGCAAGTAGAGACTATAGCACTGATTTACTGGAACTTGTGCAAGAAGTAGGGGAGCCAGAAGTGAGATGCTGATGCTTTCTTTACCTTTGTCATGTAGGAGAGCAGCTGCACAGAACACTGCTAAAACATGGGGATCCAAACAATTTGAAGTTATTTTATGTGCCTGGGGTATCAGAAAAGTGGAACTGCCAGCTCCAGTCCTAAAGGAAAGCTCAGCAAGCATGAAAAGCAGCAACGCCACATCCATAGTCGAGTGAAGGAAACAAATACCTTTCTGATCACCTCAGGCTGCGCAGCCACATCAAGCTCTGGCTCCACTGAACCCCACTGCAGAAGCACTTCATCTTGGAGGAGACAGGGCAAGCTTATTTCTAAGAAATTTCTCCATAGTGAAAGAATTTACCAGCTTTTTGTGTTAGGAAATAAAGAAGGTAAATATATGCACTCAAGGCAAATTAAGCCATCTCTGCCACTAACTCCCTGCAAGCACAAGCTTGTTTTACTTGATGCAGCCTTGCATTTTGGCTCATGAGCATCCTTGTGAGTCTGTCCCACCCTCCCCTGAATGCAACCCTTCCTTGGGGCCTGTCAGCAATCAGCAGAGACAGCTCCCTTTTACAGATCACAAGCTGGGGAGCAAAGAAATATGTTTTAGTACCCCTTTACACTATAACCCTTTAGGTAGAGAAATGGGCTTGGCAGACTTCTCACTAGCTCCTATGAATTTATGCTCTTTGAGACCAGTGTGAGCACAGGCAACCAGGCCCAGCATTTTATGTTTGACATCCAAAGTTCAAAAGGAATTAAATGAGTGTGAGGTTTTGGGGGGAGGAGGGGCTTTTTCCCCAGGTCTCTTCAAAGAGACTGGCAAAAGACAGCATTGTTTATTCCACCCCCAACTCCTGGCCCAGAGGAAGCCCTCTCATAAAAAATTATCCCCATACCATCCTGGCAGGGAGCAGGTCCTTACAGAGGCTGGGTCTTGTTTCCAAAGCGTGGCTGAGCTGAAGGAGGAGCCAGGACCTCCCCATGCAGTCAGAGACAGGTTGCAAGTGCTCAGCACTGCCGGTGAGCTCTGCATGCAGTACTCGGTGCCAGCTATCCCACAAAATCAGCAACAGTTCAAACAGGGTTTTTACTACTAGCAGAAGCTTTATAAATTTTTGCTGTGGTTAGACCCACATGGGATCCGTTTGAGACTTAAGATTTCTGCATTCCCTATTGGGATGTAACTGAGCCAAAGAGACAAGATTCACCAGGAGTGACTCCCTGGTCTCCCAATATCCCATATCAGCGCCTTCAGTTTCCCACAGCCCAGGGTAGCAGTCTTTGTTTTCCTCAGACCAGAAACCACACTGAAGATATGTCAAAGCTTTTCTGGAAAAAAAGTTTTTTGTAGAAAAAGTCACATTCCCCAAGAAAGTTTTGGTTTCAACAAATTGCCACTTTCTGACATTTGTCAAAAGGTTTCCAACCAGTTCTGTGAATATAACATTAAGTCTGCTGTACAAAAATAAACATTTACAGAAAGCTAGATAATATAATTTTGGAAAAATGTTAATTACAGCTAAACACATAAAACATATGTCTGTTACTAATGTATATTAAAAATACAGTTAAATATAGCAGTTTGTTTTCCATCACTACAGCTATGTAACAGCTCTTGCAAAACAAAATGTGAGAGGGCAACATCTTGAGACAGCACATTAGTATTTACTCTGGTCACTTTATTGGTGTCCTATGGATGTCACATGTACTGAAGACAAAACATCACTGCTTTTCATGGACCTTTGACATGTAAAATGCAAGTATCAACTCTGCCTCCTTTATGAAGGGCAGCAAATCTGAATCAAAGGTATTTCCTCTTAGAGCTGCCGTGGCTCAGCAGTGAGCAAGCCTAAGCAGTCTTTGGTAGCAACTTATGGCAGGATTTGATTATATATACAGCACCCATCATCTTGGAAGAGGTGCTTAGTATCTACAGAGTCTACTGCTGGTAGTTCACCAGAAGTTATGGAAACTGTCCTCCAGAGTTGAGAGGAAAAGAAGTATATAATACAAATAGAGTGGTTAGCATCAGCTTTAAAGTGAAAGACATGACATGTTATTTGCAGAAATGGGCCAAACAACCTTTTCCTGTAAGTGTCATTCATTGCTGGGCAGCGGCCAAACTCCTCGTGCAGATGGGGAAGATACAACAAATTGTCTGCACTCTGATCTGGAGTCTGTTCCCAAAAGCAGACTGGCCCATGGCACCATGAGCTTTGCCCCAGCCAGGGAGCAGGTCTGTCTGGAGCCAGCCACCACAAGCATGTGCAAGCACATACCTGGCTACTTCATTACAGAATCCCCTGGCCAGGCTGAACGCAGCCCAGACAAAGGCATGTTTTTACACTGGTGACCAAATGTATTGGATCCACTCACAAGAGCATGGCTGCCAGCAGGAACCAAGCCCAGGACTTTCAGTTACAGCAGCACAAGTTACTACCACCAAAACCAAAATAAAAACCCATGAACAACAACAACAAAAACACCACCAAAAAACCCACACACCCGCAAAAAAAAACCCCACACACCACACCCACAGATATGCCCGATCTCGTTTCCAGCAAACCAGAAGTGACTACACCAAAAACTTTGGGTGAATAACAGCAGAATAAAGACCCTAAAGCCACAGACATTCTGGTCACATTTGCATTAACCCGAGCATCTCATTGGTATCCTCCAAGGTAGTTTGCCCTTTCCCCGTCAAATGCTTAGTTAAAATTTAGAAGCAAATCAATAAGCCTTCCAGAGTAGACACCATTTTCTGCATGTGTCAAGAGTTTCCCAAGTCGTTTGTGTACTGCACTAGGGTTTTCTCCTCCCCCTGCCCAGAGGCTAAGCCCTCACTACACTAAAAGGAATTAAGCTGAAAGTGTTCAGAACATGGGGTGGGCTGTTTCTATCATAATAATGACTTTCATGCATTTAGGTTTTACAAAGCTGGTTATATATCTAGAACAGATACACATACATGAAAGACAAATGCAATAAAGTGAATTTGACATTCCTAACTAGTGGCTACTGAATTTCTTTGACTATACTACAGACAAAAGTTGAAAATAGCAGTAGAAAAATATTTGTTCCTGTACAAAAAATTAAAACTTAATATTGCAGAAGAAAACCTCATTGAAGTTTTATCACAGTTTGCCCTTGCTGAATAGTCTTGGCTTCAGCAGCTGCTACATGAAATGTAACTGTCACTACAGTGAATAAATAAGTAAGTAGTGCTATAATGCAGCTGCCCCCAATAACAGCATTAGTATAAAGCCTTTAGTGGTAACCACAGACCAAACCAGAAATGCATTCTGACTTTATAAAGGTGTGCTTTCATGTCATTGAACGCATCTCAGTCTGTAGACTATAAAGCATATGTACTGGAGCTTCTCATTGATTTTTCCTCCTCCTTCAGAGAGGAGGAGCAGGTACCTTGCCCACTGCTGATTTCGGTTTCCTCCCTATAAGACACTTCTAATGAAAAACATAAAACGTTCAGGTCCTCTCCACCTCTGGCACATTTCTGCAGTACTAAAGAGCTCCCCTTGTCTCTCCCCATAGCCAGCGCTACCGCAAACCCTCTTTCCCCTTTCATGTGTGGTAACACAACCCCCACCCACCGCAAGCAAAACATGGGTGCTGGAACAATGCCTGGGGGAAAAGGGACGAGGTAAGATCAATTCCCTCATCTATGTCGGTCTGCAGATTTCATCAGAACACTGATTTCAGAGGGAAAAACATCCTGTTCATTTTACTAGGAAACTTCAAGAGCAGACCTACACAGATGGACAACAGTGCAACAAACAGATATTTGGCAATATGAAAAAACACCAGTTGCTGACAAACCACTTATTACAGTTTTAAGTTGAATAGCTTGTACTTATTTTAATTTTCTTTAATTCTCCTGCAGAATCTCAGTTAAATATAACCTTAAATACAATCACAGCTCTTCAAGCCACGTGATTTCCTTAGTAGACAAGCTCTTGTCATAGAAATGAAAGACGATTCTTTTATAAGGTCACCCTCAGTGAGCTTACCCAGATAGAGATGAAAACTTTAACAAGGATCTGCTCTGCATTCTAGAGAAAAATATTTAAAAGAAAAAAAAAAAAAAAAAGAAAATCAGACAAGCAAGAGCCAGGTGGGAAGTCTTGCTATCTACCCATTCAGCACTTCTGAAAACAAATCAATTTAGTCATCTGCAAGCTTGTCCATAAGTCCCTGCAGGAATTATAGCTCATGCATACACAAACCCCAAAGAGTTTTGTTCAAAGTTTAATCATATAGCAGAAAAATATCACCAGTTTTATTGTATATGCTAGCTCAAGTTATGAGATAACATCACATTTTTGAAAAGGTGAAAGAACCAGGCAGCACTGGCAAGGTGACAGAAATCATTTAAATGTTCAGTTCAGCAGTTATTTAAGATATTCCCACAAAGACCAAAAAAAAAAAACCTCAGGCAGTTATGAAGGAAGGTGTGTGAGTGTACATAAGTTTCAGTGTTAAAGATAGGAGTAGGACTATACCATCAAATACTAAATTCAAATGAAGCCATTAGAGTTTCCTCCTTTCCCCACTGCAAGGATGTTGACAAAAAGCCTAGAATAAAGAAGTACCTGTGTTTTCTGAAAGGAACTGTTTCACTTTATTGGAGTTTTTTGACATTGCTGGTTTCTCTCCGTCCTCCATCCGTTCCCCTTCTCCCCCCCCCTTTATAATTTCAGTTTTATGCAGGAGCGCAGTGAGCACATCTAGCGCATCTTTTAAAGTACTTGATTTGCTTGTAACCTCATACTACTTCTGTTTCAGTGTTTCCTCTGTCTTATTTTGTAGTCTACAAAGATGATGAGAAACCTAAAGAGACACAGTCAGCTACCTCAAAAGCTTTAGAATGTACGGAAACAGTTCATTTGTCTCAAAAAGCATCGTCTTCCTCTGCAACTGTATTTCAATTTCACCTATCCCTGGTGAGTCTTGGTTTTTTTAAAGAAAAATTGTTAATTATTAAGTGTAGAATAAGCTGCTGAGTATGTCTATATGTGATCATTTGATCTGGGCTCAAGCTCGGTAAGTCAGTAAATGGTTTATACACCACAGCTATTAACTAACAAGGTGGTGAAAACTACCTGAGACTTCAGGAGCCAGCTGTCTCGGAGCGTGGTCCATCATCACACAGTGGTGCTCAGGTAGCTCTTCAAAAGGATGAGCACAAAACAAGCATGTTTCCCAAACACCTACCCACAGGTGAGATCAGGAAACAGAATGGAAGGAAATAAAGACAAGGTATCACTGCTGAATGGCATTTTCCTCCTCAGCTGACAGATAAGCAAGAGGGAAACTTTTTGCTGCATGTCAGTACAGGACTTTGCAGTGCTACAGGAGGTGCTGGCACCAGCAGGGCTTTCCCATCACATACACATATTCCCTACCCATGAGTAATTATGTAGTGCAGTATCTCTGAAATATTGGCTTAAATTATGGGGGCTGTGTGATTACATCCAAATAAAACTGAATTCTTGATGTATTATTTAAAGTTTTGAGGAGAAAACTGATAATCCTAAACACCCGTTCCCATTCAGAAAACCTGCAGAACAGATTCTGGACTGGTATGGGACCATGGTTTATCACCAAGACAAGTCATTAAGAGAGACTAGTGTGCACCAGAAAAGCAGCCCAAAACACTGTAAAGGAATACAATAATTAACCAGGGACAGATCTGCATCCCTGGTAGCACATAGGGTTGAGTGGTAACCAAAGCCTCTCACTAGAAGTTGCAAGACAGAAAGCAGTATTGATTTTCCCGCTATATCTTTGTTTGCTATGCAAGTTAGAATAATCTCCTCCTCCACTTTTAATGTGCATTTTATAGTCATTTTACACATCCACCGGTCACCAAAAGCTGTGCAAATTAGTGCTTTTACATCAACTTCTGACCAATTCATAAGCGACATTACATAATTAAAATAATTCTGAAATCCTGTGCTACAAATACATTATTTACAATCCATAGGTAAAGCACGACCATAAGGAAATGCCAGCTTGCTTTAATCACTTGCATGTAAGCATTATGATACTGCTGCAAACTGCAGTCACCTTTTACACACAGGTTTGAATGGACAGGTATCTGTGAAACAGAGAGACACTGTGGTAATGACCGCTGAGGAAGACCCACCAGGAAAACAGACCCTCTGGGCCAACTGGGAGGGCATATAGGCAACAAAGCACAAACCCACGTATACTGCATGCTTAAAGCAGAAATATATAATTAATTATTTTAATTCAGCAGCTACCGCCTACCCAGGGCACTGAACACGGCCAGAGGAAGAAACAGCTCAGCACGCAGCCCGTGCTTCTCCAGCCCAGATGCTGAGCCCTGGCACGGCTCTCAGCGCACACTCTTGTTAAACCTGGGAGGTTTTGGAGGTACAACAAGGCCTCCAACTCAAAGTTATCTGCTGGATTTTAAGTGTCCTTTTTCAGGGATGAAGGTGCTGGGCTTTCCCCTCAATGAAATGACTCTGTGAACTCTTCTGATTAAAAGAAGCTTGCCCAAAGAAAAGAAAAAAAACACCCACACCACAGCAAAAAAAAAAACCTCCGAAGAGAGAGCACATGAGAGAGGGAAACAAACACAGCAGTTTTTCCACTTAGGCACACTCTGGAAATGGCTGAATTGTATTTTAAAGTGAACAAAAAGAGTCCAGCTCAAGCCAGACACCAAGTTGAAAACTTCAGACTCAACAGTTAAAAATCAGACCACATCATAAGAAATAAAAGTCACAATGTAAGTTATAAGCTCACATTACATAGGTGTAAAGGCCAATTTGCATATTTTATATCAATGTACGATACACTTGCAATAGTAGGCAACCATGCCACAGACTGATCTTGGACTGTGACTCTGATCCCCAACTGTACCCTACCCTACCCTCCCCTCCCCTTATCTTTAAAGATTATAGCATCGTAGCTCAAGACAGAGGAAAGCCAGTACCTACCAGCCCACCAGCACTAAGCACCATTCAGGAAAGCCTGACCTAGATGATGAATGCTGCATTTCCACCGTGTTTTCCTTCCCTCTCAGCCATTTTTCCCCTCCTCATTCTCTGCTCCATTGGCTGAAAAGCAACAATACCTCAACTAGTATTTAATTTGAATTTTGAACCCATTATGTTTTCAATTCGTCCTCTCCAAAATGGGTCTTAAATCAGAAAGAGGAAAACAAAAGAAAATCACTAGCACGCTACCCTGCGTGGTCAGCAACTCAGCAGTACGCAGAAGGTACTTGGCCAGCTCCACCGTTAGAAGGCTGAAGGAGGAAGATTAAAAGCTCCAAATACCAGGGAAAAGCCAATCTTTCACATCCATTTTTAAGCAAGCAGTCATTTTCCAGAACAGCTGAGCTTGCAGCTCTCATGGTTGTGAAGACACAATATTATACACTCAGGCCACATGCCTAGGCACCCAGTTTCACACTACTATTTTTGAAAGTTGTATTATAGATCTGCTTATTTTGACTCTTTATTTGGCTTTTACCACTGTCCTCATTACCAGGTTTCAAGAACTTCCAGATGTACGTATTAACAGCGCTGGCAGCTTTCCTAGAGGAAAACAAATCTCATCTTTGAGTTGTGCTTGGCAACATCTGACTTTTACGAGTGTACATCCACACTGCCTGTCACAAAGATGGAAAGCCACCTTGGGCCCAAACTCTCCATTCCCCCAGAGAGAATTACAGATATGAAAAAAGAAAATCAAAAGGCTTTGCGATTCCTCTGTGGCACACCGAGCCTGTAAAACTAAACCCATTTTATTTCATCATATTCAAATCCCCACAGTTCCAGTGAAATTTAATTATACCTTCACTTTGCATAATTAAACAGTCATTGCATGGCTTTCTAAAGCATATAAAATGACTGATGAGTGCAGTGGTAAAACTTTCAGAAGTACTAAGTGCTTTAGGAGGCTACAGGTATGTCTACACAGCAGCTAACTTGCATAAAAGCAGCAACTATTTTGTTTGCCCAGCGGGATTAAGTAGGTCTCCACATATGCCATGTTTTTGCAGCTCAACTATTTCTGGTATTTTATCTACCCAATTTACAGCTAGCTCAAGTAATTGCATCACATAGAACAGATATATCCAAAATCCTGCTGATTATCAGATGGGACTCGATATCTTAGCCACAAAGGAGCTTTCCAAAGGTTCGTAGTTTGGTGGAGCAGCACCTACAGTACCATCAACTGAACCCTTAGCACTGGTTCATTCCAGTATATTAACTGATTGAGAAACAACATTTTTTCCTCCCTCTCCACTAGAAACACTCATATTACATGAAGCTTTCTATCTCATTGTGCGTATGCCCTGAAGGACTTCTTAGATTAAATTCACCACATTTTGGTAGGTTTCTTCTTCCCTGGTTTTCTATGCCATGTTCCTTGTTGTGATATCCAAGTCAGCTGTCCTTAGTTCATTCCTCTTTGAGGAGAGGTGCTAATGAGCTGTGGTATCTCTGACAGCAGAGGATAAAAGCTTTTTCTAACTTTTTTCCTTTTGGAAACTGGTATTTTGTAAACAGCTAGAATAGGATTCAAACATATCATTTGAAGTAGTATCTCTCATTTTGTTTTCTCTCCCATTTCCTTGTCTTTTCAAAGGGATTGCCTTTGCCAATAGAACCATTTCTGAAGCTAAAGGATGCATCTTACAGAATCCTTTCTTTATACAGCAGCATAGGTGATAGGGGCTTTTTCAGTCAACACATTGAGCACAGAATGTAATTAACAGTAGCCTGCTTTGAGAATGTATTTTATGTTTCACATGCTAGGCGAAGAGTAATGTTTTTTATCATTCTTCTCTGAAATTCTACAGAAAACCTCCACTATGCCCACAGAGTGCCACCACTTTTTATATAAAATTACTTAGATAAAGTGACCAAGGATAACACAAGTTGATTTGATTATAGCAAGCGTTTTGCTTTTCTTTTTAATCCAGTCTTGTTTTAACAAGTCAGTAGGTCATAACCTAAGATAGCATTTCTATGCACAGCGTATAACCTATGAATGTACCTTGTAAGAAAACCTGAAAAAACACTAGCTAGGACTCCTGTCTGAAAAATACATCTTGCTGTACTTCAAGTAGTGAAACAGGTGTTTTAACTTACTTTACAGGTTTGTATTTGAGTACAATCCTAATGCAGAATCGTAAAGACTAAAAGGAAAAAAAAACACGGTGCAATATATACATATGAACATGTGATATATGTGAAACTGCTTAGATGAGCAGGCAAAAGTCAAATAAGAGCAGCATTCCCTGTTTTAGTCTCCAGTCATAAGATGGATGGTCTTCTCATATTTTTTAGAAAGGTTAGAATAGTCCTTTTTCTTGACAGACTATTACCCCACTCCCCAGATGAAACATTCTTTATCCAACTTCTATTACTCAGTTTCTAAAAATGCACCTTAGCCTGGCTCGATCGGTGGTGACTGTGCAGAGCACCCAGACCCGATTACAGCAATTCTACGATTTAGCATTTCCAGACATCCACGTGTAGCTGATAGATGTGTGTAGGGAAAGGCCACCTAAAGTTTATAATGGACACATGGATGGAATAACAATATGGGAGAGATCTTGAGACAGGAAAAACAACCTTGGAAGTCCACCAGATTGCAGAAACTGAAAATGAAAGGTAATGAAGGACTCATGGAGAAGTGGGGGGAAAAAAAAAGAGCTTTGGACAGGGAGGAATGGAAAGCAGAAGCAGCACATTATGAAAGGTTGAAAGTCAGACTATCAGGTTTGGACCACAGCACAATAACAGAGATTGCTTCTGTTCTGGCCCCAGGCTTAGCCACATTTTGGTAAGGGGATGCCAGAAGCCAACACAGAAGTAGAAATTGCTGGCAAACAGTTGTCTGACAGACAGCTGACATACACAAATATAAAACTGAATTAAGAAAAAAAAGCAACCTACTTTTTCTTAGAAGATCCAGCCTGAGGAGCTGCAGCACTAGGAACACCCTGTGACCTTTGCAGGCCCCCTCAGCGGAGGGATCCCTGAAGTGCCCTTCTGACACCTGGAGCCAATAGGACCCTCAGTGGGGACTGGTGTTCCGGAGCACACAGCTGCAGTGGCTTTACAGGACTGCCACCTCCACCTGCTTGCTGCCACCCCTCCGAGGGAGGCTGCCCACTCTGCGAGAGTCAGAAGAAAGTTCATATGCCAACATCTTAGCTGCCCCACCTCAGACTCAGTGTTTTAATGCAGATCTGCCTTTGACGTCAATTTGAGCTACACCAGACCTCACTGGACTGGCTGAGGCACAAGTATGGTTTTTTTCTGTGCAGGGAGCAAACCACCAGAGACACGAATGTCTTAAATGGCTGCTGGAAAACTTGCCGCCACCAAGGTGTCAGAAGTGTTATGTACAGGGAAATAGAGCAAGAGCCCTGAGCAGGACGGCCAAGCACCAGGTTTCTTCTCATCCCCCTCCTTTACATTACGTCCTCCACGAGGGCAGTATTCCACCAGGCACAGGGAGGTGATTGCCAGCCACGCCCAGTGAATGATGTCCTACTTGTATTTGCTAACTCATCTATACCATAGGCAATATTGTAAGGTACAAAAGCATTTGCCACGCAGCTTCCTTTTACTCAAGCACGATTCCAGTTTGAGCAGGTGGAAAAAGAAAATGGTGGGGGGAAACTCAGTTACCTGCTCTAGCACTTTAAGACTAACTCTCAGAAACACAGCTGTAGCATCACTGCAAGTGTCGTCACTATAAAACCAACAATGAACACAAAGGACTTAAAAAACAATCCTCACTTACAAATGCACATTGATTTTCAATAAAGCCATTTGCACATTTTTTTGCTTGGACTCCAGGTTGACTGTCACCACTGATTTACAGACAAGATATCTCTATATAATACTATTATTATTTAGTTAGCATTAAGTATTTTTTTAGGCATTTCTGCTTCCGACAGTGAGGAAAATAATATGAAAGCAAAAAAAGAAGAGAAGAATGCTATTTGATTTTCTTTTCTTTCCTGGTAGAATTGCCTGGAAAGCTGAAAGAACACATAACCTTACCAGATAAAGAAGCATTTGTTTTGAAACAGCAACACAGATCATATTGGCTTTTCACCAGCAATGCTGCTAACAGACCAAACACAGGAAATTAAGAATGGACAGCTCTGGGAAAGCTTTTCATGATTCACATTCTAGGTGAGTGGCAATTTTTTTCTTCCTCTCTCAGCACCTTTCCACTACAAAACATCCACGTACTAGAAGGCTGTCATGCAAGAGCAAGAGGTCATGTGAAGAAATTAAAGTAATACAACTGGCTGATATAGGCCAACCTGGTGATAGCAGACCTTCCAATTCAGGACTGCCTTAATTCAGCTAACAAGTAGGATAGACCCTGAAAGAGCAATCAGAGTAAAAATGTATGAATAAAAACAGGGCAAGGAAGTAAAGAGCACCTGTTTGGTGATGCTGGACACTTCACACACACACCCCCTTGGGAATACAAAAGGAGGAAACCTTAGAACAAACCCCTTGTCTATTTTTCATCCACATATAGTACCCATGGGATCTGATTTCACTTTCCAAATAGATGTAACTACAGCTGCTTCACTTGCGAGATGTCTCCTAATGCCGTTGATGAATAGCCCTACATTTATCACCCAGGAACACTGATCAGAAGGGAGTCTGCCTTGTGCTCCAGGTTTCAGTAAAAGTGCCTGAAACCACGAAATGCCACAGACAACCACGGTCTCACCTGGGAGTAATGATGCCGTTGTTATGACTCCTAAATAGTTTTCAGACTCTGTCAAAACAAAAAATGAGCATGCAATTGGAATGGTTAACAATGACAGAGGGGTTTTATAGACTGGAGGCATGTCCTCTTTCAAGCCCATGTCTTCTTCAGCTGTGCGGGTCCCTGGCTCTTTGCCAGGAGCACCCCAGAGAGGGCTGCGAGCCTGCCTGGCCTGCTTTAGGGCCAGGAATCTGGTACAGTCATCAATTCTACATTTCACCCATTAGGATCAATACTTAATATTAAATATTTAGCGTCAATATTTAAATAACAGGGATAAATGAGATGACCCAGATAACTATAGACTTCATAGCCCAACGTGAAACCAGGGGAAAAAAATGAAGTGGCTGATACAAGATGTGGCTAAAAAAAGTGATTAAAGGTGGTGTGATGTCAAACAACATGGTTTTATGGAAAAAATAGATCTTTTCCAGCATTTGTTACCTTTCTTAAGAAAAATACAAGTTTCAGTGAGAAGGATAATATACTTAGCCTTTTGTAGGGTATTTGACTAGGTAGTCCTGATAAAGGAGATCAAATGATGCAAGATCAACACGCTAAACACTTAATGTATTAAAAACAGGCCGTCAGGTTTCAGCTTAGTAATTTGAAGTAACTAGCTGTAGTTGAAAAATCATCACAAAGCACGGGTACTTGTAGGAAGGACCCCTCTTGGACCTCTGGATTTGCCTCTTGGACCTACGCTGCTGGCATTTCTCCTAGGGACATGAAAGAAAATAGAGACTCCCCACTGAAGGAGACTGTAGAGCAGAAGATTAGGGAGGTGGTCAGTAACAAAAACACATCCCTCATACAGAGCAGTCAAAAAGTCATATGCATTTCAGGACAGCCAAATGTACATGTCAAAAACCACAGACTAAAAACAAAGAGTGAAAGTCAAAGTTAAAAAATTAATTTAAATATATATATATTTAAAACCCATTTCTCCAGGCATGGGTTCCTGCGCTCACCCCTCTTTGTGTTGGAGCTAGTGATCATGCAGCATGGGGCTCACTAGTTGTCTTTGCAGAGTTAGTTTTCTTTTTTTAAATTTTGGAGGCTTTCAATAAAAACAGAGAAAAAAGATTCCAGACATTATGTGGAGGTGCCAAGGCTACAGCTAGCTAACTTAAGGGGAGGAAAAACAAGAGAAATCCCCTGGAAGATGCAGACAGGATAAAAGGGACTGTTACTTGTTCCAGAAAGTGCCTCACTGATGACCGTAGATTCCTCATTGTTCCTGATGCCATGGAAAAGTAGTGGATGCTGTGGATGTTCCCACGCGTTGTCTCATCATTTTCAACAAGTGAGCTCTGAGTAAGAAATGACAGGTCGCAACCTGGACCCAGAAAGTATCCTTTCTCAGGACAGCAGCTCAGCACATGTTTAAAGTATACTTCTGCACTTAAAGAGAAGCTAAGTATACATTACCTGCTGCTGATTTTTGTGCTTAAGAATGATGGCTTCAAGTACGTGCTTAAATCAGAGTCAGAATCCTTCACTTCTTGGCTGAGCAATTAGTGTCAAGTCAGGGAAGGGGAGCATATTTTTGTTGTGGGAGCATATGCTCAGAGAGAGTAGGACTGAGCCCAAAAATCATCAAATATGGTCCTGAATGTTGCCTGAGGGTAACTTTGAAGTTGTGTCAGCTTGGCCCAGATTCAAAAGAGTAACTTTGGGCAGACAGGCAGGAGTAACCTGCCAGCCCCGAGAGCCATCCATTATGTCCTCCCTGACACAGCAGGAAGCAGGTTAATTTTGGTTCAGACAGCCCAGCAAAATCTTACTCCCTACTCATACGAAGTGAGCCATTCTTCAAGGCTTGTTTTGAAAGGCTTTTTTTTTTTAATGGTTAAATAACTATTTGTTTTTGCATTGTTATCAATCATTGTGGCAAACGGCCAGTGATAACTGAAAAAATTGGATATGTTCAGAAAGGAAGTATACCTGGGAAGCAGGCTACAAACATCCTTCAAAAAAAGCATCCTCTATGGAAAGCCGGTTTTTATTCTTTCCAAACACATATCCCAGGCACACTGGCACTTTGTGAATAAACATTTTAACTGCTTTAATTAAGGCAATACAGCTAAGCCATCATATCCAGCTAAGCTAACGTCACTTCTGCTGAAGAATAATGATAAAAATATTATTCCCCGAAACCTGGGGGAGGGAGAGTTTTACAACCTATATATTTTCTAGTCTGTCCATCATGACTCTTGTGCGAGACCAAGTTTGTGGTCTCTTCCGTCCTGAACCTCACTGAGCTAGCAAATGTAAGACTAGAAATATCCAGTCATCAATCCCTGCTAAAGCATCACTTTAGAAGACAGCCGATAAAAATGTTATTGGTTTTAAAAGCTGAAATCTGATATCACCATTCCCTCCTCTCTCTCCCCTCCTTGAAACAAGGCATACAGTCAGTTCCAATGGTTTCAGAAGGAACTGCTTCTATCACAACAGTTGAAACTCTGGCAAAAATACCTAATTATGGAGAAGGAAATGACAGTGCTGTAGGTTTTGGTGTTTGCAGGCAGAGAGCAATGCCTCGTGTTTCAAGAAAAACAACAATGGAAGAATAATACTCTGTGTCTTGTATATGGCAATTTTAATCAAAGGACCTGAAAATATTTATGAACATAAAGGACAAAATCCACAAAAGCATGAGCAGAATTGTCCAGCATAGGCAAAAACACCACTGCAAAAACATCCCTGACAGGCATGGGCAGTGTGTCCCGGAGCCTTCCAACAAAATAACTGTTTCCTTTAGTGAGAAACCAGCCTGGAGACTCTCTCATCCATGGTGAGCCCCAGTACTGCAAAGCTGAGGGGCCAAGACCAAGCTTAGAGTTTGGGCATTAAATAAAAGCATAACAAATTTTTAAATGTAATGAAAAGAGATTCTGGAAGGATTTAAACATGCCTTCATGGTATCTTCTTCCCAGCATCAGTAGAGTGCTGAAGCATGAGGAGTACATCAGCCTAGTAGCCCCTAGACTAATTCCAAGACTATAGAGGGCATATGACATCATATGCATATGAGGGTCCTGACCAGAAGGTTAATTCTGAATTCAAGTAGCCTGCAAAGAGGGACAAGGAGGAAAGAAGACATATGCCTTCTTTCATTTCTTTCAGAGATGCATTCAGCAAAGCCCTGGATTTCATAGCTGACTTTATTTACACACATGTGCCTTCTTAATTCTAATTTTTATGCTTAAATCAATTATACTTACATTAATTATACTTCTTTAGTAGCTGGCTTTGTCACAGAGACATACAAACTGCCCTCTCCATTCGGTACTGGGAAATTTTTGTAGGTAACTCCCATTAAAGCTATTTTGTACCCTTAGCCCTTAAAAGTACCAAAAACTTCAAAAGAATAAATTCCCCAGATATCCTCTGGAGGTAATACCTCTGTCCTCAAAACAATAATAACCAGAAAAATTGTCTCTCTTTTAAGCTGATCTTAAGATGGACAAAATGTGAAACATGGAGAAAATTAAATTATAAATCTCAGCAGCTTCTAAGGGACATACAGTTGAGGGGAGGTTCTCCTGATCTGAGGCACCATGACAGGCAAGACTGGAGTCCCCTTGGACACGCCTGTGCTGGCTCAAGGCACTCTGTGTGCACACAAAATCCTGTTTTATGCCCTGTGGCTGCGGACTGCGGATCTGGCTGCGCCTGCCATGGGAAGAGAGAAGGAGAGGACTGGAGATGGAGAGAGAGGGGACAGCCTTGGAAACTGGGCTCACTGCTTTCGCACCACAGAGTGATGGAAGGGCTTGGGGACAGGCACCAGGATGTCCCTGCCCACAGCTGCCACTCTCAGCCACCCCTTGGCACCGGCAAAGGAGGCACAAGGCCACAGCTGTTTTACCACAGAAGGAAAACAGCTGCCCAAGGCAACGGCTTTCTTCGTCTATACTGAGAATGAATGCCTGGACAGGCATCCCTGCACGTGCATACACTAAGCTGCAAGAGGAGCTGTGTCCTGTAGAATCACTGGCTGCGCAGGCTCTGCGTGGCTGTGATCCTACCCACACCCCTGGCAAAGGAAGGAGGCAGAGAGCAAGCCCCTACCCTTGGGTCTACCTCAGCATGGAGCACCCACCCCAGTGCATGCACTTTCCCCCTCTGTACCACCATACCATTTGAGTGGATTCAAATATGCATGCAGCTAGCCCAGACAGCAGCCTATAGCATCACAGTTATTTGTGCTCAGGTGCCCTACTCTCGGGTTAGCTTAGACAAGTTTACATGAACTGCACTTGCACCTTTGAACTTCAGTGCAGGCATAAGAAATTAGCTGAGGTGGCCTGCCCAGCCAATGCACCCTGGTGCTGCCGGCGATGTTGCTGGAACATCTGTCCCCTGCAGCACACACATCCCTGGAGAGATGCCTTTGTCCCCCCTCTTTCTGACCTGAATCTCTCATGTCGCACCTCCTGGGGCACAGCAGAGAAACCTGGCCAGATGTTTCAATTTCCTCGTACTCACAGCTTTGATTGCATTAGACTAGACAGGATTTCTCCACTGGCACTACCCAGGGGTAATGTGAAATGAGTTATGAACATTATCCACTCTGTGGTGTACATATCTGATGCTGAGAAAGCCTTAATAGGGTCAAGTGGAATTTCATGCTTGAAGAATCTCATATGCTTGGACATGACCCCACTTCGGCAAACGAGTTGGTTGTGTCTCTGTACAAAGGCTTTGGAGATGTAGTTCCTGGTAGAAAGCAGCCGCCAGCTGAGGAAGCCCAGCATTATCTGTCCTGAAGGGGAGTCCTGCGTGGGGAGGCAGCTTTCTGACATTTAGATTATAAATCATTTGGTGCATTAAATGGCTCTTATTATTTTTGAAAGAGTGACTCTAGCAGCCTAGTATAAGTGTTTGGTTCTGTTTATTGAAATGGACAACCTAATCTACAAAGGAAAGAAAAAAATACAAAGGTTAGCCTTTGAGCAAGTGGTAACCATGACTCAGCTCTTTGCATGATCTTGACATTTCAGATGCTTAACAGAGAGCAGGGGACACAGCATCTCTTCCTAAATCAAAAGCTGAAGGTTTTGCTAAAATCCTCTAAATTGTTCAGTGAGTAACAGCATCAGGGAAATCTTGCTCCTGCGCACATCTCTTCCCAAGGTGAGTGCCTGCAGGCGGCTCCGGTGCCTAATCTGGTTTAACACAGCGCTGCCCTCACTGGTGTATCAAGAGGAATTTCAGATGCCCTATTTAAACACATAAGGACTTGATGCCTTTGAAATCTCCACCCTCAGTCAAACCAGACTGACATTGACTGAACCCAACAGGTCCAGAAGTGACAGGGACGGGGGAGAGGGAGAACAGTCAGACAGAAAGAGCAATCGCATAATGTCTCATTTTGTTGAGAAATCAGGCTAAAAATCATTAGCTAATTAAGATGATCATTTTTGCAGTCGAAACACAATATGTTTGTATTGACTGCTATATACATAATCAATAACAATATTTAGCATTGCTGTGGTGCTTTTCGCATGCAGCATGCACTGATTTAATCACTGACCAAGCAGTACTGAGGATGAAGATCTGATGCCTGCACAGTTTTTACATAACAACAAGGGAGACTTGTCTGACAAAGCCTGGATCAGGAGGAGTTAACATGTAGCGCACACTTATCACAAAAGACTGGGTAATTGTCTTAAGATAAAATATATTTATTTTCTTTTAGGCACAATAGCTCACCCAGTATGCACTCCATTACATCTGCATGCCAAAGATTTGATCCAAGCCCGCTCAATCAGCTACACTTATTAACTTTGCTTTGTGTAAATTTGTGGATTTAATAACAGAGGAACTTCGAGAGCCGAGCATCCAGCAATCCATTTACCGCTGGCAGAGGCCGGTTACCACATGCTTCAAAGGAAAGTACAAGAAACCCTTTGTAGACTTATAGGGAATAGCCTGTTCAGAGAAAAAGCCCTAATTAGTCAGAAGATGGCTTGTACCCTGAAGCACAGGAGACATTCGAAGGTAATTAAATATAAAGAAAATTAGCATGTAGTTCATGAACCACACAAGCAAGACGAAACAGTGCCTGGTAGCACTTAAGCGAACTATTCTGGTCGCACAGAAATTAATACTTTGGTTATTAATGTGACCTTTTCCTCAGCCTCAATTTAAGTCTGCAAGAAAAGGATAAGTAAGGATGAGAATTCATGAGCAACTGCGAGAGGTGCCAAGACTCGCCAGAGACAAACATGGCGTGAGGAGAAGGAAGAACTGGCAAGCGCTGCTCTGCCCCGACCAGGCACCCCGCGGGGCTGGACGCAGGGTGCCGTCCCCGTGCCTGCTCCTGCCCACATCCCATGGGAAACACACCAAACAGAGCACCAGATGGTTTCCACTTTGAAGAAAAAGGTGGAAAGGACTCCAACCAGCAGCTGAAGTTACTCAGAAAAAAAAAAAAAAAACAATGAATGCGTTATGAAGGAGGGCACCATCTAGGAAACATGTCAGACAGGCTGGATGGGTGCAGGGAAGGGCAAGGAGAGATGCAGAGAAAAATAGTTGAAATGTGAATTTCCTGCTGCACTCCAGTAATGTCCTACTCCTAAGTCAGGATGAAGAGACTTAGAAAGAGCCAAAGACATGCAGGAGCCATCAGCAAATTAAAAGGAAGTGCTGAAAGGATGAAAGACAGGTAAAATGATCTTGACAATATAATACGAGGGGTAAAGTGTGTGTGATACAGATCATGAGAATAACAGTGGCATCTCAAGTGCACATACGTACTTCTCCCCACCAAACCACAACTATGAGGAATTAGAGAGGAGCATCAGTGCATATAAAAAGGATATGCAGAGTAAATTCAAAACTGTATTAAAGACTGCAGTGTTTGCCAACAGTCTCCACGTCAAGTTGCTGTTTTTTCCCAAGCCATACTACATTTTGCAAGGATGGAAGGTTTGCCTGGGGGATTTTGGTACCTTTTTTTTCCCCTCTAAGCTGCCGGTACCTTTCCTCCTGGGCTGTAATATCTCTTCAGAAATGTCCCTGGACAAAGGTTTCTTCTCTTGTCTCCCTATCAGGCCTTCACCAGAAGACCCTGCACTTTGTGCTATGAAACTCATCTCATTTTTATACTTCAGTGTGCACGGTGACCTATTTCTGCCCATAAAATAGTCTAATCCTTGTCTCTATTGAGAGTGCCTCTTAATTTTTATCATTGTATCTGCCCAAGAACATTGATTTTTTCAGCCCTGCTATTATTTTTCAAACTGTAAATCAGTTCTCCTTTGGGAGTCTATGTGAAATACATCCTCCTACTCTCACTTCTCCTGTTTTTCTTTGCAATTGAACTTTTATGTTTGAATTCCTTGGCGTTGCTTACAGCCCCGATATGTGATTTCAGACCCTTCTTCCACGTGAGCATTTCTTTGGCATTTTGACTCCACAAGGCATGGCCCCAATGTCCCAGACAAGCCCCATGCCCCCCGGGCGCAGTGGTCTCTGCTGGGTGACCATCCTTCCTGCTTCAGTAGAAAGTCTTGATACTTCAGGGGAGGAATGGAGGTGAATTTCAAAAATCTCAGTGTTTTTCACAGGAACACAATTCCTATGTCATTTCAATTTTTATAATTTATAAACAGAGCAACGAAACCCGGGGAGCACTGGGGAGGCAGAACGGGTGATTACCTTGCCAGACCTGGCAGGCGGCTGTGTTCCTGCTCCTGGTATCTGATACAACAAAAGCACACTCGGCTAATCCCCGCTGGCAGCTACCGTTTCAGCTTCTGGTTCTAGTGGCGACACAAGGCAGCTAACACTCCTTTAAATGCCTGGGAGATTCATGTGAAAAGAAATATGGGCACCTAACTGGAAAAAAGCACTACAGAGCCATAAATCCCAAGTTAAATTAGGAACAACTTTCTCACACAGTACTGCAGGCAAAGAAAAAAGTGAATATATGTATAAATGGTGACAAGTTGCATGTTTACAGCCGCTCGCCTTTGAGCAGGATACCTTTTGTCTTTAATAAATATACATAGCTTTTTATATATGTCAATGCAGACATACAAACCGATCAATAATACTGCTCAAACAGTAAATAGCAAGCCCGGATGAGTAATTTTATCAGGAGTGTATCTACCTATAAACATGAAAGCCACAATGCTGTCTTAAAAAGCTATTCATAGCCAGTATAAATTAGGAATGACATGGCTAGCCAAGGCATTACAAGTGTACAAAAAAGCAGAACCCACCTTAGGTATGAAAAGACTACCACAATTATTTGCCTGTTATTCAGACTATCTGTTATAGGTGCTTATTTGTCTGCACTGTCTGCAGGATGCCAAGGTCTGGCAGCCTTGGGTTACAGCTCATCTCAGTTCCTCACTGTAGGTTTGGACGCACAGCCCACGGTCGCTTCCTACATCGGCTGGGACCAAAGTCTGAAGTAGGTGGTTCAAAGACAGCCTAGCTTGGAGCCTTAACAAGAGCTGACCTCAGGTGCTCAGCCCATCCTTCTCCCACCACGACCAGTCCTTAGTATTTTCAATCACAAGTTGCAGCCCCCAGAATCATAAGATTTTCAAAAAGCTCCTTTATTTAGAGCCACAAGACTGGTGAGAACAGGGTTATCTTATGCGTAGACCCTACGCTCACTCTCTCGTGCTTTTTCTGGCAGCTGCACCCCCGAGCAAGCCTGTTCCTCACCTTCCCACTCTTGGGGCAGAGCATCGGCTCTCCAGCCCATGGCTTCGGCTAGGTGGCTCAGGCAGGCTGGGGGACCAGTGGAAAGCCAGCATGACGCCTTACGGCTTCCTTCACCGACCGCTCGCTTCTACTTCCTTTCTAACCCAGAAAAACAGTTTATATCAGTTTACATTTCCAAGGCTACCATGGCAAGGAAAAGTGCCAGAAAGTTACTTTTTTTAAAACAAAATCCTACTTTACATGTTTAGCTTCTCCAAACAAACGCAGCCTACACCATGTTTTGAGAGGCTCGAAGTCTAGCTCTGCACAAGTGAGAGAAAAACTCGGGGCCTAAATCTTCTCGAAATACATGTTGAGTGTCTGTGATTACCAGTGGAAACGTGCCATAACACGCGTCAATCTAATTTTGGAAGCAAAATGTCCAACCGGATGGCGTATTGCTAATTTTTCCTCCTTCCCTGCAATTCTCTGCAAACCTTGTCATTCCCTCCCATCTCTCCATGTCTGCAGCCATCAGCCACGCTGACTCCTGTACATTTAGCATTCGGGCGAGCTTGACAAGAGCCAGCACTTCTGATCGATGCCAGTGCTGCCAAAGGAGATCTTGACGAGATTTACAGACTACAGGAGTTTGCGCCTTTCTTTTCTCCCCCTCTCCCTAACCACATCTCTGCAAAATGTCCCAAGCCATTGTTTTCTGTTTCTGTCACTATACCATTAACCTAATTAGCCACAGGAAACAAAGAAATCGAGACAGTGTTTAATATGCCGAATTTTCAGAATTACTTGCTGCAGCTTTTGTCTGTACACAACAAGAGGATGTCATGAGAAGAGAAAAACTGGAAGATTATCTAAATTAATCTCTGGGAATCAGAAATAAGAAACAAAGATAAACACTCATTAAAAAAGCCTTATTAATTTCCTCATTAGCCTTGATTTTTTTTGAGAAAAAAGTATTTACAATCTGTTAAACATTTAAGATTTAAAATTTCAGCGTTATGCAAACCTATAGTTACATAGCAGAGATATTAAAATATCAACACCTTGTAATTTATTTATTTTTTTTAAGGAGCTGGCCATCACTCTTTTAGCATGTATTTGTCTGGGTTATCAAGTTTAACAATTGTGGTGTGTCTCCGGACTATGGGGCTAATATAATTAAATCCTATTAACACATCAGGAATAAAATCCTTTAATAGGCACATGAGGCTTTGAGAGGCAGCTCATTCCTGAGCAGATTTAATATCCTTAAATTAAGCAAGTGTGAATGGGAGGATGAATCTTATTAAAAACTTAAATCTGATTATATTTGAAAATTATTGGTTTCTTAATGTAATAAATTATCCAATACAGACTAGAACAAATAATATATCCTAGCTTCACATAACTCCACTCTATAACAAGTGACAAACGAAATTAAGAATGACTGTGGGGCAAAAAGGAAGGTCTTTTTATAAAAGTCATTTTGCATAATGAAATACTTAAATCATTTTTACAAACACTGGGGGAGGGGATGGAAGATATATGTGCAGATGAGGGCATTAGAACAGGACTCATTTTTCCTCTTCAAAAAGGGAACGCAAAGACAGTCGGATTGGGGGTTTTTTCCTCTAAAAATGCCATTCTGACGAATTTGTTGTAAATTTTGAAAAGAAAAGCTGAAGCTTATGTTGGTGGGAGCTGATTCCTTTTCCAGAAGGCTAATGCAAATGTAAACCATCTGCCACACATTCTGCTGATAAAGCTGTACTTCCGAACAATGGACCAACAGCACTGGAATACTAAAACATTAGCTCAACATTAGGAAAAAGTTTTGAAAGATATTATAACTTCCAGATAATAGAGGTATTTTTACTGTTCTTTCATGCAAAGTGAAATTATAGTGTGCATATATATGTGTATATATACACACATACATTTTCTTACCTAACATATACAGAGCATAAATCAGGAGTACTGAGGAAGAGGTAAGGGTGTCTGTTAACTGGATCCTCTGCTAAGTTATAAATCACATTAAATCACTTAAGTAAACAGAAATACCTCAAAGCTTATCAATAGCTTTGCTACTTTAAATGAAAACTGGAGATTACCATTAATTGTTGACTACTGAATATGTTTAGGTCTCATAACATTGGGTCATTGCAAAGCATTAACAAGTAACAGCCAAGCAAGCAGTCGTTCGAAAATCAGTGGTCTGAGGTCTTTAATCAGGACAGTGGACACCTTCCAAATCCTAATGAATCAAATGGAAAGCCCCAGTGGATTTTTGCTCTGGTCCTAGGCAACACATCTATGAATGGAAGACCTGGGGACCAGAGAGCTTTACTTTTAAATCAGGTTAACCAAAATAGTTTCTGTTAATGCATGCAAACAAAAATAGTTAACCTGAAGAAAACACGACAAAAGTGGTTTTATGGAGATATTATAAATCTACACAACCGATTAAATAACATTCCCCAAAACAGTCTCTAACACTACTTTGATGATGGTAGGCACCAATATAAGAAATTGTAGTGAAAAATGTTATGATATTTCTATCGCATAATGCAGCAACTTAAAAGTGTTCCACCATTTCACTGCTGTAAAATACTCATGAGTGTATTCGAAGCTTAGTGTAGGTGACCGTGTGTGTATCCACCACCATAACAGATCTGGATATAATGTAACATGATCTTAAAACGCTAATGATTTAACCAGAAGACTTCCATATCCACTAGTTTCCCCCACTGTGCTAATTATTCAGGCATCAAGCTGTGGGTGGGAGGACAAAACTGTATAATCACAAGTCAAAATTTCTCTAAATGCAACACCAGTAATGCAAGAAATATTTTTCTTTTTTACATACCTGCCTACTAGAGCCGATGTTTCAAACTGTAAGCAGGCAGCAGTAAAAGGAAGCCTCAATAACCCAAATCTCAGAGATATTTACATGATTCTACAAGTCCACTTCCATGTGCACTTCCATAATTTGATGTCTCCTTAGGTTAAAAGTGTCAATTAATTGCAGAAAAACAGATATAATTGTGACTTCTTTAACAGTGGTTGTCTTGCTCTTACTAAAAATTGAGGTTAAAAAAAAATCACGATTAGTCTTTCTGCGATTACTGCCTCAAGTTGTATGTGTATTTTAGATTACCAGCAATTTTCCCCCATTGTCTTCTATTTATTTACGTAAAATAGCAGATACGTGTGTGTTCAATAAACAAAATAGGTTATTCTAGAATAAATAAAGTAACTCTCCCACACCGCCACCTTTGGTTGCCAGTACTCATTTCTCTTTAAATCTGAGGCAAAAAAACCCAAGTTCTGGTTGTTTCTTAGATGGATGACAGATTTTGTTCTAATTAATCTAGAGCACTGTGTATAGAAACGACTGCAAAAGCAAACATGTCTATTAACAAAAAGCAGTGATTACTGCTTGGCATTTAGCCAGTAACTCTACATAAGCAATGAATTGATGCCTGCAACTGTCTCAGTGCCATATGGGTTCTGCTGTAGCAATGAATTGGATCCAACGCAAGGTTAAGATGTGTCAAATTTAACTGGGGTTTAATTGATACTGGTAAAGAGGCTCTAAATAAAGAAACAGTGTGTGTGCTATTAGAAACAGGATGCATGTCAGCCTACATCCCCCAGCTTGTTGGCAACAAAACTATGCTGAGATATCCAAAGGAGTTTCCAAACTCCTTTTTGTTTTTCTTTTTTTTTTGGTAAAAAGAAAAGAAATAGAGACAACAAAAACTTTAGGTTAACAGGTTTACTAGCACTTAATTGAAATTGAAAGACAGAACACTAATCAGGTATACAGCACTACAGTCCTCATACATTTCTGGTTTTTACACCCTAACGAATCTCTTTTCGCAGTGATGCCACTCATTTTGCCTGACTAAAAATCCAAGCTAACATTTCCATTCACTTATGAAGAAAATGTCCCTAAATTACACGAGTGGCGAGATTGCACAGCTTAATATTCGAGAGCCAGAAATGGTAAAGTTACCTCCAAGAAAGATTATCTTTTCTTGAGCAGCAACAAAATCCTGTATGACCCCTAACCAGGCTCCGAAGCTGTGTATGATAGTTATTTTTGTTCCACTGACAGCTTTGGTGCAATGAGCCTTTTATACAAAGTGACACATACACAGAGTGTAAAGGCCTGAATTGTTCAGTGGGAGTGGATTAGTGCCTGGCCTGCGAACCGCAGAGCTACAGAGACTTATTCCCATCCCTTTTGTGTTGGAGTGAGCCAGCGACAACGGGGTGCAGCCAACGTCCTCTCAGCCCAGGACCGCGAGCCTGGCTGGCTCCCAGCCTGTAAAGGATCCCGCTCCCCCCATGCCACCAAATCTCACCTCGAGTGGCAGCAACAGCCAAAAGAAACCCAGCACCAGTCACCTGCCAAGCCGTCTCCAAAAATGCTGCGGTGTCCGGGCTGCATCCAGAGCCTCCTCCCTTGTTCAGGTTCAAACCATGTCAGGCCTGAGCTTCTGAAGTGCCACTGCCCTCAGTGGCAAATGCTGATATTCAAAATACCAGGCCCCCTCTGCAGACCTCCACCGAGGAAATGAGGATAAAGTGACGCAGAAAGAGGAATGGAAACTGCTGCTGGTTTGCAGTTTTCCCCTGAACAAACTTTCCCCCTTCCTCTTCCCCAGCAAGGAAGAAGATGGCAACAGGAACAACACTCCTGAGTTTTCCACAGTTTTCAACATTAACTAAATTCTCTGAAAATAAAGATGACTGACCCTTACTTTTCAGTTCCCAGGATCAGGCCCAAAGACACTGCATATAAGTACCTGGTAGGAGGCAGCAAAGACAACAGAGCCAGACTCTTCTTAGTGGTGCCCAGTGGAAGGATGAGAAGCAACAGGTACAAGCTGAACCACAAGGAATTTCACTTAAATACAAGAAAAAAAATATTTTTACAGTGGGAGTGATGAAACATAGGAACAGATTGACCAGAGAGGTTGTGGGCTCTCCATCCCTGGAGGCATTCAAAACCCAGCTGGCCACAGCCTGGAACAACCTGCTGCAGCTGACCCTGCGCTGAGCGGGGTTGGACTGGATGGTCTCCAGATGTCCCTTCCCATCTCGGCCACAAATTAGAATCACTAATTTGGTGATTCTGTAAATTAGCGTCATTTTGACACTGAGCCCGAGCTCACCTTTCATGATACAAAAAAATATTGATAAAGAAAGCTGATAAGTAAAAATATGGGTCTGGGGTATTTTTTAAGACTCCCTGTCTTCCACTTGTTACATTTCCAAAGATATACTGCTTCCTTCTAACTGTTCCTCATGCTCAAGTGGCAGCAGCCCATAAATATCTTCAGCTACCTTTCCTTAAAACTCTTTTGATTTACTTCCTTCAAAAAGAAAAAAGAAAGAAACCACCCATGCTGAGACCATGCTGAACCTATGCTGGCTCAACGACATCCATCTTCCGTATTTTAAATTTTGTTTTGGAATTAGGTCACCTCTTTACCTCATATTTGAACAATGCCTGGTGTAGTGAAGTCCAAGTTGAAAGCCAGGATTTCTAGGCATATCTCCTAGAGCATATATGCTAAGAACAATGTTGATATGTCAAATTCTTCAATAATATCTTTGCTTCTGCCTCCCAGACCAGTATATTTCAAGTTAGTGTTAATGACTAGTTTGGCATTTATACATCAAATGGTATCAAGCCTTTATTTGATAGCCTTTAGTCTTTTTACCTCGACATTAAATTCTTGCAATATTCTATGGCTATTCTGACAACTTTTTATCATAATGTTTTATTGTGCAACTAACTTATTTTTGATAATCATTTTGATGGAATTTTGGTACCTTTTACTAGCAGTGGAAAATGTTTTCTAGTAATTGTAATGATTTCTTTTCACTTTGCTTCGCCGGCAATGTTCTGATCTCGTAGGTAGCTTTCTGCATTGTTTTTAACCCTGCAGGGAGTAATGACTGTGTGACATATTCAGCAAAGGAACCATTTACAGTAAAAGGACATTGTTCCATTACTTATATTAAGAAACAAAGACAAAAAACAAGACAGGGAAATAGAGTAAAACCAACTGTATCTATACAGCTAATGTTTGAGATTTGTCAGAAAGACGTAACAGAGTTGTTGTTCTCTGTATGCAGACAGTGGAATCAATACTATTCTACAACTAAACCTATGACAAAGAATAAAAAGTTGTTTGTTGCTTATTAATGTTCCATACTATTACGTGCTCTATATATTTCAAGCAAAATGCAAACCCCGGTCTCAAGCAGCAAGGAACGCAACAACGAAAGAATTATTTACTACCGTATCTTTAATGCACCACCGACTGTCTTGCCTGAAAGCTTGATTTTCTTCCTCTCCATCCTTTCAAACAATACGTGTGTCTGAGAGACAAGATTGCCATGTTACTGCCAATTCTCTAATACACAGTCTTGTACACTGGAAATCAGTATGGAACACTGCACTCACATCTCCCCTAACTTTTTACAGCCTTTAAATTGCCAGTCTTCTGACTACATTTCTTCAAACAATATTGCCATCTGACTGATATCAATCAAACGTATTGCCCTTTGATGTCAGAACTCACAGAGTCATCCCACTTGACTGAATTTTGATTACCTCTGTATTCAGAAAAGTAATGTGTTGTTCTTCAAAAAATAAAAAAGCATAGCCACTGTGCATATTTAATAAAAGGACTACTGGCTCCTGTATTGGGAAAATAATGCCAAAACCATTAACTTTGAGATTCCAACTTTGCGTGCATGTTGTGCTTCCTGAGCGGAAGTCCATTTTTTAAAATGTAGTACGGAATAGAGAATAAACATTTAGAGATTTAACTTCTAATACCAGGTTTTCATCTGTTGTGGCTCCCAGATTTCCCACATCCCACTAGTCCTACAGTACCGGCACAGAAGGGGACGTGCACCCTGTTATGATGTCCAGTGCTATTCCATAGGTATCACAGCAGGGGAGATGCTACCACCCATCTTTTTTTTTTTTTTTTTTCTTTTAACGGGTTGTACATTAAAGCATGATTCAAAGACAGAAGCCTTTTCTCAACAGGAAAAAAAAAAAAAACAGAAATCAGAAAACCTATTGTTTAAGTCAGATGCAAAAAGCTGCACTAGCAGAGGCACAAAGGAAGGGAGTCCAACTAAAAGCCTCAAAAACACTGATCATGATAACTGCTGCATTCAGTCAGTCCATGTGGAAATTAAGAGAGACTGGATAGCCTACAATGAAACATCACATAAGAAATGGTCTACGAGACTGTGCTGAAAACTAGAGTCATAACTAGGAGGTTCTCTGATGCTGGGGATTTGGAGGTTGGGGGTTTTTTTGCATTTATGGTTTTCCTGTGCTTTACTTCAACCCCTGCAGTATTCTTTTTCTCTGTGTTCTCTTTGCTTCAATGAATGCATACCTTTCCCTCAACAAAATAATAGACAACTGCAAAAATTACATCCATTGCTACCACACTCACCTGCATCCCTCCACCCTGCCAGAATGAAGGCAAGAATAGCAGACTTATGTCTGTAAGCCAGAAGAAGAAATTTCAGCAAAATTACCTTTGCAAGCAGATATTTTAAAAGCTGTCCAAACAAATAGAGCCATTGGCCGTCTTTCAGCTGAGGCTGAGCTTAAGTGTATGTTGTTCTACTCCTGAACAGGAAAGAAAGACCAATTCCAGGACATGAGATCAAAGATAGTCTAAACACATCGAAGATAATGTTTGCAGAGCAGGTAGGGACTAGCAAAAATCACTTTCTCCTTGAATGTTTAAAGTGCTGAGGACATAGGGAAGATCTGCAACCTTAAGAAGGAGGCAACCCAAGTCACTATCAGGTAGAAATGGTTCCCAAATCTGTGGATAACAGAATTTAAAAGATTAGTTTCAAAAGGCCCCTTCTAAGAGCTCGGACCTCAGGCAGCTAAAATTCTAATCTGTCTAGAGGAAAACATCTTCAGATAGTAAACTACTAGTTGCAAAAAAGAAAAAAAAAAGAAGGAGGAGAACAACCAACAACCTTTTGTATCTTCGTACACTTCCTTTTTGGTCGTTTATGTAACTGAGTGGGTTTTAACCGTTCTTGTTTGGTTATTGGTATACCTGTGTTAGAGTACCTACCCCAGCATGCTTCTTAGATGAGTCTAAGAAGTGAGCTAAATTAGCAGTTTCTATGGTCTGTATTTCAGTGTTGACTGTCTTTTGCTTATGTCCCTCATGAAAATTCAAGTCTCTTGCAATGCTTAGCTTTTGCTGCACTCTCACTCCATCACTGTATGCCAATACATAAAGTTCCTCAGCACATCAGGGCAGACAAACTGTTTCGCTGGATGGCTCATTTTTCCAGAAATGACATGTGTCACAAAGCACCTCAGACTCCTTAAACCCTGCATTCATTCCCAGCCAGTCAATATATTCTTGTGCCCTTGTATACAACCTTCAGTCCTTGAAAGGAAGAAGAATTAACTTTTATAAAATCAATCCTCAGTATTCCTAGCGTAACTGACTGTACTGTCACACCTAAAGTCTGCTTCTTCAAACAGCCTCCTCATGCTTTAGGGGGAAAAAAAAAAGGATAACACCTACTTTCTTAATTCTCACCCTCAGAATAAGCGTGTATTTATGGAGGTAGCAAAACTCTATGCTTTCAGAATTATGTCCTCCTTTTGCTGGAGACAGACTCTGTGAACACTCACAGCATCATTTTCCATTTCTGGGCCAGGCAAACTGACCCAGCCACTCTTTGCTGAGTCTGATCAGCAATGAGACTTGCTTGAGGCTATACGTAATTCTTAAAATTGTACTTTGAAGAATGATTTTAACTCCAAAGGGTGGTGGGTTTTTTTTAATTTCAGTCTAAATGGCTTACTGTGACACATATTTCTACTGGTCAGCTAAATGAAAAGATTGGATCTGCCAGACGTTACAGTACAGGGGTAGTGCCGATCAGAAAAAAACCAAGATTTACAGCTCTGTGTGTAGTTTATATCTCTGTTAGTCTTCTTTCTTAGTCTACCTTTTCTAAGGCCATTAAAAACTTCTTGAGTGGTACTTATTACACAACTTTTAACATATTAAGAGAGAAATATCAGTATGAGTTTTCTTTGCTTCTTCAAAGTGCTGTTCTGGCAGACACACAGGCTCCCATCCCACAAGGAAGCATTTCATGCCTTCAGTATCCATCACAAACGCTCCACTTACTATCCCAGTTTTACTGCCTGGCTGAGCATGTTTAAGCAGAAACACCAGGGGAAACGCCAGGCACCGAGGTGAAGACCCCAGGAGCGGAGGCGAGCGGGGCTGGCCTCAGGCTCCTCGCTGGGGCTCGATGTGGCAGAGGCACCCCTGCCACCTGCAGCCATCGCGTCCTGCACCAGGGCACGGGCCAGGCACACAGCAAGGGGTGGTGGTTGCCCAAACCAGGAAACCACAGTGCGCATTGCATCAGGAAATGGATTTCCATTCAGAAGCAGAAAAGGCTGTAGTGTTACAAGATCATTGTATTTCCTACTTCCCCAGCTCCTCACTGGCCCAGCCTCTCTCCTTTCTTCTTCTTTTTTTAATCTAGGAATGCATTTGCCTTTGACCATAAACAAAGAAGAATATAGAGAGAGCTCAAGCATCAAAATCCTTCATTTTATAACCACGTGTATGAAGTGCTTAGCAATGAACACAAAAGAGCTCCTGAATGACAGTAGGAAAAGCACAAATGTGACTGAAATGGCATCTACAAAATTAAGACTCAAATCTTTGGTACTTCCTAAAAGCATTAGTTGCAAGAAAATTGCACTAGTGGTACACTAGCATGGGGAGCAACCCTCCTCCAAGTCACTGACGAAATAGCCCACTGGTGGGTGACTGGTAGATTTTCTACCATTCAGAAAAAAATAAAAATAAAATTTGAGGAGCTGAGCATAGTATGTAATAACGTTGAACGGCTATTATGTTCTGGTCATCTGTTAGAAAGCTGTTAGAAGATGACACCTGCTTTTCAGAAGAAAACCATACTTAAACGGGGCTTATATCTCTTTAGCGTAAGTGATTAATTTGTTAAGGCATGCTCAGTCACTATTTTTCAGACATATTTCTTCTTTTCCCTTCTGGCAGCCTAACCGTAAATCTGTTGTTGCAAATCTGATGGATACCACACCATCATCTCTAGGAGTCATGGTCTTCTTACAGATAAGAAGGCACTTCCACCATAAGGTCCAAATCATGATTTGGCTTTTCAACACTCCTAAAACACCAGAGTGTCCTACTTCCTTCTTCAGCCCAGTCCCAACCTCTTAAATAACTGAGTCCATGTTTTGACATTATGTGCAAATAGAGCCGTTGCTATTTAAAAGAAAGCAGGGAAATTAAAGATAGTCTATTATTTTAGAACAGGGTTGCTGTTTAGATATTAATGACAATTAAGATATGCAGAGATATGAAGGATATGGACTGGTTTAATGAGGAGAAAAATCCATAACCTCCCCCAGAAGATGCTCTAGCCAGTGCAGGAAAGGTATAAAATCCAAAAATTAAAAATCTACCTAAAGGCTGCCCGTCCATACACAGAGTGATTAGTGTGGGGGTTGGTTGCAACAGCCAGTTCTTTACTAAATTCTACTGAGTACAGAGAAATACAGAGATAATACAGAAGTTTCTCTTAGTGTTCTTTAGGGAATTAATGGAAAACCTAGGGAATAATTAAACAATATTTTGGTTGGCTGTGATGTCCATTTCAGCAATTCAGAGGAAAAAATATTAACTTGAGAAGCTACTTGCAGGAGTTTCAAAAGTCAAGCACAGAAGAGGTTAGCACCAGAGGGTACAATAAAAAATTAGTTTAGCCTATGATCCAGAGTACTGTATTGTTCTTTAAAAGCTTACACAATGCTGGAAAACTGTATGCTGTGCTGCCAGCAAACAGTTTCAATAATATGTTTTTGGAATGGCTGTTCTTGCTTTTGGTGCTCATTTAGAACTGGCTCTTGTTTCTTTTGTACCATGGCTCATCATGTTTTGCTGTTCCAGACCAATTCTTTCCTTCTTGATTTGATGTTTCTTGAATGCTCAGTCTTCAAACAACTTATCTTTTAATTGCCACATTCAACACAGCACAGCAGTACTGCTTTTTGGTATTGTCCTTGAGTATTATTTTTTGAAGCCCTGTCCGAGGGATTGACCTTCCACTCTCTTGCCTTGAGTCAATGGGTTGTCACCAAAGTCTATGCTGAACCTTTTCTCTTTACGTACTTTTCCATCCCTGTATTTTGTCCCTGCAGGTTGCTAACTTCCCAAAAGTCAACAGAGCATCACCTCTTACTGATGGTGCCACAGGCCAATACATCCAGGTACATACAGCATAATTACACTCCCATGCAAACGATAGGTGGTTTATCCTAGTGAGGGGTTTTACAAACCGTGTAGTTACTAATACTTCATTTCTGTTCTTAGCTGCTGCGACAATTACTCCCAGGAAAACTAAGCATAAAGACTCAATTTTACCCTTCACCAGTTCAGAACCAACTGTTTTACAAATTCCATTAGGAAATATTTGTTTATGGACATGTGCCTCTGGACCAGATTATTTGTATTTCTCTACTGTTGGTGAGGATTCCTCTTCCACTCTGACCCACTATGCCCACCTCTGGACAGATAACAGCAAGGCCAGGCACTGTTGTTTAATTGCAGCTACACAACACAATAATTTTGAGTCTGTTATTCCTATTCTGCAAGGTCATGTAAAAACTTAGCTTTTAAAACAGTGACATACTCAGGCAGTCTAAGTCCTGAAAAGATACACATTGGCTGTTTTAATCAGGAAACTTGGAAAAGTTTTAGCTGCATAAAGTATTTTAAGTTAAAAAAAATACACAGAACAAACCATTGTATAGTTGTCTTTGTGACCAATTCAGCACTGCCTTGGCCCATTTCAGGGAAACATCTCTGTTCAGGAAAGCAATCACGGGCAAATTCAAAATAAGCACTTGCTTAGATGCTATCCTGAACGTAAGCAATATTCAGGCAGTTTTCATAAATCAGCAGACTTATGAAGGATTGGACAATCTATATTTTTGCCTTTCCATTTTTGAATGCAGAATACAAGCCCAGTAGTCATTAGAAAACATTGCCAACTGTGGAATCATGAGGGCAAATACTGATAGAAGGACTTTACCTGCTTCTGGTTCCGGCTGTGCAGTGTACTCACATCTCATACATACAAAGGAGGTGAATCTCCCATTTCATTCATTTTTACACCCCTGATTTTAAGACACTCTAGATTTTTTGCTAGGACTATGTGTTTTCAAACAAAGCTTACTCCAGGCTATCCCTTTGACAGCATATGGACCACCACAGCAGTTCTTGGAAATCTTCGTTCCTTGCAGCAGGTTCAGCCTACTCCAGTGCTCCTGCACAGGTATGTAACAGCTTGCAAGACAGGATGATATAGGGCACTGAATATTGCTATGAAGAGAGGAGTATTCTCACTCATGCATGCACATGCAATAATGTGCTGCAATCGCCAACAGTCCTTTCTATTTAAAATGTTACTCCCTCCTCATGTCACCTCCAAGGACCAGCAGAATAATAGAGATATCTGCAAAGGGGAGCAAGAGATCTTTACAGATCCTCCTGCCCTACCGTAATTTACTGCCTTTACATCCCATCCTGATGGCTGGTTGCTTCCTTCATCACCACTGTGCTTTTTCCATTATGACAGAAAACGATGAGGCAAGAGGAAAAGACCTGCAATCACGAAGCAACCCAGCGATAGCCCAGCTAATAACATGAAATAAAACGCATTGTGCTTCCCTGCTCCTGTGAGAGAAAATGATGAAGCACAAACCCAGCTCTCATCATTCAGCAGTCTGGCTTAAGGAAAAAAAAAAAAAGAAAAGAAGAAAAGAGGCACCACATGACAGCTGAAGAAAAAGATTTTGGACTGTGTCACACAAATTGTTCTATTTTCTGTATTACATAACCGACCATTTTTAGGTCTGTCTTTGTACCCACACCTGTGAAGTTGTCAGACCTGATAAAAGCGAAGGGATACTACAGTATTGGACAATAAATCACATTCTCGGCAAACAGTAACAGCTGTCATGTTTCAGAAAGCACATGCATGTTCTGTTTTGCATGTGGATTATTCCTTCCAATAACTCATGATCAAACTTCTCCTCGTTGCATTTCCTATACTCCAAGAAATACAATGATGATTGCAATGTGGAAGATAGTTGCTTTCTTCTGTTTACCTATTTGCTGTAAGTCTGCTCAAAACAGCAACAACTTTATTGTGTTTAGTCTTTTTCCCAAAAGCTAAAATGTTAGAAATATAATCCAATAAAATAAAGAATGTCTTTTCAGTCCATTTCATGACCTTTCAGTAAAAATTTTGTTTTGTCAAGCAAGTTTTTACCATTTTTTCCAAAACGAAAAAGAAGTCTCTATCGCTTTCCATAAAACAAGGAAAAAAAAAAAAGAAGAAAACTTTGAAAAGCTCTGACTTTCAACAATTTATTGCCCCTTGTCATCTTTTCCGACAACGGCTGGATTTTATAATCCAAACTTTTACTTATTCTTCATGCAGCCTGACTTCTTGGAGAATTAATGAGAGCAGCCAAACCCAGCCTAAAAAGCAAGAGAGGCCACCAGAGCCCTCCAGGCACGACGCTAACTGAGGCACGGTCCAACGCTGCGCGGCGCCGGGTGCCGACGTGAGATGGGGCACACAGCACCTGGCAGGGCCGTAACCCAAAAAGCACTTGGCATGCAGATGCGCGGAGCCTCTTGCAACAAGAGGTGGCACACGATAGCATGCTTTGAGTCACGCTTGATCTGCATAGTGATTTCAAATGGGAATGGCCCAGCTGTCCTCCACCCAGCCTGCACCACTGGATTTTCTGAGCTTTTAAAGAAGCGAGGAGTTTTCGGTCTCTGCAACTGTGTCTTGCTACTTGCTGCTACTCCAAGCACTCGATCTGAACACAAAGGGAGCACCCTTGGGATTACAGAGATCTAAACCTCTTCTGCCAAAGACATTACCAGACCTTCCTGTTTTTCACTCCATGATTTTATAATTAAGTAAACACCATTTTTTAATAATATTGCAAAGCATTAGGTACAAGCTGAGTAGGTATATTATCAAACAAGTTTTTTTTTTCTTCAAATTATTTCCTCCCATCTTAAATACATAATATTACATTCGTTTTGCATTACTTTTTTTTTTTTTTTGCTATTTGTGTTATCTCTGCCTTACTGTGCATACAGAGACTACATATTCTTTGCTATTTTATAGAGGAGCTCTTTGAAAATAAGCAAAGGCATAAGTCAATTTATGAGATACAGAAGTGTATTAGCCCCCGAAATTGTAGCTTCCTATATTACTGTAGGTCCACATTTCTTTGCAGCGTTTTCATTTTTATCAGTGTTTCATCAGAGTACAATGATGAATGGATGTTGCATACCCCCAGGCTCACAAGCAGTCGAGAAGAGATCTGCCATTATAGGAATATACAAATGCTAGATTTTAATAAATACACTGTGTCATGCAGCTGTATAGAGCAGGCATATATAACCTATTAGTATGAGAGGCACATGCATATTATATAACTTCATTCTAATAATGCATTTATACCCTGATTTATTCAAACTCTACGTGATGTGCTTAATTATAAACAAAAACAGAGACAAATTCAGAAGTGCATCGTAATCTTCAGCTCAGAGGCCAGCACCTACTGTGGTGGCCTTCTGCACAGGGATGAATTTTCCTTTTAAAAACCACTGCGTGTCATAATTTGGAAGGAAATAACCTCCTTTGTCATGTTTGCATCTATCCAGCAAAAGGAAGTTAGTGATTAATGCTTGAGATATTTTCCACAATGAAAGAATCTGCTTCCTCCATATACTTTGATTTACTCTCTCTTATTATTGTGTTGTATTTTGATAAAGGACATTGTACCTGTCTATCAGGCCTGGTCTTAATCTTCGTAACTAACCCAGCTCCTGAAATACTCAGGCTTCACGCAAACCATTAGTATTTGTACACAACCACATTCCCAACTGCTGCAGAAATAAAGCAGCTCCTTGCAGCCAGGCTACCCTTTCAAAAAGCCTCAATATTTTCTCTTATAGGAAAAAATATAATCAAGACAAGGCACCAGAATTCATTCTGCAAAGTGATATTCATTGTATAACTTTATGGCAGCAACTTTATTTCCTGCCAGTTGCCAATATATTGGATCACAAGCTGCTTGCTCTCAAAATCAGTACAGCTGATTTTTTTCCTCACGAGGTTTTCCAATACACCCGGTAACGGGGAGAGCCCCCTGCTCAGTGCCACACAGCTGCATGTTTTGCCAGGGAGGGCTGCAAGGGGCAGCGGTGGAGCGCTGCCACCGTCACCACCGAGCCGGGCACCGTCTCGCGCAGGGCACTCCCGGCACGAACGCCCACGTAGCAGGGATCCAGCGCACCCTGACTACAAGTTCATTCCTTCCTAAAAACACCAAGTACGCAAAGCTCTCCCTTCCCTCTCCCAGCATGGCACGGCCCTGTGCTGGGCATCCACCGGGGGCTCACCACACAGGAGCCGCTGTCCTAAACCTCCACAGTCCCCTCAGTCTTCTTCCCATCTTCCCTTCCCCTCTCGGCTATTTCTATCATCCCGAGCGATCGCAGCACGCTGCAGAGATGCCTTGCGTCTCACCCTGCAGTCCACACCCAGGCGCAGGGCAAAAGCCACACAGCAGCCACGGGCAGGGAGGCTCCTGCCAGCGGGCAGCCTGTGCGGAGACCCTGACCAGAGCTCAAAAGCCACTTTTAATGTGAATGCTACCTCCTACTTGGCTACGACATGTGCCTAAATAACAATTAAATACAAAAAAAAACACCAACCAGTTTTAACTCTAATTTGAGTATTTTTACAAACACTTGTTGAATGGAGACAACTTGCCAGGAGCACATGCTGCTCCAGGAGTCCCCGCATCACCCGTCGGTCTGACTAGCAGCATTTATTCCCTGCAGCTTATTGCTCGAAATGGGATAAATGCTGGAAAATCTCTCAACTTACAGCACTGAGGAGCCACGGTACAAGGCGATGTTTGTTTTGGAAATAAGATTACAACATATACAGTGATTCATAAATATTTGCATTTTATAATTGTTTCTACAAATGAATTGGCAAGTCAGTCCACACAGGGATGGAATTCTCCCCCTACAAAGGGAATGAGCTGCAGAATTTTAACAGAATTTTAAGTTTCCTTCTTAGTGCCTGTGAGCCCTGGTCACTATTCCTTTCTCGGAACTCTTCCCTCATGATGTGCGAGGGAAAAATTACTAATTTTTCCTTTGCATGTCTTCTTACTTGGAGCTGTGTGGGAAAGGCAGCCATTGCCAAAAGCAACAAGACTGGCAGGAATAAAGCAATGGTCCATCTCAAAATAGAGGTGGTGTTTCATTCAGACTCCTGCAGTTCCTTCCTTGTATCAAGTTCCTTGTACAAAAGAGCATATAAACTTAAGGCGATGCTGCCACAAAGAGGCAACGTGCTCCGGCTCTTGCAGCACATGGAAATCCACCCATCGGGTTCCAGTCTTACAAATACTACAGTTCCAACCAGTCTTACAAATACTATCTACATTGATATTAAAGAAATCCCTAGCAATACTGGGGAAACCAGAAGAAGCTTAATTAGCCCATGACACCAGGACAATGCACACCCTCATGGGTGCTTTTGCTGAAGTCTAGGTATCTGGAGCGCCAATCCCAGACGTTCTCTTCATCCTGCCTGACCTAAGAACATATGGAGGCTGGAGATCCCTCCCCAGGCTGCTGAACGGCAAATCAAGAGTACATGGAGAGGAACTACTGAGTCACTTCTCTCTCCTTCCTTATACACCATGGAAAGAAAGGGAGGAAACCTCAAAAGATAAAAAAAAAAAAAAGTCACAAAACAACTATCACACAGCAGCCCAAAAGTAAGGTGGTCAACCTACCAGTACACAAAGCAGTGACAGCATTATATGGAGACAAAAAAACCACCTAAGGCTGTAGCTCATGGCCGAAACACCACAAGACAGCCTTCCACTGTGCTTTGTGGACATCCTACCCAGCAACAAGGTTGCTCTCCCAGGCCTCCAGCACAAGGTCTGCCTCTCCTAGGAGAAAGAGAAAACGGCATGCACAGGATTTCACTTGGGAATAATCACTCTCAAGCCCTCCTCTCCCCAACTCCTTTCCACATACTCCTCCACCCAGACAGACACGTACATACGCTTTAAGGTTTTGCTCTTTTCCCTCACTGAGTTGGCCTCTCAAGGGGGAATTTGGGCAAGAAAACGTCAGGCAGAAGTTGGTGCTGCAAACACATCACCTGGCGGGTCTTCCCACTCTACCAAAGGGAAAATCCTGCCTTCAGGACAAGCTTGCTTGTCAAGTAAACCAGGCTGAGGAGAGAGAAGATAAGCGTACTTAAAAACGAAGGAAAATAAACACATTTACAAACATCACAAAGAAATTATCCACATTTACCTGCCACAAAACAAGTCCTCCCTTACTCAAACGAAGATCAAGGGCATACAACGAAGCCCAAATGTGCTTAACCTAGGCAACTAGAAGTGTATTTCAAACCAAGTTGGATCAAGTGCACACGCTTAAACCGATCGCAGTAGAGGTTTCCTTCTCCGTTTTGGACATTGGCTCCTTTCTCTCCTTAGCCCGTGTACCTGGCAAGCTCCCTGAGATGTCTCCCAAATTCCAGCAAGTATACCAATTTCTCATCATTTGAATGAGGCTGTTGCTAAGCAACACCTTTTCTCTCTCTTTCTCCCTTTTTTTTTTGGTTCAATTACACTTAAAAAATCCAGGATGTGCTGGATGTCAGCAGAGAGAGAAGATGTTGCTTAAAGTTTTACTAATGCTATCACAGATTCTCTAACAAAAAAAGTTAAGATTTGAAATTTTCAAATTTTTAACCAAAATAACACCTCAAAAGAAGTTCATTTCTGTGGGAGACTAATCTCTGTGCAATTGTATTTCCTATATTCTTCTCAGTCTTCAAATGAAAACCAAGTTTGTTTGTTAATAATATGATGTTACCAATTCTTACCTGCAGCCCATCCTATACTTTTGGGGGCTCCAGTGCTAATCAGCTTTCTCATGTCCGTCCTTTCTTTCCCACGCATACTTCTGCTCATGCGTGTGAAGGCTGAAGGACCTTTCTCCCTTACTGAATTATTGTAAACATGTGAAGTAAAAAATCCACATAAGAGATGACCCAAAGCACACAATACTAATGGGGGATTTTCAATAGATTTTGGATCAGACTCTAAGAAAAGAGTCGGGCCATTTATAAATTTCCTTGCAGACACTGCACATAAAATTATGAAGCTGTTTCTGTAAAGCGGCTCATTAATTTAAAAGGGTGGCTGATCCCTGAAGGGAAGACCCACTTCAACAGGAAGGTTCTGATGTCACACCGGGATTTCATTAGTGCACCAGCTAGAAAAGATGCTAAAATAAAATGTAAATAACTAACTAATTATGCATGCACTACAAAATGGAGTGCCTCCAAAGTAATTAGAAATGTCCATACATGGCAGTCGGAACTGTATGCTGAGCATAGAGGGTTCGTGCTCTCCAGCTATGACAACTGAGTGATCACGGAGAGTTTCTAGGCTGCGATGGGGCAAAAAGAGATGGCATTTCCTAAGTGTGCTGCCTGTGACTAAATTTAAATTAATAAAATGACAAGGGATTGAACCATTGCCAAACCAAGACATTCTGGGTTCACCCTTGTCTATTGCAGACCCATGTTAAGGAAGGCTGAAGTCTTACATGAGCAAAGAGATAAAACTGGATTGTTTTTAACAGAACTGAATCTCAGTAAAGATAAATATAGTTCTGTATATTGCTAGTGAAAATGGTAGGAGCTAGGAGAGAGGATGAACATAGTGACAAGTCAGGAACTAAGATGTTTCCCCTTCCCTTCACCAATTAAAATTTTCTTTTATTTTCGTGTCATTATTCTACCTGTAAAACCAAAGGATTCAATGTAAATGCTTCATTATTTTTTTAGAACTCCTTGTTAGACCTTTTTAATCCTTGGCACAAAGAGATGTCATTTTGAAATTATTTTCCTTCTAATGAAAGTACCATCTTTGCTAGGAGATGTAGGAAACTTTCTTTGTAGAGAATACAATTATGCAGAATGGCACAAATTTTGCTGTCATTTGTAATCCTAAAACTCCCGTGGAGCTATTGAAGCTACATGGGCATTTCAGAGAAGAAGCTATTTTAACTCTTATACACTCTCCACTTTTTTTACAGCAAGAGCTGTCACTTCCCACTCAATTCTTCTGCTAAGACATCACTCCTCTGCTGCAACCTGAACTGAGCCCCATTCTGTCACAGCGATGCGATGCTCGCTACCTGGGCCAGAGGTTTTGTACCTTAAGTCGGGTCACACCTGTGGGAGCATTATTAACAGCCAGCATAAACAGGGCAGGGCTCCTCAGCCTGGTTGTTTCCCTTCTCAGGCCTCCCCTCCGTTTTGATTTAGAAATTGGTACGCTGGGGAGGAGCCTCTCACGTCTCTCGTTCTTGGCTGGGTGTTGCGGGTGCTACTGCTACACAAATATGGAGGGGGGGGTTTTGTCATATCATAGTAAACCAAGAAACACCCTTCAGTTTTAAGGTTCTTCATGGTTCACACTATTGGCACCCAAGCCACAGTGTTTGCTTCTATAGATCAACTTACTGTGCTTCATGCAAATGTCTATCTTGTTGTTGCCTTTGTCATATCTATCCATCACTTCCACTCCTCCCAGCGTATATCTGAAAATGCTCCTATCTAGTAAAGCCAGATTCCTCCTCCTTTCTTCTTTTCAGAGTTATTTAAAGCCTTACATGTTACAAAAGGCATTCCAGCTCAACCAGCAATAATTTTATATATGTTTGTGTAATTCCTTAGATGTCACAGGTCTCTTCTGTTTAAACTGTACTGTATTAGAAATGCCTGACCACCGTCTCCCTGAGGCCAGTCTGTATTTTACCTCTCTTGCATCTTTAGGTGGAAAGCAGAGCTTGGCAACATCCTGAACCAAAGTCCTGCTCCAAAATGGCATCGAGTCTACTTACCAGGTATCCGCCTGCAAAAAGCAACCAACATCACACTTGTCATAGTAACCTACATTTTGGAACGGATCATGCTAGATAAAGTATAGCGTGTTTAAAAGTATAGCGTATATAAAAGCGTGTTTTTAATGTATTTCTCAAGTCGGGTTTCAGACGTATGCTCCTGGAGAAAGCACCACGGTTCCCCCGCGCTCCCTTCGCACTCCCCTCAAGCTAGCAAAGTCTGCTTCATGAATAACTAAGGTTAAAAGACAAATAAATTTGAGGCAAATAAATATACTTTCCCAAATGAGGAAAGAGCTGACAGTCTGGAAGAACTTGCCTTCTGGTAAGAAGATCCCAAGATTATTGTGGGCTCGGTTGCAATTTCTGTGCAGTTTTTTTTAAACTGTGATGTTTGTTTACCTTGGGTGTTCGTGGTTTCTGACACAGGGATGATTTTTGCATGTTTTAAGGGAGAGACCGTGTTCGCCAGGACGAGCCGCGTAGGAGCGAGGCAGGGATGGAGCCAGGGATGCCAGCCTGCCCAGGCTGCAGCAGAAGGCAGGGACCCAGCGGCGCAGGGGCCGAGGAGGGCTGGCCTCGCGCGAAGCCCCTGTAACGTATGTTACATACATAGCATGTGGCAGTTGCCATGGGAACCGCCTTTATTTTCCCAGGCAGAGTACACAGATGTGTGCAACCCACCAACCTGCTCATTGTGAATTATTGCTTTCTCAGGGGTTCAATAACTTACGAAGGCTCCTTTCCAGAAGTTGCTTGAAGTGTTATTAAATAAACTCTTTTTGGGGTATTGTAATTACACCTGTGCCAAGAAAGGCAGGTGTCTGTCCAGAGAGAAAAGGGGAGCGAAGGGGCAGGAGGTGGGGTGTGCTGGGGGGCTAAGGCCATGAGGCACCCTGTCCTTCTGAGCTCCTGCTGGCCACGGAAATAAAGGGACGCAGTTGAAGGAGGGAGGTCCTATGTAGAAAAATATATCATGGAAAACCTATTTCAGCTTAAATACATTGTGAATATTGTGAACTGATTGATCAATGATAGCAGGTTTCACTGGAGCCACTATTGTAAGTCCTTAAAACCCATAGGGGTTTTCTTAACAGCATGTAATTTTAGCAACCACCTGCAAGTCTAAAAACATACCTAGGTTGAGGCTGAGAATTGAGAACAGGGCATGAACAAGGTGTGTTTATTTTGCTATGGTTATTAAATAAAAATAAATTCTTTTTTCCAAGTTTTAGAAGTGAAAAATAAACAGTTTAATAATGCAGATGTATGCTGTATACCCTTTCAGAATTACAAAAAAAACCTGTTAGAAATCTTTTGTGCGTAGAATTTAGTTACCAAAATAAAATAAAATAAAAAATCAGTGCATTCACAGTCAATTACTTCTTTGCCTTAGTAAACTCTCCAGAAATAAATATACAATTATGAAACTAGAAATCTTCTGCTCTGTTGAAGTCGAGGGGTGAACACTGGATTCTGAAAAGACGACAGATCCAAAGGGCAAAACACACTCAAATTTCTCTGGGAAGCGTTTGCTGCGTGAGCAGAGCATTCACAACTCTCTATGTGCAGTCTTCGGCATTTTCTTTTTTTTTTTTTTTCTTTTTTTAGAAAATAAAGAAGGGGGGAAAGCTGCTTCTGGTTTACAGGCTACAAGACGGGATTTGCAACATGCCATATTTTGTGTGGTCTAGCAAGCTACTACTGGTTCAGGGAGCATACTATTTGCAACTGTTTTCCTATATAATAACACCACGTGCAAGTGTTTTATACCCAAGTCATATAGAAGGTTTACAATCCAAATGTATAAATACTCAAATAACCTTGTGCTAAAGCAGGTAAGAAATGCTAGAGGGAAAACAAATAACAAGAAATCATGTTTGGGGAAGGAAAAAAAAGCCAACCAAGGAGCATGAGGGAAGGTGCTGCTGCTATTTTTCTACTGCAATGAGGTGGTTTGTGAGGAGCTTTACATTCCTGGAAGATAACATTAAATTACAACCATACTTTATCCATTCAAATCATTAACAAGATGGTTTAAGCTATCTCCTACCAAGGACTTGATCTGGGGGTAGGAATACACAGGAAAGAAGAAGGTGCTTCACTGCTTGCTATAGTCTGGAAGTATTACTTAAATTACATTCAAGTCATCAGATAATTAGGAACTTTCTTTTCCTTTATATTTATATGGAATATTTATTGAATTGCACAGTGTGCTTTTACAATAAAGTGCTTTTTACATCGGTTTCTTTGTTCATCCAAAATAAAACTGACAGTTATCCTTTTATAAGCTATTCTGAGAACATTTTCTCTTCTTTGAAACTGATTGATGCACTACTTTAAATGTTCCTGCAAATATCGTTTCAATTCAAGTTTCTGCATAATGTAATAAGAAGATAAAAGAATTCTATACTTCAACAAGAGACATTACAAAGCAACTAGAGACATTATCAAGGGCATTAACAAGCTCCTAATAGCAATAAAACCTTTTAACTGTCTGATGTAGAACATGCTCCCACCAAACCACCACATATTATGGTAATTGGCTCCAATTTCTGAATCTTTCATTGTAAAGTTACGAAGTTAGGTAGAACTGAAAAGTGAGCCTGGAATCCACAGCTTAGTTGCTTATCCTTTTTTTTATTATTGTTATTACGGTGTTTTCTTTACAATATACAGAATCGGCATGAGTCCCAGCTGCGGCAGCAGCATTTTATATTCCACTCTAAGGTTGCTGATTCTCATCTTATTCATGTTTCTCAATATTTAAACGTATATGGTTTTAGTCCTTCTAACAGCTTATCATTTAAAGAGTATTACAGCATGTGAATTAGGCATATTTCAGCCACTTCCTATGTTCATTTGCTAGAACACTGGAAGTTTAGGAAATAAAATGTAACTTAACTTCAACGCTCTAATTTACTTTAGGAAATAACGTGGGGTACGTTGCTTACTTTTCTTTTTTGGGTTCCCCTCTCAAAAACATAAAACTCAGGCTTCACCCAGGGTCCCATGAAAATAAATACAAAATTCAGTAAGCTATAAAAATGAAACCTGAACCTGCAGCAGAAAAGTGGAGAAGTGACATGAGGCTCTCTGGTGATTAACCTGCAGTGTAAAGCCATATGTCCTGCTGACATGTCTATCATACCACGCCATTCTTCACAGGCTGGCAACCTGTTTACTTGAGAAGGGCAATCCTATTGGTATCTAGAATCATGCTCCGAAAAAGAAGCTGTCATTTCATGTCTCTGGAACAATCCTGGCTTAATGGACAAGACACCAAGAAACTAAGTACAGCAAAAGAAACTCCAATGGGAAAAAACAAACCAACCAAACAAACAAAGCCTATAATGTTTCCAGTCCAAAGCTTGGTGTTCAGACACCACAAAACCTGTCAGGCTCAATCTGCGTTAAAATGATCAGCTTTTGGGGCGTATGTGCAAGGTTTGCAGAAGAAATGCACGCTGGGAACACCGAACAGGATAACTGGACTACACACATCTCTTTTTCAGAAGAGGGAGGAACTACCTCATTTCTGAAGTTCTTGCTGGTGGCGTGTAAGAGGATCACTTGGACTTCACCGAGGTCATAAAAGCACAGCATGCAATTTCTGTCTACTCTGGAAAAGTAGTTCCACTATTTCCTGTAACGTTTAATGGCACAATCCTTTCATTACAGTGTAAATTAAAGTAATCCTTTATTATTGCTATTATCAAAGGCTGTTTTAATTAGACTCACTTAAAGGTTTGTTAAGGTTTTTGACAACAGAGCACACACTTATTACACAGTTACAAACATGCTTTCAGCACGGGTACTAGCAAACCTCCTGAAGCCTACTCAGAACTAAAATAAAACCAGGACAAACAATCTCCTTGTCCCCAAAACTCTGTGAGTGTGCTCTTCCCACTGCAGTTATTGTAGAAGTTTGGGGGATAAAAAAAAAGACTTGAGGAGCAACGGAAACAGAATAAACCTGCAATGACACCAATTATGGAGGTGAAACATTTTATCAAAACATTGTAACTACCGTGATGTCGCTTGGACAAAACATGAAATGGAGTGTTTGCTTGACACCAGATTTTCTTTACAAATTCCACTGAAATCCATATAGCCTTGTCTTTTCCGTATTCCAATCTACTGTATCTCTGGTGTTAACTCATTAACTATCACAAGTGGGACGTTAGCCTTGCGAAAACAAAAATAGCATCAGTCAGTGCCGTACTATCTTACACATTTCTGCAGCGAGTTAGCCTGTTGCTAACGTTGGTTTCTGTCATGGATCAACCTTTTGAATGGTGGCATTGCTAAAGGCATTTTTAGGGCATTTTAGACGAATTTCGTTGCTAAAGCAGTACATTTTCAAGTCATTATGTTACAGGAAATAAGCAGAAAGAAGCCAGCGATCCTAGAGCATGGGAAGGGGAATAATCAGGCACCGCCACGCTGTCTTTAGTGTGTAGTCAAGACAAAAATCTCACTGATAGCGCCTTGAGGAAGGGAGACGCATTAGCGATCCCCTGTGAACACGTTACCGTCAGATTACCGCTAAGGCTGAACGCCAGTCAAGCCTCGCCAATAAACAGGCGGGTTTGGACCCAAAGTTTAAATCACCGTATTAACGTCTTCCAGCAAAAGAAAATTACCGCGAGCGGCATGGGAATTAATTAAGACCCGCACGACCCTCGCTGGGGCCGGCGGGGGAAGCGCCCCGCAAGGCGCGGGGCGGGGGCGCGGCGGGGCCGGGCGCGGGCGGGGGCGGGGGCGCGGCGGCGGGGCCGGGCGGGGGAGCGGCGGCGGGGCCCGGCCTCCGCCGCCCGCCGCGGTCCACGAGCAGCCCCTAGTGGAGCCCGGGGAAGCCGGTGCTTCAATCCCTCCTCTCCCGGCAAGCGGGCCGCCCCGCCGCCGAGCGCCCAGCCGGCGGTGTTGGCCGCTCCGGGCTTTTGATTTCCAGCTGCCTGTACGCACACACCGCGGCCGCGAACGACCCGCTTCGGCTCTGCTCACTCTCACTCTGTTGTTCGGTGTAGCCCTCCTGCAAGCCCGGTCCCGACTGGCTTCTCTTTGTACTCTTACCCCATTTTTCTCCTTCGGGCATTCAGAGAGGGAAAAAATAAGCGGGTAAGGTTCAAAAATGTCGATTCGTCTCATTAAAAGGTCGTTATCTTTAAAAAGAAGATTTAACAGACAAGCTGCTGTCCATGAAGTGGGAATCCTATGAAAATCTTCCTCTTAAAAACTTCCTCAAATCGTGCCCCTTGCCGTGTTTAAAAGGGCATCTATGATATTTGGGGTGCGATACAGCATTTCTTAGGCCATGAACCGCTTGTTTAACGACGACACCAGGAGGAGCCCCGAAGTGCCAGGCTTCGCGGGGCGGGGCGGGTGAAACGCCGGTGCCAGCGGCCAGCTGTGCCCCCGGGGAAGGGCCGCTGCCGGCCCCTCGGGCTGCCCACTCCCGCAGCGCACCGGGACGCGCCCACCCAGCAGGGAAGCGGCAGCTGCTCCACAGCCTGGGCCCAGATTTAGTCCTAACAAAGACTGCCGAGCCCCGCAAGCCTGAACTGTTCTTCCAGTACACAGGAAAATGAAAGTGGTAAGATCAGACAGTTTCTGGTTACAAAAATCAGTTTGATTATGATTTAGAGAGATCAGTGAAATCAAATAAACCACTGAAAGGGGGATAAAAAGCTCCTTTGTAAGTTTCTACTAAATGTCACTTTATTTGAACAAGAAAGGGAAGAATGAATGTGAGGAAAGCAAACAGTGTGAATAAACTCAGCGCTAACTAATGATTAATAATTGCTACTTACCTGATATCAAAAGGCACCAGGAGAGCCCTGGGGGACAGAGCCCTCGCAGGCACTGGGCTGCTCTACAGAGACTCGAGGGCGTTCATGCTAAACCCCAGTCAGGGGGCATCAGGCTCCTGCACGTGGTGTCTCTACACACTCTCTCCTATGTCCTTGTAATCCCCAAAACACAGAGGTCTGGACACACTGAGCACAAAGTATGGGAGCTCCTGCTCAGTGCCGGGTGGCTGTGCAAGCACGGTGGGCAGCTCAGGGGCTCAGGCCACTTCACAGCGACCCCTTGGACCTACCCAAGATACCCCTTGTATCTTGCAACAACCTCCTCATGAGGATGCACCAAACCACCACACACCATCTTCTCTCCTAATCCTGGCTCCTTTTTACAGCCAGAGCTGGATGCTGTTTCTAAGTGCTTAGACACATCACTGGGTTAGGACAGCACGAGCAGCTTGCGTGCTGCTGCTGAGCCGCGGGAACTGACTGCGGGAGCTGCCGTACCAGCTGAAAATGTGAGGCAAAGCACATCTGCCTAAATCACGAACCCTAGCACAGTGCATGACTCATTCTTGCACCTAGGAAAGGAGTTGCTTTTGCTCATTCATGGAGCTCAGGTGGCACCAGCAGCTGAATGTTACAACCATCTTCCCAGCTTTGTTTGCTTCTTCCTATTAAAAAAGTGTGGCCCTGCATTTTGCAAAGTATTCTTGAAAGTCTACTATTTCAGTGTAGCTACATACTATTTAAGATGCACCCTGGCTTAGACTAACAATTTTTCAAAAATAAGTGGGCAAAATCAATCTTTTTAAAAAAATAATAAAAATAAAACCCCAAAATAAATAAAGAAAAAGAGACTCACCTTTGAAATCCCAATCTCAAGTTACAAATCTCTCCAGGGTCATTCCACCACTAGGAGAAGTGAGCAGGACTGGGCTCTCCAGAGTAAAAGCACCTAAAGTAGCCCACAGTGTTATTTTCAGGAATTAGCCAACCAGAACAAATACAAATGGTGAAATATAATCTAAAAAGACTGCACTGGGCAAACAGCTTCCTCATCTCAGGAGTCCACAGAAAATCTGAAACTTACATGTTTAAGAGCCTCAGCATTTGGGTGTCCACCATTGAATTTTTGAGCAATGTATTTTGATCAACTCTTCTTTTTTCCCCCCTTTTTCATAGGCTCCTCAGATAATTCAGGTCGGAAGGGACCATGGGAGCCCATCCTGTCCCACCTCTGCTCAGGACAAGGTCAGCCATGAGACCAGACCAGGTTACTCAGGGCTTGGCCCAGTTTGATCTTGAAGACCTCCAAGGGTGGAGACTGCACAACCTCCCTGGGCCCCCACTGCACTGCTGGACCACCCTCATGAGGAAAGTCCCTCCTTGAGCCTCTCTTGTCTCAGTTTACCCCCGCTGCCTCTCGCCTTCCCACCACACACCAGCGTGAAGGGCCTGGCTCCGTCTCCTCCATAACCTCCTCACAGGCACTGGCAGGTTGCTGGAAGGTGCCCGCAAAGCCATCCCCTCCCCAGGCTGAGCAAGCCCCCTTCCCTCAGTGTCTCCGCACAGGGCTCCAGCCTGTGACCGTCTTGGTGGCCCTCCGCTGAACTCACTCCACTTTAAGGATGCCTTTCCTGTATCAGAGGTCCCAGCTTGATGCAGTATCTAGATGTGGTCTAGCAAGTCCTGAGAAGAAGGGGATATCACTTCCCTCAACTTCCTGGCTTTGTTCTTGTTAACAAAGCCCAGGATGCTGTCGGCCTTCGTTACTGCTGGGGCATGCTGCTGGCTCACGTTCAGTGTGTGGTTCGCCACCCCCAGGCACTTTTCCACAGACCTGCCACCAGCCAGTCCATCCCAGGGGAACCCCAGGGGTTCCTCCTTCCCCACAGCAGGACTTCGCATTTGTCCCTGCTGAATTTTATGAGGTCCCTGGCAGCCCCCTCCTCCGTCCTGGCTAGGTCTCTCTGAAGAGCAGCTCAGCCCTCAAGTGTGTTGATCAGCATCCCTCCCCCAGTTTGGTGACACCTGCAAACTTGATGAGAGTGCACTCCACCACCTCCCCAGGTCACTGACAGGGATGTCAAACAGGCCAGGTCCCAGGATAGACCCCTGGGACTCCACTTGTGACATGCAGAGTGCCACCCATCACCCACAACCCTCTGAGACCCATCATGCAGCTGGGATGGTATCCACCTAGTCATCCATCCATCCAGGCCTTAATGTCCTAATTTCGACACTTGTTAGCTTCCTTCTTTATAAAAGCTTTTTCTCCTGTACTGATGTAACATAGAAAGGAATGTCAGTGTACGAACCTGCTCAATAGGCAGAATAAGCAACCAGTCACTGATCTTCTGGAAAAGACCATTTCTCCCAGGAAAGAGTGAAGTAAGAAAACGACAGGAATGTCCTACCTTTGACTTCAGGGACAAGCCTGTTTACACAGTTTGCAGCCTTGCGTTATAGCATAAGTGCCTGAGCAATTTAAGGAGTTATTACATAGTGTAACAGATGTTTAAATACTTTACAGATCTAACTAGCAAGTAAAAGCCACACCAAGTTGCTGTCACCTGCTTCAGTGCAGACAGGGAAGGAGGTGACCCCCCCATTTTTCTTTCACAGCATCAACTTCTTTCTCCATCACTGCCTCTCCCCTGAGTCCCCACTGTCCTCGCCTTTCTGTCTCCCTGTGTCAAGGCCCGCACCTCCCCACTGTCCCGAGGGTCCCTATTTCAATTTCCCCTCTCCCCTCTCCTTCCGCTCCTGAAGGACACAAGCAGCCAAAGCCAGAGAGGCCAAAAAAGACTTTTTGCACAGTCAGAGAGACCCAGGTGAGCCTCTCCTGACTCTCGCCTGTCTCCTGCTGGGTCTCTGCTGCAGGTTGTCTCCAACACTTCATTCTCCATTTCATTTTTCATTTCCAACTCTCAACCTTTCTATCATACGATTTCAGGTTAAAACAGCAGGAATTTTGTACAGGTTACCTAGTTCAATATGATCTTTCTGTCAGCTGCTGGAAAAAGATTAGTAGACGTTAAAGCCAAAAGCCAAAATCCAGCTGTGATTTGTCTCCAACCTCACCCTAGAAACTTAACCTTATCCCAAATACCAGAGTTTTTCTAACTGAAACCAAGGGCTTGGACACATGAACCATCATTCGTAACCTTAACAGTCACCACACTTACACTTCGTAACACTCACCACAACACACTTTCAACTATCATAACCAGATTTGCCTTGGCTGTGCATGTTTTTTAGGCATTAACATAGTACATCAGCTAAAATAGAAAATACCATGTAGTTTCAGCTACTGAACCTGTATTTAATGGCTGCTCACCGCCCTGCGGGACCGTCAATGCTGCTTTTGCTACAGACAAGTAAAAGAAGAGTGTGAGAAGAGTCACGTTAGCTTAGACCACCAGTGCACCCAGGCAAGGGCTCTAACCACAGCCAACAGAAAAAAGAACACATACACCTACTGGGATATTCCCTCTGGCCATCTCTAGCCTTAAAGATAATGCCTTTGTATTTAATAAGAAAACATACAAAGAAGAAAAATACCTTACTGGTGTTTTCCATTGCATTCCTAAAAGAAAAGAGAAAGCTTCTGAGAAAAGGAGACCTTCCCCGAACTGGTGGTTTTCAGTGCTCCTGCCAGCACAGCTCTTCCAGGGGATCCAGAGCAAGCTCTTGCCCTAAACCTAATGCATAACAGCTCTATAATGACACGATTTATACGTATCATACTAGATTAGCAAAGAGATAAATGTTATTTCTGCCATTTTAAAACTGTTCCCACATTTAGTAGACTTTATATATCATTTCACAGAAAGATACATACTCTTTTGTTAGCTATCATGTCTGTACCTTGTACTACTTTCTTTCATATTTTCCATCTACCTTATGTCAGAGCAGTGGTTCCTGAACTGCAGTCCACCAAGTCACAGCAACTGATCCACAGGAAAAGGTGCACAGCTCTGCATTGCCTTTGTAATGTTCAATAAAGTTTAATGAGGAGGACACTTTATTCCTCCCATCAGCCCACCCCTTGCAACTTCATGGTTGCCTGTGGAAAGGCAAAAAAGCTCGGGAGTCACTGTCTGCTTTCTGTTCTAAAGAATAATGGCTTTATAATGGAATTTTCCAACGAGAAAATTAATCTGGCCATATAACCAATTAGGATAACTAAGAACTTCACAAAAGTATGTCTCTGCGGCAAAGCACCCAGATTCCAGAATTTCGCAAATCCCAGACACTAACTGGCTCGATCTTCTAATTTGCACTGACACCACATTACAATGACCTGCCTACATCTGACATGAAGCATAATTTAATGCTTGTTAATCAACAATGAGGGGAAGTGTAAGCCCTGCGTTCCTTATCTAATGCTTTCCCTCTCCTCTGTTGAGAGAGTTAGAGGATTTGCCTTGTTCTGTCCATCATCTTCTTTGGTAAACACCAATCACTGGAGTAAATCTGGTAAGTAGGCTGACTTCTGACCTCTTTGTTCATATTTGTGTCATATATAAATATGTTGCTGGCAATATTTTCTGGTGGTAAACTTCTTGGGGTTTTTTTAACCCATTAAACAGAAATGCATTCTAGAATAGAACATAAGGGAATTTCAAAGTATTATAAATATAGGATTAGGAAACTTGCCAGCAATATCTATTGCTGACAGCTGAGTTTATTAAAGTTCATCAGCATTAATTGCCTCATTGTTGAATGACTTTTGCATGTAATTATCACCAGTCTAAACACAGATTGCCTCAGGTACAGTATCTAATGTGATCATGTGTTCTGAATCCTATTAAAATAGCCAAGATGTAGCAGAGATTATTCTCTCCCGAACAGTAAGGAAGTGAAAGAAGCAACAGAAATAGGGGGAAATTATTTTGCTCAGCCTAAACAGTGTTAATTTCTCTGTCTCATTCCAAGGTTTCCAGCAATGCTTTGGTGCCATAGGTGCTGAAGCAAGACTTAGAGATGCCAATTCTATACCAGTGTCATTTATCTCAAGGACAAGTGAAAATTCCTGTGCCCCACTAGAAAGAAAATGCCTGAGGCATGATTGCTAAAATGGGCTTTAAACGTCATGCTGTATTTTAATAGACAGAAAGATGGATACATCAATGTCTAAAATAATAATTCTCAGATTATATTTATCAGAACAAGGCAAGGCTGGAATTGTAATTTGAAGAAGTCTGGGCTCCAGTGTTGTGAGCTAATACCTAAGGAGAGAGGACATACAGACTCTTCTTTGAACTTCTATGCTGTTTTAAGATGTTTTCAAGATCTAAAGGCTCAGCATCAAAGACAAAATTTCATACTTTTTCTACACCAACCTAAAATCTTCACACCATATTACTATCCCATTCCCAAACCCTACTTTCTCAATAAAAAATAAATAAATCAATTACTATTCCCTTTCCTCAGTGTACCAGCTCTTTTGAGACTTAACAGAATATACTCTACTCTTCTGAATCATTACATGCAATAGACACATGAAGGATTTTTTTTTTAATTAAATAAAATAAAATTTTGCAATTTTGCTTGTAGATTTATTTAAAGTCTTCAAAAGGATCCTCTTAAAAGCCTCAATATCATCTTAGGAATGAGCTGCTCGTCATAGCAAATTTTGTCAATGTCAAATACCCACCATTCTCATGTATATGCCTCCTTATATGCATACCTGCCTATCACCTGCCAGGGTTCTGGAGTGACTTTTCAGAGAAATTCATATTCAAGATTGTGTTTCAGCCACAGATTTAACAGCAAAGGACTCCAAAACTATGTTACGCTGTATTTAAAAATACAGCATGAAAAGCTATATTGAATAAGGACTTTCAGCAGTGAAAAAGGATTTGACTATGGAACACAGACAGACGGCTTCAGAAATTTTACAATATTTTTAAACATTACTAAGCTGTTCTTGATGTGATGCTGTGTGTTGTCAAGGGCTTTTGCAGTTCTCTTGTAAGAAAAGTAGCTGCAGACATAAATGCTTGAATAAAGACAAGACTTGTCACATATTACCTTCCCTTACCCCTCCTCACATTGCTTTTTCTCTCAAGTTTATTAGCATTAATAACTGGAAGCACTGATGTAGCCTTTTAGGGTATTAGACCAAACCTGTAAATTAATGCATTGGTTCATCACAATTCATTAATCAAGCTTGTGCTGGATTTAACAGACAGCAGATTATTAAAGACACCAAATTACACAGACGAAAAAACCCAGCTCCCAGAGGGTCAGATGTAATGTGAATGGTTTTGCATAAAACCATAAACCTGCTATTAAATTAAAAACAGGCAAAAATTATGTCCACTGCTTATCTAAAGTAATTTTTTTAAAAGGGATGTTACGCTAATTTACTTCTTAACTGGTCCTGGTTACACAGCAAAGGACTAAAGGTTAACTGCAATGGCTCCTCTGATGCTTGGTTAAGCAACTTACACTAACATATCCTGACTGAGGTGAAGAAATTAATGAAATTACTACTGTAATTCATTACTAATGGAAAATTGTCAATGCTTTCAGCCAGCAGTTCACACAAATTTTCTGCAGACATGAAGACCTCGTACAGTGACTCATGCTCTTAGACTTGCTACTCTTATTTCAAGTCCTAGCACCATTCATCACGGTCGAACTTTATGCCATGCTATCCAGCAAAGTTTAGCAACCTTTGGTCTCAATAGCTGAGGTCTTTCTACTTCTGTGACACGGGTTTATGAAGGAAGAAAAAAGAACATATAATTTTCAGCATCAATCTAAGGAATGCTAAAATAAAGAGAAAAGAGAGGCAGAATCACTGCAACCAGCATCCAAAGTATAACAAGCATAGGAAAGATTGTGATTTGCCGACTAATGATGCCAAAAGCAAACAGTGTAAATGAGTGTAAAATTTATATATCAATTACCAATTTAAAGGACAACATTTATAACAAATAGTGAACACTAACTGTTAGTGAAGAGCCTGAATAAGACTGGTCTGTTGTGCTACATTGTCCTGATTTCCCTTTATATTCTTCACTAAACCACAAACCAGAATATCAAACTAAGATAGGATAGCAAAGTTGTCCATCCCAAAAGAGATTCATCTGTGACTACTGCAACAGTTGTCACCCACAGATAGCAAGACTATGTTATATTCAGTGACTTTGACATAAATAAAGTATTTAATATTACTTGACTGCATATAACATGAAACTCCTAATAGGAGCATTCTTTTATGTGAATATATAGGACAACGTTAAGTTATAGGACAACATTGTTCTATGGCTGTGGGGTTATGCTGGGAGGAAGCTAATAAAGATAATCTTTATGATCTTCCCATTGATTTGCTTTTTGTTTGTGAGCAAGAAAGATACTGTTTCTGATGGCCATAAATACCCAAAAGATGAGAATTGTGCAGCATGGTTCCCCATGGAGCAGCAAGGTTAAATTATGCAAACAAAAATTAAAGTTTGAATATCAGTACAGTTTTCCCCCATGGGGAATAGCAGAATTAAAAGAGGTGGGGAAATCCCTACCCATTTAGGAACTCGACAAAGCACATCCAAAGCTGCTTTGACTCTGTTCTGTGCATCCTACCATGTGAAATGGAAAGAAGATCTGGCACAATGAGAATAACACCAGCATAGAGAGAGCTTTTAATGGAAGAAGACAGCAGATTTGCTGTCACATCCTTCCCTGCCCTGTGGGGAGCGGGGCTCTGTGGATGACGTTCAGCAAGCGTGGCCAGAAAGTCCCTATACATCACCTATTTTAAGTGGTATATGGTCTCCTCAGGAGAAGCCAGGGCAAGTAAAAGCCAAAAGGACATAGACCAGGGAAGAGTCTCGCTGCAGATGTTGCCCATTCCTTATACACATCCCACAGGCATCCCATCGGCTGCTTTCAGGGAACAAGTGCTGAGGCAGACAGGATCCCCGTGCACCCCGAATGGTACTTCTCAGGCTAAGCTTCTGCTGAGTTCAAAAATCAGCATTTCTCATAACTCAGTGAAGGGTATTACAAGAAATCTTACTCAAACTCCAGCTAACCCTAGCATCACAGCGCACACCAAGAGCAAAACAGTGCGCAAGAAGGTGTCTGTGTGCTTCGCTTTGCAGTTGTTACTCCCGCAAACTAGTACAGTGGCAGAGCTCAAAAATTAGGCAATGCAACATAGAAATTAAAGGAATCACAAGGTCTTCATGGACAAAGGATGCTCAGAATGTATTCAATGTAAAAGCCTCTGGTTATGTTATTTAATACATAAAAATGACTTACATTTCTAAGTTAATTCTCATTGAAATGAGCTGAGTACTGCCTTTGCGTACACATCTATACTGATAGACTATAATGTACTGTATCAAGTACGTCCTGTTGCCAGTATCCCAGGCCAAATCTCTACTTCAAACATTGGACTTGTAACAACTTATGATGCAAATTAGTAACTCTTCTATCAAGTTTTTAAAGCATTATTTGTAAACCCCACTGTAGCGTTCAGTGGGATGGTATACACAGTCCCACTGTTTATGCCAAGTGCCCCAAAATACTTTGGGGGTTAGGGAGAAACTTAGCACACGTATGTAACACTGCTGCAATAGCTGGACTTCTCTATTTTACAAGCAGGTGAAAACAAGGACTGGTTTAACAGCAACAACAAAGTACACCTTCCTAGCGCTACAAAAATTACAAAATTTTAATGTTGAACGTGTTCCTTAATTATATAAAACTCTGCAAAGAATAACATGGTTTAAATTTATTATGCAAATGCTCTTAATTTATGATAGATTGCTACTTCAAATACAAGTATTAAATCTCTATTAGATTCGTTGAGGTAATACACTAATATGCATCACTCAGGTCTTAAATTTCTGAGCAGCAACAGTGTTTGTTAGATGCAAATAAGGATTACCTTAATTAAAACACTATCCTCAGCATCTCAGAAGATTTAAACCAAATCTTTATATAGGGCACATTCATTATCTATCTCCAGTTAATAAAAATATGACCTACTTTGATTACATTTTAGAATTTAATGTTGATTACCATTTTGTTAATAGAAATAAGATACTAAAGACTTTAAAGACAAGCCAAAAGCAATTTTGCCAGCCTAATTAAAATACTATTTAATGGCCTCAGAAGGAGCTTTATATTTATTCATAACTGTAGAGGTAGATTTTTTAGACATGTTTTTAAAATTTCGAATTAGACAACAGACTCCTAAAAATATACCTAAGGATAACAAGTGAGATTTATAACCAACGAGCTTAAAGCAGAGCCCGAAGAGATTCAGAGGAGAACTCCTAAACCCCACAGGGACACTTTTGAACATGCGAGCTGTCCTGATAAGCTCAACAAGACTCCTCACTTCTGTAAGAGGAGGCCCATACCATGTGTCTTTGCAGAAGCGAGGCTTAAATTAATCATAACACTCCAAATGTAGCGTCAAGTTACTGCTAAGTAGTAGTTTCCAAGGAGACATGATGCTTATCAAAATACTCTGATGCGCTGCAGCCTGCCAGATCTCAGACAGTATCTGAATGGGCTAGTGCACTTCTTAGCAAAATGCAGCTTATTCTGGATTAAATCAGGGACACAGTAGGCTCAGCGAGAAGGCAAAGTTTTGGGAGAGCAAGGGGAGCATACGTCCTCACCATAAAGCTTCTCTTGTACTTACTACTGCCATATTAAACAGGATAAAGGGGGTCCAGATGGGCCACGGCCAGCCGAAGCATGTGGTCAGAGACCCCGTGGGGCCACCACTTGCCCAGAGCCATCCACTCACCTCCGTGGATTTCTCAAGCCCATGCATGAAGTTGTCTTTTCACAGCATTGCTCAGCAAATCGTAGCCTCCCTGTACATATTCTCTCCTCCATACAGAAAGGTTGGACAAAAACATGCATCCTACAGAGACAGTGTGTCAGGATTTGTCCTTCAGACCCCCATGCAGGTGCCACTTACAATATCCTAAAACAAAATACTTATTTTTGAAGGTAAGAATGTCAGGTGACGGGTGAATCTAAAGCCTTGTCCATTTATGACTCAACAAAAACTCTAGCATATAGAGTTTCTCTTACTAAAATTAATTCAGATTGGACACCTCTAGTTATTGCTGGGTTTAGTTTATTGAAAAGTTTTGAGGGACTGAAGAATCGCACTGCTTTCAAGAGCCACAATGTTTATGGCTTTCTACTAGAAGTGATTATCAATTCCTACATTGTGAAGCTGAAAGTATTATGGGTGAACAACACCACAAATCTCACGCTAGGGTTCTCACCACAAGTGGAAATTCCCAGTTTAATTAAAGTCAGTACATACTGTTCTCTCTTGATCTCCATCACGTAGAAGCCACCTGCTCCAACGAGGGATCCAAGCAGCCAGTGGCTACACCAGGGGTTTACAAAGGTTGGGAGACCAAGTGGCGGGTTCAGACAAAGCAACACGGTTAAGAGGAGTCCAGGGGAAGATGTAAGGATGCGTGCAGAGCTGAGCAGCGCCAGGGGGAGCTCCCTGTGCAGAAGATGTCTCTGGCTGGAAACACAAGGAGCAAGGCTGGGAACAGCAGTGACCCTCATCCTCTGCTTCTCCCCCCGGCGCGGGGCCGGGAGCCGGAGGGGCAGGCTGCCCCCGAGCCCCTGGGCCCCCCGCAGCCCCTGGGCCCCCCGCAGGCCCTGGGCCCCCTGCAGCCCCTGGGCCCGGCCGCCTCACCAGCAGCTGCTCAGCAAGCGGGGCTGCTGCCCACAGGGCAGGTGGGAGGCAGGCGTGACGCCCCGCAGCCCCCAGGCACAGGGCAGCCGGGGGGACCCGGCAGCCACACAAAGCCTCGCTGCGGCCAGGGGTCTCCATCCACACCTCCTGCTTTCACACCTTGCGCTCTGTCTGGCACGCCCTGCTCCGTTCCCTCACACTGGTTTTAGCATCAGGTTCTAGTCAATGTCTTTTTCCTTCTCCCTCGTTCAGTATTTCCACGCTCTTTCTTCTCTACTTTGTAATTCTTCGTTGGCCCTACGTCACTAAAAAGTGGTATCAAAGCTCCTTCCCAACTCCCAAATACGCTTTCAGAAAAAGCAAGGGTAACGATACGTTTTCCCCTCCCTCTCTTTTGCCATGCTCAGTCCAACAGCAGCAGCCATCGCAAACAGCCCTCTCGGCTGCGGCGTGCCCACGGACAGCAGCGTCCTGCCCCGTCCCCGCTCGGGTCCCCGTCCCCACTCGGGTCCCCAGCCCCGCAGCCTGCCGGTGCAACCACTGCCACACGCACCTGTGGGGCTGTCCTCCGCAACTCCCAGAAGCTGATCGCCGTACACGAGGAGTTAATTTTATCAGAGAAGGAATTTTTTAAGCCTAAAAAAACTGATGACATTAGAAAGCTCATTGTAAATTTTACATAAAGAGGTCTTGTCGCTTTATCATGTACATAAATGTCACCCACTGAAAGACTGTTGTCACAAATGCCTCCCATGAGTGCCGGATCTGTCTGTAACAGGGCATATAAGATGCTTGTTCTTCTAGTAATCTGCACTTTTCAGCAATTATTAATTCCTTAAACATTTAAAATAGACCTTTTCAACTGTGCTTTCACCTCTTGAGGTCACCGCAGCAATCGCAGCCCATGTGGCTCATAGTCTCTCTTTTAGCATTCATTTTCAAAGACATATAAAACATCCAGACAAACTGAGAGTCAAAAGCAGGCTCCTGAGGCTAAGATCTGTTTTTCCCCAAAACTCTTCCATATGTTAATATAACTCCCTTTTACCAGGTTTCATGCATGAGACAAGGGACTCTAAAATATTCCTTATCTCAGGGAAAGCACAATAGTCAGGATTTTTCCCCTTTCAACTCTCAGCTACTCCTCTCCATGAGAGCAGAGGCTGGAAAGACGATAAGGAGAGTATTCTAGCAGATCTATCCCTCTCTCTTCCTCTATTATTAAGAAAGCAAAAAAATAAAAAACCCATTACCTCCAAAATGGAGGCAGGCTTTTTGTGAGATAAGCCACTCCTCCACATCATGTATTCCACCGAAGGGATTCATATGGGGCTCGGTATCTTCTAATGGTTTCATCAGTTAATATTAAATTGGTTTCAGATAGGAAAAAAAGAATTTTCCTTGCACTGCACTAAATAATTTGCCTTTATATAGACTGCATAAACTACATTTCTGAAGAGGAACAAACAATTATTGTTCCATTTATATAAGTGACAGTGGATGGATCCTTATAGATTGACAGTCTGCATCCCATACTGTAGGTATTTTGCTGTGTAGTTGACTTTCACTATTTGGTCATTTTCTCACACTTTACAAATGGAAAGATATTTCATGGTAAAAACACAAAAGGATGGCGTTCTGTAGCACAGAGCTCTGGAATTAAGGTCTTCCCATCCTCACAACAGCAAGATGGCCCCTAGTGTCAGGCTAGAATTGCCCATATATAAAAACAAACCGTGTAACAACTTGGACAGTTAATGGGATAATGTGGCATACGATATATGTGGGGTGACAGTCAGGTGTCCCTGAGGCGCTGTCAGGATCAGTTCGCGTGCAGCCTAAAACCAGCTCTGATGCCCACCTAACCCCTTGTGCCTGTCACAAGGTTGGCCAGGGACAGCCGCTGCCGGGGACAGCCTCTTGCCCCCTTTGCCTGGACAGCAAGCACATCACTTTCCCATTTCTTCCAGCCCCAGCTGCCAGAGCTGCTTTCTCAGTTCTGGGGCCAGCCAGACGGAAACCATGCCCGTCTGGCGCTCCTTCAGACAGCAGCTGCTCTTACACAAACCGTAAGAGAAAGCGAGGAAGACCACTGCTTTCAGCACAAACCCATTCCTTGAACAAGCAAACCCTTGCTCTCCTCTTCAGGTCAGTATTGGCAAGTGCAGCAACTGAAGTGACACCCAGTCTATCTTGACCACAAGCATCCTCCACAGGAAGCAGAGGCTTTCCCACTGCCAGCTATTGTTTTCCAGGGAAGTGACACTTCATCACTGAAAACCTTAGGATGCTGCCGTCATAAGCCAATCACTGCACAAGCCCTTTTAATTGCTCTCCTGTCTAGGTTCAGTACAAAAGGGTTGTGAATCAAAATGGGCCAAACGAAGAGCAGTCTGCTAACCACCGTACATTTCTGATTTTTACCACACTGTGCAATAATTCTCCAGAACTGCCAAAGCTTCCTATTTCTGCAGACCCTCAGTTTTCTGCTCGTCACTGGAAAGTCCACCCTTTTTAACTTTCCACCCAAAGGGAAATTACTACCTTTTGGAACAACTCACACCATATTTGACCTTGAGTGATGACCTGAGGTTTACTGCAGGTTAGTTGTCCACATACTTCTTCTTCTTCAAAGGTTTTAGCATGTTCCAGCATCCCCTCTGGCTTTAATAGGAAAAAAGCCAAAACAAAACAAAACCAAAACCCACCCCTTACCTGTGCAGGCAGTCGTCTCTCAAAGATGTCCGCGCACCACCTAAGAGCTGTCACTTCAGATTGCCACAAGCTATGTTTTGCCATGAAAGTAATCTTTTCCCAGGCCTCTGCTTCCTCTCCTGCTTGCTACTGGCCACTACAAAAATAAGTCTGTTACACAAGAAAAAAAATCTTCTGCTCAGGATAAAGAACCAGAATCCTTTAGAAAGACTTTTATATTTTCATGTGTGTGTGTTTTGGGTTTTGTTTGTGGGGTTTTTTTGACTTATGAATGAGACCTACAGATTTGTTAAAAGTTCTGTTACCCCTTCATGGTGTGCTTCCAGAAGTACATCCCTTTTCTTTATGCTATTGGAAAAAGGCATAAATAGAATCTCTTTCTGCTGGCTCAGAAAAAAAAAAAATCTTTATTTCTATCCAGAAAAATCTTAGACCCCCCTTGCTGCTACTCCTAAGAGTCCCTGCAAAATACTGAGTAAGAGGAATTACATGCACTCACATCTTTCTCTGTGGTAGTTTATTCCACAGCAGATGAAATTTTGTAACATTTGTTGCTCCGCTTTTAATGATTTGCTGTTAGTAAGAAATTTTCAGTGAGCTGTAACCCATTCCTACTTCAGATCCATAGGAAACCTAAGAGCTAAAATTTCTCTTAGGACTTTCAATCTCACATTCTACCTAAAGGCAGGAAATCTTTTCATTTTGCTGCTAAACAATTATCCACAACTCATTTATTTCAACTTAGCAATGAATTTATAGAAAAAATCCATAAACTACATGAGTGAGAATCAATTATTTCCCTTTTTTACATAGTTATTACTAATAACTATGCAAAAAATCCCAGTGATTAGCTTTTCATTGTCCCAGCCTCTGAGAACATTCCAACCATCCAGCTTTCAAAACCAGTGCTCCCCAGTACTGAACAGCTTCACCTTCTACAATGACCCTCTTCCTTTGGAACTGATTACATGGTTTCAATTTAATTACCTATTCTGATTGGATTAGTTCAATAAATATTTCTGAGCCAGTACCAGTGCTCCTGTGGGTATTACAAACACTCTTACGCATCACGTAGCCCAGCTTCTATGGCTGTTTAAAAGCTGAGACCTTAAAAATCGTCAGCGTGCTGCCTGTACTTCCAAGCTTTGCCTGTGCCTTTAGCTGTCCCCAGTTTCCCCCCACAAAGAGCTCTTCAGTGCCAGCAACAGGCACTACTGCACAGATACCTGTTCTCCTCTGCCGAGCACTAACATCAGTTTCTGCCAGGAGCTCGGAGAGATGGCAACTCTGGACCGGTTTGGGGACATGTCTTTATTCCCGCTCTGCTTTATGATTGTCCTTCTTGTTACGATAATTTTTTTCACAGCACCAATATGTAAATGAACAGCTTCTCCTGAGGTTTTATCACTGTTCCTTTCGTTGCTTTAAAAAGCATTCCCCTGATCCTTCAAAATTAGTCTGAAGGAAACCTGTAGCATCTTTTAATAATTAGTATTGTAGGAAGTAAATAACAGAATTCATAGCAAGCAGCTTCCAGCTCCCTTTCTGCAGCTGCCTTCAAATTAAAAAAAAAAAAAGAAAGAAATCTGGTGCACGGCTGGCAGGAAAGACACATGCTCTGTGCCAAGCTCCAGGCACTCTCCAGGTACTGTACAGCCCAGAAACTCTGAGTGACACCCTCACACCCAGCTGGGTCTCTAGCATTTGGCTCCTTGTCAATGCAAAGGTAACCTTGAAGTCCTCCTTTGCCATACCAGTACCTCAGAAACACGATTTTCTGGAACCCTTGTAGCCATTCCAGTGGAGTATTTTCTTTCCCTCCTGTTTTTGCTCTTATTAGATGTGCCTTGTCTAACCCATACTTAAAGGGGGCTCTTAATCCCATAGCAAATCCTTGACCCAGAATAGGTTTGCAGCATTTAAATCCTGTAATGCCACTGACCACCGTTACCATCCAAAACAATCTTTGTAATTGATGTGGAACTGAGATACATAAGCCTCCCAAGACATTACACACTATTTGAGCAAGGACCATCTAACATCTCCACGCCAGGTCTCTATAATATCAATGCAGAAAAAGTCTCATAAAAATTAAACACTTACCTGTGTTCTCTGATTCCACACATAAGTGGACTTTTTTTTTCCAAAAGTGATTTGTCAACCCTCTTAATCCTTGCTTTCCAGAACGCCCATATTTTGCAGATAATCTGCTCCTGAAAGCTGCTGGTCACCTCTTCCATCAATCTTCCCAGCCACCTGGAGATACGACAACCTGGTTCCCCGGTCTTATGAGACTTTTTGAGGTTGCTGCCTCAACAAAGCCTCTGTCATCCCTGGGTCATTTGAGGAAAATTTCTAAGAGTTGCTCTAATTCCTTTGCAGACAGCCTACAGCTCTTGAGTGAGGTTAGTCATCTCTATGCTCATGAAAACTTCCATTACTTGTTCTCAGTTCTACACGCTGTTTCTGCTAAAAAGAGAAAATGACAATGAAGCTGCATATTTATTTCAGGCATTTCTACTTGAAACTTGGATACAGTAGCAATTTCTTTGCTCATATTCCCAAACCTCTTTCCAAAGAGTAATCAATCCAAAAAAACTTTCTTTTGGCTTCTCTGAGAGCCACATCACCAGTGTTTTTATTGCCGTCTGTTCCTTTCTAACACCTCCACTTCTACCAAATAAAAATCAGCCTCTGGCATAGCTCTATCCATACAGCTCAGCTTCTGTTCAGCATCTCATGTGGACAGTGTTCTCACAAGTAACTCAGTTATTTTACTTTTTAAAAGAACTGCTTTTTATATTATCTTGACTGAAAAGTACTCATAGCATCAACTCCCATAAAAATGTACCCTGCCTCTGTATACTACTATAGTTTAGTGATCGATCAGAGACCAACAAAACCACTTTGCGTTGATTTTTTTCTAAGTGCATCCCAAGAACGGTAAAGGTACATTGATTTTAGCACCTTCAGTCTTAAAATCATGGCACTGATTTTGCTCTGCACCATTCTGTGTGACTAGCACAAGTGTAAACTTCAGGTTATTAGCCCCTGTGGCACTAACATAAAAGGAGCACCAGGCTGCTCTCCTGATGTAAAGCTCAGATCACGCAGCAGTCAACCATTCGTTTTCTGCACAGGTGAAATTAGCTCCCTCAGTTCTCTACAGAAAGTTCAAGAAATATCCAGCTAATTGCTTCAGTGGAGCAGTTAGATGTTGCTGAAAGTGGTCCCATAAAGGCCTAGAGAGTACCCTGCCTCCAACCAGCAGTTACCAAGATCTACTATAACACAGTTAAGTTCAGCTCAAGAAAACTGTGATCATTTGACTACTTCCCATATAAATCAGTCTTCACGTCTTATTCACAGGAATGTAAAAGGTGACAACAGGAAAGGAAGCACAAAGTAGAGTTACTGTTCTCATGCAGAGATCTTCTGTATCAAGTTTCATCCAAAAATGACTCTGCATTCAAGTTATAATAGATAACAATGCATACATATAATGACTCATAGATATTTATAATGGGAAATACTAATAAAATATTGACCCCAATTCCATGATCTGCTATGTTCTAATGCAGGATACAAAGGGATTACTCATATTACATTAAGAAACACAAAGAAAATCAAAAGTGTAATGGTTTTTACCTTATTAGCATAAAATTAAAGCACCTGAATGCATAATTAACGGAAAATATTAAGGGATTCATTTTTAGAGTCCAAAGAATTCCTTAAATTAATGTGTCTTTTAGGCAAATTTTTCCGTCACTCTGAAGAGTTGTCTTCACTGCCAGTTAATACTTTGAGGTTAGAAAACGCAAACTAATATTGATACAAAAGCCAATATATGAAAATAGCCCAGAACAATAACTGCAAAATGCTATTAGCATATTTACATTTCAAGTTCCATTTATGTCTACAATTAAGCATATAAACAATCATAACTCTTGCATAAGACAACATAACATTAAGTATACATATAAAATATAAAACCAGAGCAGAGCGCTGCCAGTGTTGCACGTGCTATGCACAAAGAGACAGGATGATAATGCTACTGTAAGATATAAGAAAGCTGATCCCAGCAATTGCACTATTTCATAATATAAATGTGGTGGGTTGACCCTGGCTGGAGGCCAGGAGCCCACCAAGCCGCTCTGTCACTCCCCTCCTCAGCTGGACAGGGGAGAGAAAATATAACGAAAGGCCCGTGGGTCGAGATAAGGGCAGGGAGAGATCACTCACCAATTACTGTCACGGGCAAAACAGACTCGACTTGGGGAAATTAGTTTGATTTATTACCAATGAGGAATAAAACCAAATCTTAAAACACCGTCCCCTCACCCCTCCCTTCTTCCAGGGCTTAACTTCACTCCCGAGTTCTCTACCTCCTCCCTGCCAGCGGCACAGGGGGATGGGGAATGGGGGTTGCGGTCAGTTCATCACACATTGTCTCTGCCGCTCCTTCCTCCTCGGGGAGAGGACTCCCCACACTCTTCCCCTGCTCCAGCCTGGGCTCCCTCCCACGGGAGGCAGTCCTCCACGAACTTCTCCAACGTGAATCCTCCCCACGGGCTACAGTTCTTCACAAACTGCTCCAGTGTGGGTCCCTTCCACGGGGTGCAGTCCTTCAGGAACAGACTGCTGCAGCGTGGGTCCCCCACAGGGTCACAATTCCTGGCAGCAAACCTGCTCCAGCGTGGGCTCCTCTCTCCACGGGTGCACAGCTCCTGCCAGGAGCCTGCTCCAGCGCGGGCTTCCCACGGGGTCACAGCCTCCTTCGGGCATCCACCTGCTGAAGCCCATCATCCACCTATTGGACACAGGGGAAGCTTCTAGCAGCTTCTCACAGAAGCCACCCCTGTAGCCCATCCGCTACCAAAACCTTGCCATGCAAACCCAATACAGTAAGCAATTTCAGTTTCAAACTCTGGCAGAAATACGGTGCATGCAACACTTCATCATCTTATTTCAAATGAACTATAATATGATGTGGGGACAGAGAAGCAGGTCCCAGCAGGGATGGCTCCAGGCAGCAGAGACACGGGCAGGGAGTGAGGGAACTACAAACAAGTGCTGAGGGAGTCTGCGTTCAGACAGCTCTCTTTTGGCCATTCACTGTAGATGTCCAGAGAAGGGCAATGAAGCTGGTGAAGGGTCTGGAGCACAAGTCCTATGAGGAGCGTCTGAGGGAACTGGGGTTGTTTAGCCTGGAGAAAAGGAGGCCCAGAAGAGACCTTATCGCTCTCTACAACCACCTGAAAGGAGGCTGTAGCAAGGTGGGTGTCGGTGCCTTCTCCCAAGTAGCGATAGGACAAGAGGAAATGGCTTCAAGTTGCTCCAGGGGAGGTTTACAATTGGATATTAGGAAAAATTTCTTCACCGAAAGGTTTGTCAAGCATTGGAACAGGCTGCCCAGGGCAGTGGTGGAGTCACCATCCCTGGAGGTATTTAAAAGACGTGTAGATGTGGTGCTGAGGGATGGGGTTTAGTGGTGGCCTTGGCAGTGCTAGGTTAACAGTTGGACTCGATGATCTTAAAGGTCTTTTCCAACCTAAACAATTCTATGATTCTCTGATTATGTTTGTATTTTCACAGATAAAGCTGAACAAATCAAGGGATGCTATTTTAAATCATCCATATGTGGGGTTTATTAAACTATTTTTAAAAAAAACAATGTAAATAAAATATTTTTCCACTATGAAGTTTCTTTGGGCTCATTACAGCACTTCTGCATATAATTTACACTCATCTCGGTGCTTTTTGTGGGTCATTCACACAGAAATTAGAGACAAAAAGTCTTATTATAGGAAAATGAGATAGAACCACAAAAACACCAAAATTAGCCTTATTCACAAAACAATCAAAACTACTTTCAATTTTTTTTAATTGATTATGTCAAGGATTTTCATTTATGAGTTCTCACAGTATCTCATCCTCCCTGTAACAGCAAATAACAAAGGGGGGCAGGGTGTGTGCAAGAACTGTAATCTTAATGAGACTGAGTAAGTAAAAAAAGCTGACGAATTCCCAATATTGACAATGTCCCCCATTAAAAGTATTTCCCTCCTCTGGAACTTCACATTACTTCCACTGAAGTCATGCTATTCTCCTCAATGGTAGGCTACTTCACAGTATGTGCTGCTCATAAAGGTGTCTTTCCAAGAGATGATCATAAAGACCTTTAAATATAAATAGTACATATTAATGCTATAAATAATGCCTTGAAAGATGAATACAGAAAAGAAGGGAGTTTTATTCCTGCTCTTCCCTCTACCAAGACAGAGATGGTTTTATCTACAGACCTTGGTCACAATGGCGGTCAGTAATGATTCTAAAAAACAAAACTGTAGAAAGATTGATTTCTTGCAGAATTGAGTCATTTAATCTGTGAGCACTCTAATGTCCTTGTTTCCACAGACATCACTGCTCTGCCATAGTAGTAGCATAATTATGTAGCAAGACCTGATGTTACACATAATAGTAAAAATTATCTGGATCTCACGCTGCCCTTTTGGTTACTTCAATTTACACTTGCTGCACAAAGGGTAATGAGAGAGAAGTGCTCCTCAGATGACCAGGCCATCCTTCTTCTTGTGCCATAGAGAATGCAGACATACAACACTCATGAATCATATGAAAGGAGCAGAAAAAGTGAACACATGCCATTTGCCAACAAACCTGCCTGACACAGCCAGTGCCATCTCTTCTCTTCTAGAGACTGGCGGATGCCTGCCCAAGGCATTCATTTAACTGCAGTTTCGCACACCCTTCTGCAGATTGAACGTGTCTCTTCAGGATAAGAATGGATGCTTTGGATGCGATGTATTCATGCAAAAACAACGGTGCAAATAGGGCTGATGTTGGCTTCGGGGTTTTGCTCCTATTTCTATGTATCTTTCTTTCTTTCTTAATCCATTTTTTGTTTTCTTCACACTTAATAAGCCAAGGGATTCAAAAAGACCAATCAAACCCCAGTTTTGTCCTAAAAACTCAATTCTTCAAGTAGTCAGTCCTACTGCAACAGCTTTCATTTTAGCCTGATTTTCAAAGGAAACTACGGTTATGTGGCTGTGCTGTCCATACGGAAGCACGCATATTTATACTACAAAATTCTTCTAGAACTTTTGAATTCAACTCATTTCAATTAAAATGAGAAGTTAACAGCCTGAAAGAAATCAAGTTCCTACAACTTTGATGAAAACAGGTAGCAGAGAAAAATGCTATTGATACTTCAATGATTTATGCAGAGAGCACATTCAGTATCAGGCATCGCGGAACCCACCTGGGAGAGCACCATCATGAATGTCTCTTCTGCAAGAAAGGCTTCATGTGTGCAATTGTTTAGACACAAGAAAGTCCACATGAAATGAGGCTTTACTTACCATGCTGTTCGAAGAACTATTTATAATACAATATCCACAAGAAAGCTAGCTTCTTATTTGTTAAACCATTTTTTCTTTGTGGATTCCTTTTTCCTTGCAATTGAATTGTCTGATTCCGATAGCTATATACACTCCACTAACTTTTTAGACACTGATATGCATTCTCTAACAATTCTCAGGAGTTTTTACTTCGTTTCCCTGCGTTTTGTTCTTCTGTGTCTGCTTCAGTTCCCTTGGAGGGCGGAACATGCACCACAGTATGCACTTCGATGACTTTTGTGCCCCAGGGGCTCACAGGCTTGCCCATCTCTTTTTACAATAAATGCAAACAAACCATCAGTTAACAGACAGCTGCAACATCCTTCCAAAAGAACAACCTTTAAAAATATTGTTTACTTGTCTGAACACAAGATATCCTCCTACCTTTCAAAATAAGTGACTGACTGATGGGTAGGCAAAAGCATTTGCTTTGACAGAATCAGACTGACATCAGTTTTCATGTTCTCTGCTGTCTGAACAGTATCAAGCTGATCAGATTTGTAATCCTTCTGAAGCACATCAAACCAAGCAAAAAAACTGCAGTCCTTTCCTACACTGGACTTGTTGATTTGTCCAATGTAAGTTAGTGAGTAACAAATTCAACTATGATAAAAGTCCATTGTATAAACTGTTTTTTACAACTCCTGAAATACAGAAATCATCTAGCTTCTTACAACAACTTAATTTGGCAAGAAGATGAGCACGAATCAGAAGAGAGATGCAACTTCCCCAATTCTCATTTGTTCATTGACTTTTTTTACTTTTTTTACATTGGCTGTTGCAGAATGCTAGCTCTGACCAAATAGTTAACCAAGAAGGCATCAGGCAATAACAGTCAAGAAAATACATGAGTTTATATCCAAGTGCAACTGGCAACCATTGACCCTACAAATTACTTTTCTTATGCAGCTAATTACAGTAGCTTTTATAGTACGGAGGAAAAAGTTGGAGAGCCTGCAAGATCTTGCAAGAAAGATGACCACAACAGCTGTATGCCTCAATTATTTTTGCAGTCACATGCAATTTGAGATCACATGATTAGGTACACTACTCAACCCAATTCCCAAACTCAACAGAAAGAATATACAACTGATTTATATGCATGTTGGATAAGGCCCCGGATAGACTTTAATGGCCAAGATTGTGATATAGGTTGTGCTGAGCTACCTTACTATTCTCTTTCCAGAAAAGTGAAGCATTTCAAAGTAAAGATCTGGCTAAGGATGTAAAATCCATCTGGCAAAACCTTACAACACTGAGATTTGCGGAGAGATACTGATCACATTTTCTTACGCTGTACATGCATAAGCCTTTTTTTGGTTTTGATCCTTGTCAGATCTATCGCATAGTATAAGGAGAGAGCCCCTGCATCTTTTCAAGACTTTATACTCCCCTGACACACAATCTTTCAACATAGACATTTTAACTGGGAATAGCTCAATTCTGAAAACTATAATTTAAAACATGTTATTTTAAAGATACTTGTGTTTCATTCTTCTTTATAAAAGTAAAAATTCATCTCCACATACACTTAAAATGGTAGAAAATTAGATTGCCTTTCTCTCAGGAAGCCATTTCAAAATAATATAGAACAGATTTGTAAAACCTGTTTAACCCAGTCTGTTTTCTACTGTGCCTGAAGTACTATATGTGCTACACATGAAAGACTCATTAAGAAGAGCTTTTGCTATTGTCTTATTAAATAAGCTTCGGTGCATAAAATAACATGCAACATATGTATTTGAGACACTCCATATTAGGAAAATTACCAAACTCCTTAAAAACTTAAGAAACTCTCAAATAGTCTACAATCCTCTATACATTTGTATCTCAAATAGTAAAACTTAAAAATCTTAGTAGTTTGCTTTAGTCGCTTTTCTAGTATACATAAAGAAAGAGGTATGATCTCATGGTCTGAGTACAAAACTGGAAATCAAAATGTCTTACGTAATGATTTGCCAAACCACACTATGGGAATTAACCAAATTGTACCAGTCTTCCCCCAGTACAGGGGGGAAAATTTAATTTACACTGAATTGATCAAATCTATTCAGTTAACAAAGAATACATGAGACATTTGGCTGCTGGGAGTAAGTTTTAGAGAGCAGTAAAGCACATGTTTAGCTACATGCTAAAATAAATTGAAATGGCACTGGTAGTTACTGAGAAACTCATGACTTCAAAATTTTTACTACTGGACAACTTATCTAGTCTTGCTAGAGAATGGTTATCAGGTAAAATAGAAACAAAAGGACATTAATAATTATAAGAAATAACTTTCCAATTCTCCCTAGGCAAAGAGAACTTGCACAACTTAATTTGTAAAAATGATGTAAATAATTTGTAACGTTATACTGAAGTAAAACACAGACCAGTGACAGAAAAGACTATAAGCTGGACAAGGCCACTGACCAATCAAAAAAAAAATGCTAAAGGTAGGGAAATTTTAATAGGGAGCTATAACTTACCAGCTTCTAAATGACAGAAGACTTGACAGAAGTCTTGAGAGACAGAAGACTGAAGTCTGTACATATACTTCTCTGACAGTTTAATTGAATCAAGATATCTAAAGATGCACAGACAGTAAAACCAGATAAAGTACAAAAAGGAATCCATAAACTATCAAAGAAAATATTACAATTGGCTCTACCTTAGCTTTTTAATAAATTTAAATTCTCCACTTGGGTGTTTTTATACATTTTAGAGTAAAAACTAATATTCAAAAAGACACTTCAAATTTTTTTCAGGACCCAAGTGACATGAACTTTTCTTTAAATCAACAGTCCAGCATTTATAGTCAAATAAACAAAGAAGGAAAAGTTAGCAGACAAACACCTAAGGGATATTAAATATATGCTGTCCTCACATATTCAAATCTGTGTTTGCTACACTTTTTATAGAAGTATCTTCACATAAGCTTTCAAAGCAAAATTAATCATGCTTTCTAGCAGGCCATTATGAAAAACCACTACCATGAGAGATAAAAACCAAAACATTGAAAAACAGCGACTGCAAAACAGAGTCTAACTAGAAGGCTATTATTTTTACATTATTTCTTCCCAATCTCTCATGCTTGCCATGCAATTATCACAATTAACTCCACATTCCTTGGAAAATATTATCAATACCCAAATGTCAAAAAATTATCAATTCTTAATGTATGAATTGCCTTCTCCTTCTTGCAAAAGGATAGCTAGTTCTGGAATTTTTTGCAGAAAAGCTTTAACATTGTTTGCCAAATTAGTCCTTTTATCTTCCATCAGCATCTGCACTCAACTACTGCTTTGGTCAAAGAGTCCAGTTGTTTTCTTTTCATTTTATTTTAAGAGAGGAGGCACAAACTCCGAGAAAATAGTTGTAAGTCCTGCAGTTTCAAATTCCTTTTGTAGCTCATCCAGCGTTGAATATTCTTTGACTTCAAACGTCTGAAACCTACATTATAAAAGGGAAACTCATGAATATGCCTAGATTTGTCACAATGTAATTATCGATTCCGTTACTTTTCTATCCACAACAGTACTAAATTATACCTTTTATGCTGTGACTGTACTTTTGTCTCACACAGTACACTAATCATTTTCTCTTTGCATTTCTTTCCGCTTGAGTCCACATCTACCTTAGAAGTTTTCTGAAGAATCAAGTACTCCTAAATGACAAAAAAGAACAAAATATTAAATGTCATCTAGTATCTTTGAAGTTTAGTAAAATGCAAAAATCTATACAAAACATACAGATTTTGTTCAGAACACAGCAATCAAACTTGAAAGTGCCCATCCCAAAAAGTGCATGACTGTTTCTATTCATTAGCTTGAAGTTAAGCGCAGTCTTAAGTGATCTAGAGAACATGAGTTTGAAAAGCCACAACATTCTCCTCCAATATCACCACAAAAACCTGCCTAATGCAGTGGGAGTTCATAAGTACAGACAAGTTCAAAGCCCGGGCTTTAAATGCACACGCTAGGAGCACCATGTGGTCTAATTCAAGGAAAGAGACAGTTAGTAATGAGCTAGGAATATGTTTGTTAATAATTTCTCATCACGAATTTTCTGTTTTCTGGGGCATTTGGGAAATACAGGAGGCTGAACCTAGGCATATTAGTCAGGAAACACAGGGAGTACAGGGGTATAATTACAGTGGGAAGCAAAGCAATACAGACCACGGGTCTACAGGTATCACTGGTTTCTTTGTCATAGAATACCTTCTTTTTCTTAAATACAGAATAAAGTTGTTGGGCCTTCCTACGCTTCTAATGATCAATCTGCTTCCAAAATTGTTAATCTTAGAAAAACACACACAAAATATTCAGACACATAGGTTTCTGTGGTAAATCGATAGAACTAGTCAACATTCATTGTTCCTGCACCTTAATGTTGCTCCTGTCACCCTGAAGAAGAATCAATATTATCTTGCCCATGAACATCAGTCTTCCAGTCAGCCTTAGATCTGAAGCCCATTTTTCCACAGTTTTGACATATTTTGCCTTTGCTCTCATGTGATCTAAATGCAAAAGGAGCATCCAGATACCATCCTCTGTGCTTGTTCCTTTTGACAAAGTAGTTTTTTCATTGCAAACTGTTGCTGATTGCTTAATGACATATTTAAGATGCTGCTGTATCCAAAGAATCAGATCATGTACCATGGGTTCAGAAAGATGCTTCTTTGCTTGTTCAAGTAATTTATCTTTCACGTCCATACATTGGGCCCTTGTAAGTTGGTCTGAGTTAACAGAAATATCTGGTAGAGTTGATGGATAATTGACTGGTAAATGAAATAGCAGCTTTAAAAGTACATCTGTATCCAGTAGTTCTTTCACGCTGATTTGAATTCTAAATGTGATTCCATGCGTCTCTGGAAAGTATCAAAAAATAAACATTAATAGTTTGCTTTAAGTTGAAATACATATATATTAGTAAGTTGTTATTTTCTTTAACAATTCAACTCAAATGACTGCCATTCTATATACAATAAGGGGTGTGGGCTTTTTTGCAGGGTGGGGGGTTGCAACCAATGGCTCACGCTATACTTGCAGGGAATCCTGAAATGAAACACTTCCATATCATACTAGAAGGAAAGTTATTAACACATTCTAAAAAGCATTCACACCTTTTGGCTCTTTCAAAGTCTAGACAAGCCAGCAATAAAGAATTGTCTCTCTCAGAAACACATAAGTCAGCTTCTACAGCTCAATAGCAGCAGCAAGGACAACTGAAAATAGAGACTTTTCTGGATGGACTCAGCATTGCCTTAACTTTGCTCCCAGAGAAATCTGTAAGACTTCTCACATCAATACAAGCACAAGGCAAATAGACTTGTACTGAGCATTTTTTAAGACAACAATTCAAAAGCAGTTCCACACTAAGGAGAGACTTGGAAAGAAAAAAGTCGGATTCTTTGTCCCCTACAACTTTCAGAGAAAACAGGCTTAATTCTTTTCTTCCAGCTTCTCTAGTTACAACAGTTGGAGTGACATAATGAAAACATCTCTGTTGTACATCTGACCCTAGATACTACACACATACATATATATATATGCATATACTTATATAAATGTATGTGTATATACCTGCATATCTACTCAAAACCTGTTGTTGGTCTACTTTAGAATAGAATTATTTTCAGAGTGAAAAGGATACATAAAGTACATAGCAGGAAAGGCAAAAGACCACATCCTCCTGATAAATCACATAATCAAAGATGCTGAACATGAAAGTTATGTACAGTACTTTCTGCAATAAAACCTTCTTGACTAAAACATGTTCAACAGAAAAACAATACAAAACTTCATAAAGTGAAAAGCAGGGACAAAGACCTAACCTACTTTTGCTCCTCTGGCATGAAGTAAGAGGGTATCAGATAGAAGGTTATCTTCAGATGTTCACTGCTTCACCCCTTTGATGCATTCTAACCACTTCACCCCTTTTCTTTAAAAAATTGCTAAAATGTCAGGTTGATTCATTCTATGAGGGCAGGAGAAGCCAGATTTGAAAGGCAGATTAGAGCAGAACTGAGTTTCCGACGAGCTCTTTTGAAATGACTTGCCTTCTTCTCCCTCTACCTTATCTTACCTTCCTTTACATGACAGTCAGTTGAGTTATGTTTGATTAGTATTGCTGATGCTGCTAACCAACCTCAGTGCTCTCTATTTTATATTTAAACCCTACTAAATAAGTGAAAGAACCTAAAAGTTACTTGGACAGACAGAAACACTTTAGAGAGCTTTAGCCAAGGGCTTGTTCCTAAACCTCCTTCCTCGGTCATACGAAGAACTCACTAGGTCAGAGCAGGCACAAAATAAAACAAGAAAACCCTCCAAACTCAATAATCAAACTCTAGCATTACTATAAAGAAGTCTCCAAACATCTACAAACCATCGCTACCTAAACAGAGTCAAATCCAGTGCTGAAAGTAGCAGACACAAATCCAGTGAATTCAATGAAATTACACCCAACCATGCCCATACCTACAGACGCTACGTGTCAAAGCCTCAAAGCGGGGAACGCCAACAGGAGTTGGTCTCCAGTCTTCTAAGACCCTGTGAAAGGTTCCAGACTATTTTTAAGGCAAGCTTATTCCTCAGAAATGCATCAGCCTTCAAGGAGACTCCCAGTCTCCACAGCATCCATCTGGCAGCATGTGGCCCTTGCTCATGGGCAGTAGCTATGCAGAAGGACCTCAAGACTTCCCACTCCAATCTCTGTCTTCTGCTGCCCTGACAAACGCTTCTTACTGGGCACCAGCAACGACAGCTCCTCTGCCATTACGCTAGGCTCAGTACACATAACCACACACACAAGAAGAAAAGCCTGCAGTGGACCTCCTGGGACCCCCAGCACCCTCTTGGCCGCCATGGAGGGTCTCTGCACACACCTGAGCATCGCACTGCACACAGACAGTGCCTGCTGACCCAATTCCTTCCAGCTGCCCCTTACACAGGGCAGACGACTGAAAGCAAGCTGCATTTGGCTGAACGGTATTAATGTTATTATATTCCTGCCCGTGAACCACTTTGTTTTAAACTACGTTGCCAAGAAATTTTAAAATGCACAGCCTATAAATGAGTTGAAGAATACTACTCTATTGCCAGCTTAATTACAGTGGCAGAAAAACACATTACCCTTCTGATAATCCTCCTAGGATTTTTTCACTAGCTTGTCATAACAGATCTCACCAACTCAGAAGTAACTGAGGGATAAACAGACAGGCCAACCTTGCCCCTTCAGCAAGGGCCTCCTGCCGCAGTGATCATATTCTTAAGCCTGCAACAATCTCACACCTTTCCCTGGGATGATGAACGAATCTGAAGAAAGCAGCGCAGCCTCGCATCCCAAGGTGTATCACCCTGAGCCATCACGAAAAGCCCAGCCGTGCTCATTTACATCTGCTTCAGACTTACTTTTAAAAAGGAGAATCAGTTCAAAACGTTTGTGGGGCTGCAGCATCTAAAGTTTATTTAAACATCCCAGCATCCATTTTCTGCACCAGCGCTGCAGACGGCTGGCAGAACAAAGAGCAAACCACCATCGCCCTGCGTAATGAGGCTCTAAAGAAATATTTCCTTTGTTTGCACACGCTACAAGGTCTGAGTTGTCTTCACAGCAAAATGGTGATTATTTCTGAAATAAAAGGTTGGGTATGACCATTCTTCTGGCATTTAATGTGCTCATAAGACTAAACAATAAATTTTAACTCATTTTCCTCCATAGTTATCAGTATATTTAGCTCTAGCATACTTCAGATTTTTTCTTATGTTCCATGTCAACCAGACAGATATCCCCCTCCTCTCCTGCCCAAAGGCATTTTATGCAACACATGCAGTCTATTTTTAAATTCAGAAAATGGCACCTACTAACATACACGCTTAGAATATATAAATATATTTTTATAGCAAGCTTGGGGAGCAAACCAGAAGAGAACAGATTAACAAGTAAATTATGGATTTCTATCTGTAACGCTAATCCTTGTAAATAGATATGTAAGGTAAAAAAGATATGCTGTAATTAGTTTATTTAAATTCATCAACACATTGGTTTTGATAAAAACATATTTTACATTCTGAATACTTCATTGTTAAATTCCAGAAAGCCAAAGTTTTTAGCATACCAAGAGACCTGCAAAAGCATTTTCTTACATTCCTCAAAACCATAAATCCCCGATGGCCTCCTTTTTGATCCTGTGGATCTACACGCAAATTACTCTTAATGTATTAGAGATAGCATAACGGAACGGTCTTACTGGAAGTTACTTCTGTGCATTGTTTGTCAATGACAATTTATATGGTTTGAAGACATAAAGCAAACCTAAGCTAATGAATACAGCAAAAGCTAATTCTATACAAACTAAAGGATTCTGTAGCTCCAACATAAGAGAGAAGTAAATTCCCAAAGTAAGAAAACTACCAATAATCATTGGTGTAAATAATCTTTTCAATTCCAGCAGAGAACGATGGAAATCAATCAGATATGCAGGATCCTAACATATCATGAACACATGCCTGGCTAAAGGCCCTGCAAGGTCACATAACATCAATATAAATATAATAGCCTGTTCCCGTTGTGCACTTGTGGCACTTTATGTTCCAGGAAGGTTTCTAAGCCTTTTACATCCTGGTAACTTATAAACACAAAATCATTTTTCTGTATATGAAGCACAGAGAAGGATGTTAGAGAAATATACGCACAGATTTGGAGGAACAGACATGCATATGCAATGTTCAGCTATGTTCACATTTTTTAAAATAAACATGTTAAGCCTGGATGCTGTATTTTCAAACTATGCCTGAAATAACATTACTGAACTTTTTGACTTTAAGAAAATAAAAATTAAGTCGAAACATTTCATCAATCACATTTTAAAAATACAATTCTAAATACCAATCAAAAAAATAAAACGGCAGAATTATGTGCCTACACTGGAGCAAAAGGTGTGTCATGCAGATCTAGATGCAAAACAATTCTTTTAGATTACCCCAGTTAACTGTGCTCCTTGCAGACACTAATGTCTTCATCCCTCTGAGACTACCTACACACAAAAGCCCTCTTTCCAAATAACCACTTGCTGTTCTGTGCGAATCTATTTCAATAACTATTTTTAAATAAAAGTTTGAGGTTTATTCAATTAATTTCTTAGTAACTTTTTAGTTAAAGTGAGTCACTCAAGAGCAGCCACATGTAATTTCACACCAAAGCAGCACAAAGTTATTTTCACAGAATCACAGAGTGGTTGAGGTTGGCAGGGACCTCTGGAGGTCATCTTGTCCAACCTCCCTGCTCAAGCAGGACCACCTACAGCAGGCTGCCCAGGGCAACGTCCAGATGGCTTTTGAGTATCTCCAAGGATGGAGACTCCACAGCCTCTCTGGGCAACCTGCTCCAGTGCTGTCACCCTCACAGTACAAAAGTGTTTCCTTATCAATCCCAGTTCTTTTGGGCTGAATACATACGCAGACAAAATCTGACAGCAGGCCACTGGACCCATTTTTAACAGGGTTCTCTGGGACTTTACTGCAGTCCAACCAGCAGGAAGCTGCTTGCTGTCTGTCACTCCACTGGGGAGCTGGGCAGCATGCTGCAATAGCTCCCAGGGCCCCAGGGAACAGTAAGTGATACAGAATATATGCATATTCTGTGTGTGTGTGTGTGTATGTATCTCTCTCTTCTCCAACAAATATATATAGGAGAGTTGTCACATCTGTGGTACGCGCTAAGCAAAATTTACTTATGCTCTGGATCTGAATAGATATGCGACACTTGCATATCCCACCTGACACTTTCTTTAAGCCTGATAGTAACTGCCGTTGTACACTGGAACTACTGAGATTTATTCTCCCTTGCTGAAGGGGCATCTTCACAGCACTGTGACGGCACAGACTGCTGAAAGTCATCTCTTAAAACTATGTTCTGATCAGCAGCCACCATGGCTGGAGCAGAAAACATGGAGTAAAGGTGTCTACACCTACTGTGTTCCTAGCCTACAGCATGCAGCAGCTGATGGGAGCAAGCACTACAAATCTTCTCACCTTCCCACTCGCAGCAAACATGAAAGATTAGCCTTAGTACCCTGTAAAACCTACAGCCATACACATATTGCTGAAGCTGGAGAACATTTGGCACATCCTAAGGCCCAGATTATTACTGTACCCCTAGAAGAAGACAGAGATGACCCAAGGCTTCTCATACATAGCAACAGCTGCACCCCTAGTGAATATTACAGGATAAATACCTGGTCTTGTTACACATATGCGATGCAACTGCTTATTTACCTAAATAGCAGCTAGCCCATTCCCACTGCTGCCCTTCGCCTACTCCAAGTTTCTGCATGCACTGCAAACCGCTGGAATTGAGAAGGTCGCTAATTATAAACGAGTAGGACCCGCTAGGATTTGTCCCCTACAGAGACCAGCAGCAAAGACACACGGCAGGAGAGGGACAGGGTGGAAGGCACCCATCTTTGGCGCTGCCGCTAATCACAAGCGATTAAGCCGGTGCCGCCCGGTACTGCCCCGCTGGGCAGAGCCCCGCTGCGAGCGGCCCCGGAGCGCCTCCTCTCGGGGCCGGGCCGGGGGCAGCGCGGCCGCGGCAGGGCCGGGCCGCCGGTGCGGGGCAGCGGGAGGATCCCCGGCTGAGGCGGCGCCGCCGCCGCGCCGGGTCTCGCTTGGGCAGCGCGGCGAGACCCTGCCGAGCGGGGCGACGCGCGGCTCTCGGCAGAGGAGCGCGGCCGCCTTCACCTGAGACCGCCAGCACCTCGCAGGCGTCCGGCTCGCAGTAGATGGCGGCGAGAGCCGAGAGCTCCTCCAGCGCCAGCTCCGACATGGCCGCGGCTGAAGGTGCGGGCCGGGGCGGCGGCGGCGCCCCCTGCCGGCGGCGGGGGCCGGCCCCGCCGCCGGCAGGGGGCGCCGCCGCCGCCCCGGCCGGCGCCTCAGGGAGGCTGCCGGTGCCGGTGCCGGTGGGGCCCTTTCAGCCCTGCGGAGGCCTCGCCCGGCGCTGCCCGTCGGTTCAGGCAGGCGCGGTGACGGGCAGCCCGGCAGCCTCCGAGGCAGCGAGCGGCAACGGGCAGCACCAGGGGCGGCGGCGAGAGCCTCTCTCCCTCGGCGCGGAACAAAATGGCCGCCTTCTGCAGCGGCGGCGCCGGGCGCGGCCCGCTCTGCTCCCCCGCCCTGTTCCTGGGTGTCCAACTTCGCATGACAATCTCTGACCCACAGAAAGGAATAAGCTGATCGTCCTCAGGGTGTAGACAACCGACTGAAGCGCAGCCACACACGCTCATACAGAAAGTTTTACTAGAATATAAATTTACGCTTCTTGTATTCAACTACTGTGGCTTCAAAATCCTGTTAACAGCCATCTGACTGAGGTCTTGTACAGCCACTGGTATCATTAACTCCCAGGTATAATCATCTCAAAAGTAATACTCAACATCTCCCATTATTACAAAATCACTTTTAAAAGCAAGGGATGGGTGGCTTACTTTTTCAGGAAAGTATATCATGCTATTTTTAATCGCCTAAGTTCTGTTGAAATAACAAGAAACATGAGAGTGCTGAGCTGGGAATGAGGGAAATAATGCGAAGGGAAAGACGACGAGAGCTGTCAGAAGTACTGCCAGGTAGTAATCCATGCAGCTGTCAGAAGGCTTCCGTGGAAATTAGCCTTAAAAGTGCTTCATTCTATTATTAAGAACTTTCTTGCCCCTGGTCTTTCCCCCTTCTCCTCATCTACTTTGCATATTCCATTTTACGTGTTTAAATAAAAAAGTCGATGTAAATGTCTTTTAAATTGACACTATCACAAGACATTGAGGTCCCTATGAATCAGTTACTGCACTCTGACATTTGGAAGTCATCAAATGAGACAGTATAATGTCAGCTTGATATTTTTCACACTATGAAAATATCAGCTTCATGTCAAAGATCTAAATTCCATCTTAATGTAATAAATTTTCTTGTATTCGCAGACTAGTGAAAATGCTAAATATTTAAATTTGAAATGAACTTCTACAGTTACAATCTGGCCTTCATATTCCATTATTATTAAATTGGAAGTCAATATCTTATTTTCCCTCTTTTTTTTTTTTATGATTTCTTCAAACTTTGCAGTGTTTGGTAGGATAGCATCAGCCATATTCGTTTCTCTAAATGGATGCTTTCCCATCAACATGTGGCAAATAAAGTTCAGAAAAAAATCTTGCTTTTTAGAGTCAGCCTATATTAAACCAGCTCCAGCATCCTGTCATAAATCAATATGCCACTGACGATACCAGTATTTTCCACTTTGCCTGACAAGGCAAACAGAATGCAACCTTTCATACGTAGGTAAGATTAATCTTCCCAGTGTTATTTGCAAAAGTAGTATCCTTTGCTTTCCACTCACTATAATTATGGCCCCAATCAATTAGGTGTTGTGTCAACAACCACTAGGGATTATATATAAAACTGTGCATTTAGACCCATTTTCCCCTAACCTGAGTGGCAAATAAGAGAGGAGGAGGAGACAGACATTTGGAAAAAAGCAACAATTTGGAACATCCATCTACGTCTTTTTACCGTCATTTCCATGCCAACCACCCTGCCATCCCAGCTACCGCAACTGCAAGCGGTCCTAAAAGCATGTACTCTAGAAGGCATTAAAGGACCACTAGGAAGAGTCTAAAAGTCACTGCAATTGCCCATTTTGGGGTCACAAGACAAACACAAAGAGGAACCCGTAACCACAGCTAAGTGTGATGGCTAACCTATGCAACGCAAATCATGTCCATCTTTCGGCACTGCTGTAGGACAGCTGCAGTTCCTATGTTTTCTGCTACAACAACGTTGGCAGCTCTAATGCAGCCAGAATGGTATTCTTACCAGCTAGAACTCTTCTTAACTGAGTTAAATAGCACTGATTTTTCAGATACGCAAGAAATAAGTCATTATTTCTGTAGTAACAACTGTGTTATCGCAATGGTAGTTTTCCCAAAAGTGTCTTGTACAAAAATGGCAGAGAGAAAGCAACATGAAAACCTGTAAAAATCACTCCAAATAAGCTAAAAAGGCAAAAGTTGAAAGAAAACAGAAAGAGAAGCAATGCTTGTAATTGTGAAAAATTGTGATAAAACATGGAGATGTTTCTCCTCAGTATTCTCAAGTACAGCTAGTAGAAAAGTTTCCATCTTTTTTTTTGGCCCAAAGCATGTGTTTTTTAAAGTTGGAATAAAGTCATTTAACAAAAAACTTACATTGCAAATTAAAGCTGCCAAAATTTGCACAGTTTGTTCTAAGGTTAAATTCAACATTTTCATGAGCTTTTGCTCTTTGGTTTTTGAAAATGAGCTAATGAATTCTCATTGATATATAAAAAAATCCTGCTCTAATTTGAGAAAAAACAAATCAGAGGAAGAATCTCTTCTATTACTTTTCCTTTTAGGTATTTTAGTGGCAAGTTTTTCAAGGATTTGTGGTCTAGCAGTGCTTTTTAAAGGCACTTGCATTTATCCTCCATGCATCAAACTGCTCTAAGTCAATTCCCTAAGACACTTAATCTTTTGGCAGATGGAAACTCATTTTGAAAGTCTACTAATGATCAATTAAAGCATTAGCTATCTCTATAGACAGGAGGTTTATGGGGTCACAGTCTTCAGAAGCTGGAGGCAAGAGCAGCAGCATGTTAGAAAAATAGCTAAAACTTTCTGTAGTTACCACAAAATTGGCGAAACATCAGAAGACAAAACTCATGAATTAGCCTTTAATGGGTTTTTTTTTTGCCATAATATGTTGAAAACAAATGTGATGGTTTCTATTTTATAAGAGAGGCCACGTTTCAAACTGAACATCAAAGGAAACTATCTATTCTTTTAAATTTTTTTAATGAGGTCTAATAACAATCCAAATACTTCCAATAAATTTACATTATCCTTTAAAAATTGGATTCATTCAAGCTCCAGTCATAAAAATATGTACCTATGCTGCAAATAGGAAGACACGTCTTGTGAGTAGCTTCCATTTGAATCAGTGGTTCACTGGTAAATAATGCCATCATTTTACACTTGCTCAAAGCCACACGTTTAGGTTTGGAGTCAAGACTAGTACTCTGCCCACAAGTTTCTATATAATTTGATGTACAAGTAGTAAGACCAAATAGTTGCAACTGTCACATCCATAAAAGAATTTAAGATTCTTTCTCTAGGAGTTTGGCAAGCCATTTTTTCTTGAAGGAGATGCACATGAAAGTGATTAACCATCTAATGCAACTAAAAAGGATGCTTTTTACAAAATGACATATCTAGTATGACCATAGGTTCCTATTATTACTAACATTGCCGAGAGAATCAATACTTACTTGATTCACTGTGTATATATCTTTGCCTGCAATTTACCTTGTACAAAGTAAGATAAAATAATAAATTGAACACATTTTCATTCAGTGAGAGTAAAAATGCATGAAGTTGCCTACTAAAAAATTGTAGAAAACTAGCAATGCTGTGTATTTTTAAAAAGAACACATGTAAAGATACCTGTGGGTAGGGAAGGGTGTGATACTGAAGACATAAGCACAGCTAGCACTGAGTAGTGTATTCTATCCTCAAAATAAGTTCAGCTTCCACATCAAGTGCATCTGTTTGTGGAACCTTACTCCATGGATTTTCCTCCAGGTGTAAGCAAAGGGAGACAAAAGATTAAAGTGTCATTTAATTTCGTAAATGTTGGGTACAGATCTCTTTAAAAAGTAAAGGAGTGGTGTTTTTGAAAGGGGTATTTCTACTCTCTATAAAAACCACAACATTAGTAAGAGTCCAAAAATTAGGCAGTGCTCCTTAGTTTACCAGTTCCCTTCATTTGTAGCTGCTCAGCTACAGCAACGTTAGTATCTGTGCCTCCATCTTTTGAACTTTGGCACGTTAGCTATTATTCCCCCACACTTTGACACAAGAGTTGAACGAACAAAATGGGAGTGCATAAGATGACAGACTATTTATGATCATTTTCAGAGCACCGAGAGATCCTTTGGCACTCTCACACCTTTGGAGGCAGAACAATATTCATCATCATATTTTAGACTTTAAATAATTATTTACAGAGCACATTAAAGCCCTGATAGTAAATACATTATGTCAACATTAGACAGCATTGTTGTCCCATTTCACACTAAACTAGCATACCTCTTTCACGTCATAATTCAAAAATGGTAACCCAGAACACTTGCTTTGGCAGTAAAAAATAGCAGTGATCAACAATGGACACAAATACCTTCTTATCAGCAACACAGTCTCTTTCTTCTACAGCAAAGTAGGGCAGAAATTCTAGGGCTTAGCTGAAAAATTCTTAAAGAGACTGAAGCTAGGACCATTGGCATAATATGAAAGGGAGGAGCAAAGTTGTTTCTAGGGGAGAGAGAAATAAATAAATAAATAAATGAAGCATGACCGAAGAGCTACAGCTCCCCTTTCTAAACTGCCTGCTAGTACAATGCAAGGGCAAAATGTCATAGGATGACTCAACATAGCGAGGAACTCCAGGCATCCTGGAAGGACAAGCCAGTGAATTACTTCCTAATTACAGAGCATTCATGTTGGCCAGATACTAACAGGACGTGCTGTGGAAGAGCAGAGAGCTGGGCCAACGTTAATGAGTAGGGAGGGTGTTGTAGGCACAGCAACCACATGTTCAGTGCCCCTCTAGACTGGCAGCATGGTGCCAGGCACCCTAACTGCAGGGTAGTCACTGGCTGCCTGAAGCGATGCAACAGCAAGAGGCCAAACCCAGGTATTTGAATGCAGGATGGTCTCCTGCTTCAGGTAGTGAAGATCAGTACCACTCCTGACTACATATGTATGACCCAAGACCCGATTACAGCTGAAGTGTTATGCCGGAGTCCTTTTCCATCAATCAGTCACAGAGATTGCAGTTTCTGAGCGCCGCAGTATCCTTGAAGAATGCATCTTCAGCTGCAGATCAGGAGAGCTCTCCTAACTTGTTTTAACTGCAAGAATCAAACACAATAGGTCAAGCAGGGCTTTGACATGGTAAAGCAGAACATAGGTGAACTTTAGATACCTAAATACACAACCGATTTAAAAAGTGGCCCTGCTTTAGTGACAGCGTCCACATTTTCCCTTTTGCATGTGCACAAGCATAACCTGGTTTGAGATGCTGGGCTCCGAACTTCTGTTTCAGCCTGACTGGGACTGGGAACCTGATGCCGCTGCAGAATTCCCTGGAAGGGCCTGTTCAGGATACTTCTTCACTTTTTTGAGCTTCGTGAACTCTCCATATCTCTCTATACTTACAGAGGAAGGATGTAAATGTATTTATTTATGCATACACACACACACACATTACTTTTAACCTAGCCTAAACAATAGTTTTACAGTTAAACATCCTCCCGAAGGGTAAAAAACATCAATTTAAATCACTGTTTTTCAAGTTTACATTAGAATTCTAACCACCCTGACACCCATCTTCTAAGAATTAGTGAACTGCCAAACATCATGCATAAAGTAACCCAAACCTAAAAGAGAACTCCATGTTTACTTCCTAAGTCTTACTGCTTGTAGAAATGAACTATTTTCATTTACACTTCAAGGACCATTTAAAAAAAAAATTCCTTGCATTCCTCTCTTCAGAAGTTAGCCAGACTCAGGATGAATATATTTGTTGTCATATGCTCTTATTCTGAGAGCTGCTGGTTTGGTTAGGAAACACTTGAATTTAGTCCTTGGTTTTTGGTTTTGTACTCACCTAAATAAATGAGTAGCACATATTGAAAGATGTGATTAGCTGTAATGGACTATAATCTCATATGACACATGCATATGACACATCATCTTAATAATTCTTACAGCTAAAAATATGATCACCAAATACCAAAGTTAAGAAAAGTATATTTATTTGATTCTCCTTTTTGTTTGATGACAAAGTAGTACATTTCATTAACAGTAGCACAGAAAAGAACAATTTTGCATCTATGTGAGATGGAACATAACAGAAGACGGTAAACGCATGAAGTGGCATGTGACACCTTTCACCAGATATAGCAGCAATTAAAATTTCCATAATGCACTCAATATCAATGCTTCCGAAATCAACAAAGCAAACTCGCTCTTTTGAAGCTTCTGAAGCACTCCCTACATTGGTGTACCTTTTCCGTATTTAGTTGTGAGAAATACAGAATTTTGTGTATATCAAGTTACCAAATGTATACATAAACAAACCAAACAAAAAAACGACCCCAAAAAGCAGTAAGCCTCAGTCTTTACTGTTAGAAGAAAGAGGAGCAGCTCTTTCATTATCAGATATGCTTCATACAAGCTCACACACTTATCTCTCATATATACATGGCTCTCATATATAAATGGATAGAGATTTTTTTTTTTGCCCCAAACTATTTTTCATCTATATAGATGTGAATCACTAAAAAGGTGAAAAAGGAATGAGGAAAGTGGATAGGGGTAAGAGCATGGTTTTCTCGTAGGATTCTGGACTTCTGGGTAGGATTTATTCCTTCCATGCAGGACAGTTGCCTCTGAAGTGGGAACAATTCACCTCCATTAGTACCTTAACATAGGGAAGCTTCCCTGAATAATTTTTTCTTAAATGGGAAGTTAGGAAGTGTTTCTAACTGAAACACTGAGGGGCTTTCCTCTCAGGAAAAAAAAAGGGAAGGAAAAAAAAAAGCTTCCTATGTCAGTTAAAAATAACCACTTTCAGAAAATGAATGTACAGCTGGTTCCCAGTTAAGGTTGTGAAGTTTCATGAAAGAAGCTTCTCCCATTGGAGAAGCTACAATGTGATACTCTCTTACTCCTTCCATTCCCAAGGGTTTTGCATGGAGGACTCATTCTCAAGGGTAATATATGCTGAAAGGGAGGAATAATTTACAGCTAGGGGTACATGCCACCTTAAATTTACCAAGCCATGCAAATTTAAAGCTATTACAGTGGAAGACTTAAAAAAAAGTTAGTTTCCCTTATTAAGCACAAACATTAAACAAATCGTTAAGCCACACCGCACTAACATGCACCACTCTTAGAAAATGCTCAAATCAACCTTATTTCTTGGCACTTTTGATACTGTTTTAGCCAAGTTATATACACATCTGTAATATGCCTCACTATAATCACTACGCAGAAACATGTATGACTGTAGTCATACACCCTTGTGCGACTCTGTATTATATAAAAAAACCACACTATGGTACAGCTGATGAAGCCAAGATGCAAAATACAGATGCACTGCATGACAGTTTCTTTAAATAAGGCTTAATTCTGTCCTGAATGCATTACATGAGACACACATTAAAGACATGAAAATACTAAAAGACTACAGTTTTCTTACATCAGAAAACAAACCTTTTAAATACTCAAATAAATAGCCATTAAATATCAATTTTATCTCCTTTTAGAAATGTTGTTTTAGAAGTAACTGACATTTCCTGCTTCTAACAGATGTTCTTCTGTTCAAAGATAAATTGCAGATTAAGGCATGAGTATGTTCTCCTTTTCAACTTAACATACCTTTAAAAATACTCATACTACACCATACATCCTTTAACAGAATAAACTTGACTAAAGTTTTCTGAGGAAGCATGTATTTGAACAGGTAAAGTGCCCATGTGAAAACAAATACATGGTTTTATATAGTTAATAAAACATGCAGTTTGAAACAGTCCAGATCTTTTACCCTTTATTCATCATCTAAGTGTCCAAATACTGTAACTATGTAAAATAGTTTATGAAATTTCCAGTTTTCACTATTTAAGTAATACTCAAAACTCCAGTCAGGATCAGAAACCTAATGTATTTGGTGCAGCACTGGAGTCATGAAAGGAAAAGAAGGCAAGCTTACGCAGAATCTGTGACAAAGTAAGAAAAGATTTCCCAGCTCTTAAGAAAATTAAGATACATGTTTTTGCTACTATAATTTTATTATTTCATTCAAAACACCATAAAGCATCAGTGTACTTCACAACGGATTTCCCCATCTGCCCTTCCCACCCCCAAAGAACAGTGGTGATGATGAAAATAATGACAGTTGCAGTGAACTTCTATTTCAAGTCCTGGTATTCACTTATCCTTAGCCTGGGAGGAAAGTGGTTTACTTTTCGACTACACACCACAGGAGTAGTTATGAAGTCCACCGCCACCAAGCTACCTTCATTCTGTCCCATACAGCCGACAGAGAGTCAAATGCAGGGCGAACATCCAGGATAGTGAACTGGTAGTTCTTATCTACTGCTCCACCATCATAGTAATCAATAACATATCGCACTTCTTTTCCACATCGGTCAACAATCCAATCATGTCTGTCAAAGGGAAGTTCATATCTGGAAAGACAGATAACAGACCATGTAGGTATTTTAATGGATATTATGAACCTGGGAGAGGGAGCGGAAGTCCTATTTAAGAAGATTTATTTAGCCAGATACTGGCATAAGATCCCCACTAGTACTTCTATAACTTGCAATTCCAGTTCTGAAACATCCTGAAGTTAATTCTACACCATGTTTTCAGTCATGTCTCCCTCCCCTCCCACCTCACTGGAAGACCTTATTTCCTGCCCACGTACCCCATCCATGAACGTATTCTGGCTCTTGGTGAATACTCCTTTGCTTTGCCTCCAAACCGCATCAGTGATGGTCCGCATGGACATTCCCTGTGCACACAATTAAAAAAGACAATCGTTTTTAGCTTTTAAAACAGTCTTATTTTAAGTGTTTAAACCACTATGGTAATTTGTTTTAGTAACAGAAATACCAAATAGGAGAAAGAGCAACAGTAAAAAATTAATTACAAGTTATCTAAACCAGCTTTTTTTTTTTTTTTTAAGGTTTGAAAAGTCCCCTGGTTTCTGACAGCACTTACTGCTGGTATGATAAAGTACCTTTGATATGCTCCACACCATTGTTCTAACTTATCCACAGAGCAGTTCTCAGCAAATCTAATCCACAGATTTAATAGACTAAAGAACAGAAAACCATTAAAGAACAGAAAACTGTAATCCAAACCACTGTGTAACAAAGATCATGGAATTTCAGAGAACAATTTCTACATACAGAATGCTTAGCTAGTCTGTCTCTTCTAGGAATAGGGACTATACTGACCTAAAATGTGACAGTTTGTTTTACACCAGTCACTTTTAATCTAAGTTTACATCTCATATCTTTTTCGTAACATAAAGATTTCAATTAAACAATTCCCAAATAGATACAATAAGAAGTTAATTTCTACAAATCCACATTATACACACACCACCAAAATGCTCATCAGTTTTATCAACATAATAATTATTCAGTTCTAGTTAAGCTTTTCTGGATAATCTTCCTCCATATTAATCAAAATGCAGGCTCCTACAAGACCATAACTTTTGAGACATATCAGCACCAGAATATTTCTGCAAAAACTAAAGAGACATTCTACTTTCAAAGAATTAGAAAAGCAAGAGCTAAACCAAAGGATTTGCTTTTCACTTCATATGTACATACACAGCATGAAGAGCTTCCCACTTCAAAATCTCCTTCCAAGCTTGCTCATTATTTTGGTTGTGAATCTTAATGATGTTGGTCATGTCTTCACCTGTTATGTCATCATCTTTCCACCTCCACCTACAAAATAAGAATTTGAAAACAGTTTACAAGCATTACGGCATAACTACTCCACCTTTCTCAGTTTACCTGATGGGCTTTTGAATCAAGAGATGCAAGGTTTTATGCAAAGACACAAAGCAAGTACAGAAACTTCTGGCTCATCTGCTTAAGAATCTTGAGAACCACTTCATTTTCTGTGTAAAAGTGTAGTTATTAAAGTTATCATCAGAGATCTCCACAAATTCTAGTTAGCTAAATTAACAGTTTAACTGGATCAGAAAGTTATCAGAGTGTGCAAACATCAGCACATCCACAGTATTCGTAAAAATGCTTAGGAAAAATCCCACTTGCATTCCTAATGCACAGAAGTCCTCTATTCAATACATTTTGCATACACTTACAAATGCCTTTCACCTCTCTGACCCTGCACTAGGGCTATGTGTGTGCTTCAACAGCCATAACGTTGAACACATTTAAGCGTTTACAGGATCAAAACTTGTGTGTTCAATATAGACTGCTTAAGAACAATACTGATACACAGAACAAAGAATTACTCTCATTTTAATAGTAACCACCTTTAATGTTGATCTGTTTGAGAATGACAAATAATTACAAAAGAATGAGGAAACAGCAGCACAGAAGGTTTTTTAGTCCACAGGAGACATTTATCATTCAGTTAGATATTGCCTACACTGAATTTTTGTAAAGACTGAAAACATCTACTTGTCAAACAGTTTTCAAATTTTTAGCAATTTTGCAAAGTCAATTTAGATGTTCTCACAATCATAGAACTTTTACTATCAGTTTATAGGATTAGCATGAAGCCAATTGAGTTTGAAAGCTGGCAATCATGCAAAGTTTGTCTATGCCTATGCACTGACTTTTAAGAAAATTTCCTGAGCTAGTGGGAGTTGCCTGACATTCCCTACCATCTTGCTAATCACTAGAGGAGACACGGCCTCTGAGACCAGCTCACCCTTTAAAATAAAGCTGTTTATAAAAATAGTAATTTTTAAAAGAGCTAGTTAATGATTTACTGCTTAGAATCCACAAACTTTTAAATAATATTGATGAATAATAACTAATTATATTACTTCATCAATTTCAGGCTCACAGACTCCATCTGATAATTCACAGTGTATTTACCCCTTTCTTAGCATAGCATTCCAGAACATTTGCTCTGAAGGGTAGACCCATTTCTTGTCAGAATGTGCTCTAGGAATGGAAGATTCTTCTCTAACAGTTGACAATGGAAATGGTTGATCTGGGGATGGTTGCTGATTAGGAGGAGGCATCTAGAAAACAAGGAGAATCAACAACAAACTAGAATAGAATTATTTTTATGTTACAGTGTTTGAGAAAAATCAAAGCATAATTAATCAGCTGCTACAACAATCAAGAAGTTCAGCGTTTATATAAGTCCACTAAAATTTTCTTTCTCTTTTGCAGTAAAACTCTTTGCACAACTTTGTCATCTGAGGACTAACATCCCTTTTGCCTAAACTTCAACTTTCAAAACAGCAGTGCTTTTTGTAAATCAGAGGAAATCTTGGACACATCTGAATCAGAACTTAACCATACTGCTATTACACAGAACCTAGAAACCGCTAACGTAGCACAAAAACCATGCATGTAACTAACAAATAGAAACAGACAGCAAAAGATATTTACAAACTGCAAAACCACCTTTTACCAAAAAGATGTAAATCTGAAGAAGAGAATGTTAAGTAAGATGTAATGTGGTTTTATACAAATATTTGCATACAAAATGAGAAAAAG